>NW_005054361.1:1332702-1342288 GCF_000277835.1 Geospiza fortis
GCGGTTCTTATGCGGCTGAGAGTGGAAAGGGCGGTCTCATGGGAGCTGACTCACTCTGACTCACATCTCCTGGGAGCACGGGGTCATTTGGGTTAATCTCAGCCTGCTGCACGCCTAGAGAGCCCCTGGGAGAGCCAGGGCATCCCCTCTCTGCTCCCTGCCGGAGTGCCTTAGTGTGACCTGCACAGCCAGCTCCTCCTGGAGAAAGGAAAACTCCCTTCTGAGGACGGGGATGAAGAAATGGATGAGGGAGCCTGGTCTGTGACACCAGTTTTCCCAGTCCTCCTCCATTGGGAGTGCCAGGAGCAGCTTGGAGATGGGAGTGCAGTGGATACTGTGGGTCAGGCAGACTGCCCGGGGGAGTCAGCTCTCCCTGGCTACTCTGGGGCAGCATCTAGAGCACAGAAATGCAGCTGAGCTCACTGCGCTGCTTCTTCTACTTTTTTGAACTTGCCCTTTTGGGAACAGCAGAGAGACAGGGCAGAACAAGCTCCCAGGGAACAAAGTTTAATTTCCTACACTTTATCATTTAATGGTGTGAATCCCGAGGTTGATCTTTGCTCAGGCAGAGCAGGAATTTATTATACTCAGTTTCTGAGGAAAGGAGGGTTTGGGGGAAGGGAGAGCTCAGGACAACCTGTCTGGCTGCAGGAGAGGTGAGTGTGCTGTAGTGCTGCTGTGTGCCCAGGGCAGCAGTCACAAAAAATCAGCATTGATCATCTGTGACTCCTGAGATAGCACTTGAGGTTGCAGGGATCTTCATGTTCATTTTTCTCTTTACTTTTGTTTCTCTCCCAGAACCAAAGGGCTGATTGAGTAGAAATGTAACCTAACTTGTGTCACCATCTTTCTGGCAGGTGCCATGATGCAGAGCCCATCAAGTAGGCAGAGTTGGGGTTCAGGAAGGATTGGAGAGGAAAAAGGAGTGCTTTCTGAAATGCTTGTCTCCAGGCAGTCTAGACCAAAATCCAAATTTTCTAGTTAAAAACACCCTGTCAGTCTGCCTAAACACTTTTTTTTTTTTTACAGGAACTGCTAAGTTTTGGAACAGGACAGCAACTACGATGGAGCAATAAAAAAATGTTGAAGTAAATGAGAATGATTGAGGTTGTGGTTGTACACTGGTGATGCTTTCCAGCTCCAGTTACCTTTTCCTGTTAGTGGCATGATCCTCCCTCACCCTCTCCCTCTCCCTTTTTTTGCCTGACCACTTCCTATTTCCTATTTGCTCTCTTTCCAGTCTATTCCTTCTGCCACCGCTTTGAACCTTCATCCATCCCAACTTTTCATGAAGCCCAAAGGTTGTGGTAGTTCAACCAGTGCAAATACTGCTTTTCTAAGCCTCTGAGAGATTTTCTGCCCTTCTCTGAGGCTGTAGGGTTTTTTCCCTGAGTTCACTCTGCAGACAGGAGACCACCACGATCCCAAAGCATGATTAGATCCAGTAAACAAGGTCCAGTCTAGGTTTAGCAGTGCTCAGGTGCCATCACTGGCAGTGTAGTCATTGTAAGTCAGAGCTCAAGGGGGGCTGCAGCCTTTTGGCAATGTGAGCTAACTCTTTGACAGGTTTAGGTGATTGCAGCCTACCAGAGCCGTGATGCTCTCTGCATGCTGCCCAAAAAATTACTAGGCTGCACCTCTGGGTTGATAGGGATAGATTTACCTGCTTGTCCCCTCCTTAATCAGTGAGTCTTTGGTTATTTCTCTCCATTGTCCCACCCCACTAAATTCAAGCAGCAATGCTGAGCCTGGGGCAAGGAGGGGCAACAAATGCACATGGCAGAGCAGTAGCACAGCCGTGGTAACAGTTCTCCAGCAAGGGAGTGAAGCCTCTGTCACCCTCAGCTCATCAGGATGCCTTGCATGGCACCCAGGAGAAATGCTGCTCACATCAGCCTTTGAGTGTTGTTGCCTTGAATGTGACAACAGCAAGACCCTGTTATAAAGGTCTCCTCTTCTAGATGGTAACAAGGGCTCTGATGCACAAAATTAAAAATCCAGTGGCAGTTGACTTCTCATTAGGGGAAAAAACCACAAAACCAATACATCCTTTGAATTAGCCTAGTGTGTTAATAATAATAATATGTAGCTTATCCTGTCTCTCATCCCTGTCTCAGTCTCCCTTTATGCTGTTTCCCTGCACTTTTGATTTCACGTGCCACAGCTGAAAATCATGTGCCACTTTTTTCCTCACGTGCAGCGTGTGCCCAAGTGCTGTGGCAAAGCTTCTGTGTGGGGGGAGGCAGGGTGTCCCAGAAGCTAGGCTCCTCTCACTGCAGGGATGAGGGGGCAGCTTTGGGCTGGGCAGTGTGAGGAGTCCAGCTCTCCTGAAGTGATGAGCCTTCCATGTGTAAGGGTGTTGAAAGTCACAGGGTCACACTCAGCTTTGAGGATTAACACTGAGGAGTCTACCTACTATATGCCTTCAAAACCAAGGTGAGTAATCATGTTTTCATTTACTTTCTAGTTCTTGAGCTTTTTGTCCCAGCACTTTTAAACCTTTCTCTGAAACTGAGAGGAAAAACCATAATTTTCTCTCTAGAGAGCTGAGCTTGTTCTGTAAATATCTTGGAGTCAGGACTTGGAGAGAAACACAAGAGTTTTCATACTTGCCGTGTAGTTGCGGCACCTCACAACATTTGTCTCCTGGCTCTCTCAGCAGCCTCTTCCAAACTCAGGGAGACAGATGAGAGTTAGTTCAGCTTTTCAAAAGAAGCAGTATTTCTTTCAGCTAGAAATGTAAAACTTAAGTGTCCAAACTACATAGTTAATTTTCATAGCAGAAGCTGGATTCAATATCAGCTGAATTGTTCTTCAAAAGTTGTGCATCTGCCATAGCATATAGGTATGTTTCTGCTTTCAGAGAGTAAATATTGCTCCACAGTGCTGCATTCTGTGCTCCTGGGGAGGTTGGCACTAACACAAGTACGCTGTGAAGCTCTGTGCTTCCTCCTCACTCTGAGTATCAAATTATTCCCACCTTGAAAAAGCTGGGTTTGCTGTTATTTACAGAGCTGGTCTCATCAGCAATGTGCTTCCCTGGAAACAAAGTTTTGTCCAAGAGTTAAAAATATGCAGAACCCCATAAAGGGTTTTAAATATATCCTCGTGCCATTCAGTGAAAGTGCTAATTGGTACTCCCACACAGTGCTTTGCAATTAATCGTGATGCTGCTGTTTAGAAAAAATAGGGGAGAGCCTCAAAGTCAGAATACAAAAGACAATAACATCCTGTCTGAAAAGATGGCACACAGCTACAGACACTATCAGGTATCTTTCATCACTGTGTCTCCTGATCAGGAAAAGGCCTACTCTTCCCCCAGCCTGCTCTGTGTGCGTGGGGTGCCCCGTTCTGCAGGGGGGTCTGGGGGCTGTACAGATGAACTGCAGCACGTGCTCCTCTTCCCTGGTGTCTTCCAGGTCTTCCTTGCTTCCATTTTCAGTCCTGGTTTTGCTGGGCACCTGCTCAAAGGCTCCTGAAACTGAAGATGCTGCTTCAGGCAGAGAGGGGGAGAGGGCTGGCTGATGCAGAATCCCTGAGTCATGTCCCAAATTCCCCTCTGCAGCAAGGCTGCAGGCTAACCTTGAGCTGTGCTCCTCTCAGCACTGAAGGTACAGCAGGATGCAGCCCTGAACTTCTGCATGGGAGCACCTGCATGAGGACCTCCTCCAATGCTCCCCAGCTCAGGGCTAGTGAAAAGCCAGCCTGGTAGTGCACTGAGAAAGAGCATCCTTCATCAAACCACAGAGGAACACTGCTGTACAGAAGGACCTATCCTGTAGGCAATGAGGGCTTCCTCCCTCCCTGGTCCTCTAGATTTCCCTTGTGTTCAGGGCTGCTTCTCCTCACTGACCTTTGTGAAGTTTGCTTGGGATACAGATATTGAGGCTCAGAAAGTGAGGGGCAGCAGCACCTTTCTTTGTCTTCTTCACGCACAACTGGTTGATGAATGACATGAAAAAACAAAGATCACAGCCGTATGAAGTTATTAAAGATTATGAAGGCAGGGGATATTTGACACCAGTCATGCTATCCTTCAACTGCATCATCTTATGCTGCAGTGCTGCTATTTTGCAGGGCATAGAGGAGGAGAAAGCCCAGGAGCACCTGGGCTTTGCCTTGTTTGCCCCAAACCCTTCCCTAGATTAGAAAAGAAAAGGATCCCTAAACCCAAGGACAGGAATATCCTTGTTGTCTAGATCAGACTGGCTGAGCCCTGCCCAGGGGCATTCAGGAGGCAAACCACAGATTTACTGTGGAGCCTCGCCTTCTGAGAGCAGCACGGGTAGAAACTGCTCCCCTTTGATGCTGGACCTCCAATCCATTTCGTTTTCAGTGTGTCTGTCCTCGTTGCCATGGTTGTGGCAGCTTGCAAAGGTGAAGTGGTGAGTTTGTGCCAAGAGAGCCTGGAAGCAGCCCTATTTCTTCCTCCTGCCTCCCGCAGCAGCACCCCCCCATCACCTGTCCACACCCAGGTCTGATGGTGGGGAGATGCTTTTAGTTTGCCCCAAAACATCCCCACCACACACAGCTGTGCATGGCCCCCATCACCAGGGGACGGGGACAGCCTGTGTCCCCACCACCTGTGCCTGCAAGCCTGGTTAGAGTGTCACAAGCCAGCCAGGCCCTTTGTGCAGCCACGGCAGCTCTGGGGAAGGCAGTGTGCGCAGGGCTGGTGAGGATCAAAGGCCGGCTGTGAGTCATTGGAGATCCAGTGAGTGATCACTGGCTGGGGGAAGAGGTAATTAGGCTGCCTTCACTATCTTGCTGTTGTGCTCAGGAGAGTAACGGGGTGGTGTTGCTGCCATTGAAAAAAACTTTATTTGTTAGGAATGACTCATTGCACATGAGTCACAGATTATACATGGGAAAAACTACCCGTGCTCCCTGCTGGGAGTTGAAAGTCCAGTGCAATGTGCCCCTATGATTCTGGCAGCTGGCTGATAATGATAGCATCACCTGGTGAGCGTTCCTTTCCTTTCATCTCACCCAGGGAGAATCTATCAAAGTCAGGTCTGCTCGTGCTACCCGTAACTGCATGGGTTATGTGCCTGCCCCACTGCAGAAAATGAAGGGGAAATTACTTCTGACAAAAACAGCAGAGAACCAGAAGAATCAGATGCAGACCCCTGGTATCCCCAGCTGCCAAGATCCCTCAAGGACTTTGTAGCCCTTGAAAAGGAATTTAACCTGCTGATCCAGGTCAAAACTTTGTGACCGCTCTGTTTTTGGTAATAAGATACAGTGAATTTTGACTGCAAAGCTAACACATTTACAGTATCCAAAATTTGTCCTCAGATCTGAATTTTGCAGTAGAATTGGGCCATCTTTTGTTTAAAAAAAAATTGGGTCAATTTTTTTCTGATTTTACTGAATTTTATTGCAGGGACTTGCAGTCTTCAGTTGAATTGTGTCTTCTTCATAAACTCAATAAGCTTTTAAAAGATATATTTCCTATTATTTCTGCTTCCAGAACAACCTGAAAGACAAAGAAAGACAGAGGCAGTCAACAATAAATGAGAGAAAATAATTGCTTGAATCTTTACTTTTTTTTTTTCACTGTAAAACCTAATTTTAGATCTCAGCTGAGGCTTAAGGTTTGTTAATTTGCCCAAACTGTTTTTCTTTCTTCCAGTAGAACAAACCCAGTCAAATTGCGTTTGCCCTTCAAAACTTAGGTCTGAGAAGTGGCCAGTGCAGAGTTACTCAGTGTAATGAATGTAAACACTGGGAAGATTACTTATTTCCTTTGTACATGTTCTTTTGAGCTGGAATTTGATTGCACCACTTGAAGACTATTCTCTTACTGTAAAAAAAACCCCAATTATGGAGATCTGATCCTCAGCCTCACTTCAGGGAATGAGTGCTGCAAAGGTGTGTAGCTGTAAAGCAAGCATGTCATGTCTTCTGCGAGGATGCTGTGCTCTTTTTGGGTCACTCTGTGGTGTCTGCTTTGAGATGTGGACCCTGGTCCAGATATTTCTGCTTTTTCATGAAAACAGCCTTTGCATAATATCAGCCACCCCAAGTGGCTGTGGAAGGGCTTGGCCCTGAAAAGATGTAGCTGCAGCACAGCCAGAAATTGGATGAATCTCTTTGCTGCCCACCCTGGTGATCCCAAAGCAGAACCCCTTTTTCTGTGAAGGTGCTCATCACCTCCAGCTCTATCTTTGTGCCCTGCCTACCCTGCAGCCGATCCTTTCCTGTGCAGGGACACCCGGAGGGGACCTGCAGGTGTCCGCACTGGCACTGAGGCAGCATCCAGCCCAGCAACACCCAGCCCAGCTGCTCCCCTGCAGATGTGTTGCTGCAAGCCATTCACATCCACTGCAGCTGCCTGGCAATTGCAGCTTCTGCCATGATTGATATGGAAATAGGTGAATTAAAGCTATCTGTTTGCTGAACACATGCAAACACATCTCTCTCTCTCAGACACACTCACACACGCAAAGCTAGATAAAGAAGGGACCAGAACTGCAGAGTGTCATGTCCCGAAAATCCACTGGGGAAAGCTCAGTGCCTGATCTGCCAAAATTCTTCCATTCCCATCTCAATATCCAAGAAAGAGGCTGGTGAAATCAGGTGGTCATTTTTCCAGGAGGCTTCAGTAGAAGAGAGATGGTGTCTTGGTTGCAGACTGGTAAAACACTTGGGAAAAACGTGGCACGCCCTTCTAGATACATGCTGTATTTTGGTAAACCCTGTTATTCAGCCTTGAAGTTTCTCTGGCTTTCCATAGTATCTTACTGAAGCACAGACCCCAGTCCCAGCTACTACAGAAGCTGCAGCCCATGCAGTGTGCCTGGCTGCCTTATCCAGGCTGGAATAGCTGTTGGAAAGCTCTCCAGAGCACTGACAGCCTTGCACCAGGGGCTGGGCACTGTGCAGACACACCATGACTCTGATCTCTTCTGGTCAGAACCTCTGGGCATTGTCATAACTCAGTGGGGAATCCTGTTCTGTTTTCTATCTGTCTGCAGAGTAAAGGCTCATTTTGCTTGCCCTTTCCCCAGCAGTATGGGTGGCTTTGTTTAGAAGAAATCATACAACTGGCTAAGAGCCAGTATGAAAGGCCAGACCTTGAATGGATCCGTGGGCACGACTGCAGTGTGAAGTGAGGACAGGCATATCTCTGTGAGACTGATCTCCTGAGCATGGAAAACAATAGGGGGGCAGATGTAGCCGTGGGGCTGCAGAGTGAGCTGTCAGAGGGACACCCAGAACCAGGGATACACGCTGTGTTTTCCAGCTGCTGGGAAGCTCAGGCTGTGCTGCTGGTATCTCTGCTGATGAAACCATGTCTCGGCCAGATGTCCCTGATTTTGCTGTGAAGCTCTCACTGTTGTGGGAGAAACTCTCTTCTCCCCTCCTGTTTCTTTCACTGCTCTCATTCCCAGTTCACTAAATTACCCCTCTATCATCTGTTTGTCACGTTGCTTCTTTCTGAATTCACACCAACAGCAAATCAGGATGGATGGAAGGCAATTCTAAGCACTCACATCAAAGCAGAGGCATGCAAGCACATACCCAGAGCTTGCACTGACCACTGCTCCTACGGGGCCACCGCTGCCAAGAGCAGGATGGATTGGCCTGGTCACTGTCCTGCATGGGATACAGAGCAAAGGCACCTTGGGTGGAAGGGGAGGGAAGGAGAGATCAGATGCTGCTGTAAGTTTTTTTCTTAACATCTTGCTGAAAGCTGCAGCAGATGTTGGAGTTTAAATTGCTTCTTCACACCCTTTCATTTTTGTGGTCAGTTTTGCTAGAATTTTTGTGCAGTCACACAAAGCAATTAAGAAAGGCAGAACCAGATCCTGAGCTGGGTATGGCTGTTACACCAGATTGCCCTCACTGGTCTTCTGGCACGCAGTCTTCAGTCATGCCAGAAGTACAGCAGACACAAAGTCTGAGTATGCAGAGGGGGACACTGTCGATCCCGACCAAAATCAGTATAAATCTTCCTGTCAGAACCAGGGACAGGATCTCACTGAACTTACTCAAATGATGATAGGGAGAAGAGAAATTGTGTTAACCTAAATCTTCTTGCATTTTTAAGATTAAAAATTTGGTCTTCCTCTAATCCTTTCTGAAGATTTTTGATTTAATGTTTCTTTTGCCCTGCCACTAAGCTGCTGCTGATGGGACTGTCAGTGTGTCCCACACATTAGCCAAGGCCTTACACAGTTTCTCTGTCAGGGAGGAAGGAATGGTGCTGGGAAGCAGCCTGATAACGAGTCACCCATGATCCCTTCCTATGGGCTGTCCAAAGCCTACTCACTGGCAGACACATACTTTGGGATTTCCTGAAGCTTCAGTGAGGCAGAGTTAATCATTCCCAGTCCTGCTTCCTTATTCTCCTCAGAATGGAGAAGCAAGTGGGGTCCAGTCTACCTTGGAATCTTAAAGTTTCAGGTGGACTTCAGGAGGACAGGAGGTCCACAGGATATTTATTGTGGTCCAGTTTTCTTGCCAGCTACAGACCTTTGCATTGATACAAAAGGGAAACAATTTTTAAAAGCCTAGTAAATTTTACACCACTTATTATACCATTATTGTGATGCTAAGTGATTCTAAAGTACATAAAGGATCTAGAAAATCAGGTTTTATTTTTTATCAACTTGGTTTTTTAAATAGAGTTTATTTGATCCTAACTAGGCACTGCCTGACATACCAGATTACTTTTAATAAGCTAAAAATCTTCTCCAGGATTGTTGTGGCTGAAGAATTAATAAGATAATGTTTCCATTTTAGGAAATCCCCTGAAAACAAAATATAAAAAAGCATAAAGCCACTAGCCTCATTTTCAGGGATCTTTATTGCCCAGGGCTCCCATCAGTCACTGGGACTGGAGGCAGCACAGCTTCTCCCAGATGTCAACTCTACAGCGCTGAGGGGTTTTACTGGTGTGGATTGAATGAGAGACTGGCTCATAAAATGAGGCAGAGTTTACCCCAGAAATTCCCATTTCTGTATTAGTTCTGGCCCGGTGAGATGTCTTTCAGGCTGCCTGGCTCCCTGGTGATGGAATGCCCGTGGGGCACATAAATGAGCCTCTCCAGTTGTTTTGCCTAGCCGTGATGCTAGAAAATCCATTTATTTGCTTCTCTGAAGAGGCAGCAGTGGAGACCTGAACCTTCAGCGAGTGAGAGAGGAATTTATTAAAAACAAAGGAAGGCTGCAGGTGTAAAATGTTTGTCATGCTAACACCTGAACAAACATATTGCTGCACCCTTGCTTATCTCCTTCCCACTCACTGCCTTTATTAGGTCCTGTGTACTGCTAACTGCAGACATATTAATCAGGTGGCTATATTGAAGCAAAGTCACTGCCTCTGGATTGTCTTATCTGGACCATATAGATGTGTCATTATATAGATCAGGGCCAGGCCAAAGCAGTTTTTTATACCTTTGTGATGACAGAGCTGCTCACGGTTTCCTGTTTGCATCAATTCCCTGTGCCTCAGAGGGAAAGCCAGCCTCCTCAGGGACTGCAGCAAAGTCCTCTGTTGTCCCATCTCTAAAAAAATATATACAAATACATGGTATTTTAAACCTATTTCACCTTTATTTCATAATTTGCATTCCTT
>NW_005054361.1:1342307-1343653 GCF_000277835.1 Geospiza fortis
TTCCCTACAAATGTCCATTTTCTTCTCCAAAAAACAGATGGATGAAGCAAGGTCTGTTTTTGACACCATACATTTTGCAGCCCACAGTTGCATTGGTGTATTTGCAAACATCTCTCAGTGATTTCTGCTGTCCTGCATTTGTCTGACCTTGATTTGCTACTGGCTGTCCCTTTCTTTCCCGCTGCCCAGCTGTGCCATGAAGAGGTTCCTGTACTGGAATGAAGCTGCCCAGCTGCACAGGCAGTGGTTTGCCCAAGGTGGCATCAGGACAGGGTGGAGGAGGAAGGAAGGGAAGGCAGCTGGTGCAGGCAGCACCACATTACCCTCACCATGGGACTGCATGGTGTAAATGCCTCCTTTCTGCTTGTCTTCCCTCCTCTGCCACTGCAGGCAGAAGCCTGGTGGCTGTGACCTCAGTTTTGTTCTTTCTCTCAGATCCTGGGCTTACCCTCTAGGGCAAGGTTGGACGAGATGGTCTTGGAGGTCTTTTCCAACCTTAATGATTCTACGATTTTGTCTACCTAGCCCACAGCCCCGGAAGTTGTGTCAGTTTCTCCCTTCATGAAGAAAGCATAAAACTGATTTTGCGCATACTGAAATCCCCAAATCTCTTCCTGTTCCCGTCCCCTTTTTACATTTTTGATGACAGTAGATAAAAACGGCATGCATACAAGTGCTTTGAGAGTGTCACTGTCTGCCGCGCGTGCTAGAGGTACATCCAAAGTGGGTTTTTGAAATATAAGATGCTTCTGTGCTAAAATGAGTTTTCTGTGCTAAAATGAGTTTTCTATGCTAAAATGAGTTGCAGGCACCATGACAGCAGCATACTGCTATGCTCTAGCTGGGTTTCCTAGTCCCCAGCCATCAGAGAACCTCTGGAGAAGCTGTCTGCTTCTCAATCACCTTTCCCCGTTCCTTGTTCTGTTTCTGGTTCATTAAAATTAGAGGCGGATTAAAGGTAGATCCTGGGAACTGAGAGTCCTCATGCTTTGGAAAACTCTGAGTCACAGCTGAATGCAGGAGGTGAGTAAAGGGGATGAGGTCACAAATCGATGAAGCAATTTTCTTATTTTTTATAAACAGCCAAGAAAAACACAGCAAAATCCTCACAGCTTAATACACGGATTAGGACTCGTGTACAACATACATGGTTATGATATTCATAATCAAAATAAATATGTTTACCAGTTCTGTAAATCTCCATAAATTCTTCTTCCTTTTCTGCACGTAATATAATTCTCCAAAGACTTGAAAATGTGCATGGTGAGTCTCTAATGCACATTTTATTTGCTGATTTCCCGTGGCTCCGTACAGACATTTTAACTTCAACAGCAAATCTCAGCAGG
>NW_005054361.1:1343663-1360966 GCF_000277835.1 Geospiza fortis
GAACATCCAGTAAAAAGATTCCTATGTCTCTGGAGACATCCCCGCTTAAAACCATATTTGCTTTCCTGGCAGTTCCCTCTGAGAGAGCCTTTGAATACGGGGAACAGTGCCATGAGTGTTAAGCTTTTCTCTCCCCATTGCTACAACTCCAGCAGGCGTCGAGTCTCATGTGCTTGTACTCGCCACGCTGCCGGGGAATCTGGTGTGCTGCGAAAATGACTGAGATTATCATGACAAAAGGTTCCCTCCACCTTTTGTACCAGGAACCTCTTTTGCCCTAGGAAATGTCTGTGTTTCTGAAAAAGGCTTAGCAGTAATCTCGCTGCAAATTGTTCTCTTAAAGGAGCCTCTCCCGTTCACAGCACCCTGCGCTGTCAGAGGGAGTGCACAGAAACGGATGCATCACTTCTGGTGAATTTTGTGGCGCCGATTTCTACCACAACAGTGGTTTTCTTTAAGGACTTTTCTGGGATAAAATAGGATGTGAATATCCGACATAAGCTGCTAAATGTATAGGGAAGCTCTGTCCTTTGTGCAGATATGATGTGGTCTCCTTGCTCCTTTCTGTCTCTTGGTTCTCTATATGTGGAAGTCTGATGGCCCTTCACTGTTGTGTCATTACAGGCAGTCCACGAAGGCTACAGGTGTACACGGGACCTTGCACTGGAGGTATTCCATGAAGCTCCCAAATGAGTGGAGAGCCAGAACGCTCTTGGGAACTGCTAATGGCTCCATAAACTTGGAGGACATAACTTTGAGTGGCTGTTAAGTGACAGGGAGGTCCCCAGAGTGATTTTGGTCATGTATTCATTCCAATGCAATGTATACATTAACTATTTTTGGCTTGTTTGCATAATAAACGTCTCTCACAGATTTTTGCCTTTTAAGTTCCCCCCTGAGTGGCATTTATGAAGAGTGAGATTGTCACTGTCCCTGAGAAGCCTGTGAAGGGGTGATGCTGTCACTATTTCAATAATGGCTGTGCGCTGAAAGGTTTTAATGCCTTCAGAGAGTTCTTTTCGGAAGCAGGACATGTAGCCTCCACCACACCAAGGCAGGCAACTCTTGGTTTTCCCTGCAGTGGAGGTGGGGGATAGAGGGAAACCCTGCATCACTTTCAGGAGAGAGTCAAGCACCAGCACCCAGCCCTTGTAGGTATCTGTGAAGCAGAACTCGGGTTTCTGAACCCAACGCCTCCATTCTCTCAGGTAGGAAAACATTCCCTTTAGATAGGTGTCATCTCGAGCTCTCAACTCTACTATTTGCATGAAAAGATCTCATCCTGCTGTCAAAACAGCCAAGTCCTCACAATTTGTACTCCATCACAAACTGGTAAATATGAAATGTATTCAAATGCAGAAGGCATTCTGTTACCTCCTTGCAGAAACTGATCAATATCTTTTCTCTCAGCTAGTGCTGCTTCAGTTAGCAGCAGACAAGCTGTTGGATTTAGCCTTCCTGGGCTGACTTTATTTTTAGCTGGGAGTGGCATTTTTCCTCTGGAAGCTTTCCCTGCCTCACATCATGCAGTGAAAGCTGCTCGCTGGCATGACACTTTCCCCTCCTTGCTACTACATTCCCTCTGCTGACGTTGTAGCCTTCAAAACATCAGTTTGCTGATTAGATTACCATGCTGCCTGCAGCGAGGGAGAAACAAGCCCTAGAGCACAGCTTGGGCTGAGCATCGTGCTGGGCACCTGCCTGCAAAGGGGCGGATGGCACTGAGGACACTGAAGGATGAGGCAGGCACTGGGGACAGGCAGGACAGCACCTGCAAGGGGCTGGCATGGCATCTTGGTGATGCTCTTGACCCCACCATTACCTGGGACCCTGCTCTGTGCTGGGTCAGAAATCTTCCAGTTCAGGTCTGCTGGAGGGAGGGGATGGTGTGCTGTGCATGGGTGCAGACAAATTATTTTTGTTGGAAATCACATGGGAAAATAGTTTTGCTACTCATCTGAGGATTTTCAGGGGCAACACAGCCAGCTCTGATGAGAGCTCAGTTGGTCCTGACAAAAAGCAGTGTGGGGATGCGCTGTGAGAGACCCCCCACAGCAGCTACCATGTGTCTGGGATTTTGGCCAAAGTCCTCAGTGGGAAGAGCAGACCCCACAGCCTGAGCTGATGGAGACAGGAGAGAAAAATGGAATTGTCTCTTGTGGTTTGCTCTCCATGTTGAGACCACGTGCGTTCCTCAGCAGGGCTCATGCTGGTTTCTGTTGTTCCTCTGATGGAGTTTCCACCAGCTCCACCTCTTGCAATGACTCATAGTTCAAAAAGCACACTTCTATTAAAGAAAAAAAACCAAAAAACAGTGGGGGAAAACAAGAAGTCATCACAGCTATAAAGAAATATTTAACTCCATTTCAACATCAAATAAATCTTTAGATAGCACTGAAGTCCCCTCCATTTCTTAAATCTAATGACAGTTTGTGATGAAATTATTTGTTCACTGACCTATCTGTTCCAAAATTCCTGTCCTTCAATCTCTAAACTCCTCCCTTCCCTTAAGAGCTGTCTCCAAATATTCCCTGCACAGCTGCTGGCGTGTCCAGTGTCCACTGCTGTGATACAATTATGCACAGTAAATATTAGCACTAAGGAGTACTGAATACCCAGGTGCTGGGCAGAATTAATGCAGTTCCTGCCTCCTCTGTAGTCCAGGCATGCTTCCTAAGAGAGCAGTGATAACATCCTGAGGAGGCAGGTAATAGCAGGCTTGGTATGAAAAATGCACAGATGATCCTTTGTCCCCAACTCTAAACCCCACCAAATCAGATGCACAGAACTGGCTGCTGCTGCCTTCTGGAGGAGCATGCTGCAAGAGCGAGAGTCTTGGCAAGCAGAGTATAAATCATCTGTGATATTCGAGCCTGTTTGAACTTTGCACTCTCTTTTCCTCACTAGATAACATTATTGAAATCCTAGTGTTAAAGACACGCAAGGTCATAATGCAAAACTAAAAGGAAATAATTCTGCACATCCCTGACAGTCTCTTCTGCCAGGAGGATCTCCAGCTAGGGCCTATGAACACATGAGCCTGTGTGTTTTAAAATCTCTGCATTGTTGTGGCCAGAAATGCCTCTAGGTCCATATCGTTTCCTGCTTCTACCATAATGCATGCATGAAAATTGGGGGTTTTCCTTATTATTTGCTTACATGAAATAAGCCCTCTTGAGCCTGAGTTCTCTTTCCAGCTCCGCTGTCCTGAGAGGAGTATTTACTCCTGCTATTTCTCCCTAAGACTCATGCTCCTTTAGTACTTCGAGGAGTGAGAACTGCCTTCTCTGTCACATGGGATGAACTGATGTAGTGGTTCTTCATCTTGGTGTAGGGGGGCAAGTACCCACCCAGGCAGTGAAATGGCAGCCACCACACATGTGAGACATGATGTGTTTGGCTATGACTGTCTTTTAGCATCTGTGAAAACAAATGCTGCAGGGCAACAAACTCCGTGGCTTGGACACTTGACTCAGGAAGGACCATTAGAGGGGAAAATGTATTTCCTTTTGTGGCCTTCACCAGCTCACAGTTAATTTCTCTTTGTCCCAGTGTCACCGATACTCTTGTCACTTCCCATGTCGCTGATATTCCCAGAGTATTCTGAGAAACACATGATATTGTGCAAGCACATGCTCCTGCTTACTTAGAGCCAGCCCTGCTGATTAGGCAGACTGTGGGCAGCACAAAATATCCAGCCTGCTGCTGTTTGCTGTATTGCTCCTAAGGGGCGAAAATAAGCCCTCCTAGACATCATCCTCCCCCCCAAAATAACCCAAACCAAAAATTAAAATTATAGTTATTAATTTAACACACACTCCATTAGGAGTAAATTTGTGTTCTTAGAGGGCTCCATGATGGAGTACAAATGCTTCATTAATATTGGATATATCAACCTGGGAGCAGAAGCAAAGTCAGAAAGAATAGTGACTGGCAATACAATGAGTCCAGCAGACCCCACGCAGGGACGTTTCCTTTCGCTGCTCAGCTTGCATTCAGATACAGCCTGCTCTCCAAAGACACCATCTGTGTGGGTTTCCAGCGCCTGGGTTGTACCTCTGAAGCACAGCCTGGCTGGATTCCTAGGGCTTTTCAGTGCTTTTTGAGCAGGGAGAGAAGCTGTGGGCAGGCTGAGTACAAGCCAGACCCCAGCTGACCTTGACGCAGTGTTCCACAAGCTATAAATATTGCTTTCTTCTCGGCATGCTGTGGGAAGAGTTGTCCTGTAAGAAACAGCAATCCCTTGGTCTTCTCAGCTCTGCAGCCCTTCTGATCTCCAGAAGTAACTGCTGGGAAATCTGTAATACCATGCTCTGAGCCAAACCTGGCAAGTGGACTGTGGTGCTTCAGGCTCCTTCACCCCAGCTAATTCACGCATCTTGGTGCTGCTGTTTAATGGCACCTTTTCCAAAGAAACATTGGAGTTTCTGGAGAGGCAGAGGTGGATGAAGATCACAAACTAGGGGTGGCTCCAGTGAGCACTAAGAGGGGGACAAACTCATGGGGGGAGCAGAAGGGGATAGATGTTACAAGAATGATCCTTACTCCCTTCTGGCTCTTCCTGGGTAGTAGGGAGCAGATCATTTCTCTGCCTTCTCCAGGGATTGTATACTGGAGAAGGCTTCACCTGCTATCTCTTTTGGAAGGACTCAGATGGTGGCAGTGGAAGAAATACCCAGATATTAGCTGCTGTTTTCAAAAGCTCTTTCCTTCCAACACCTGGAGAAAGACCTTACACAAGTAGTATTTCTTTCTTGGACTCAATCCAAACTTGTGCACTTCAGCTTCCTCTGCTCTGGGATCTCTGAGTTCCTTGGACTGCTCTGTACTGAATGAAGTATCTGGGACCACTTAATTCTGTTTCTCTCTACACACCTGGATCCTTCAGGAAGAAGAATTAGTGGAAATCTCCTTCAGTATGGATAAATGATGATGCATCTTCAATGAGTTGTTCCTGCTCTTAAACAGGGCACAGAAACATGGCATGCTCAAGGTAACCATGTAAAGTTTGGGACATCTTGCTCACACCCGTGACCTACTCCCATATAAGTGGTGATGGTTTATGTGGGAGTTCACAGAGCCTGGGCACTAATGTCAGTAGGGCTTTCCCAGTGGTGTGGGCAGTCCTCTTTTCTGCCACATGTGAACTTTTCCTGAGCACTGCCACGGCACTTGGCCATGGTCCTCCCCTGTATAAAGCCTTTGTAGCAAGGCCTCTGAGGAGGAATCTCTATTCCTTGCAAGATTAGCCCTTTATGAATATGTAACAGGTTACATTACCTTCTTGAATCTGATATGCCCAGCATAACTAAACTTCTGTTGTATATAATGGGAAAGTTTCAGCGGAAAATAGCATTGCTGATGTCTAACATCCTTCTCTAATTAACAAAGATAATTTTCTGCAATGTATGTGCACCTAATTACCATTCCGCGTGATCATTAAGATGTACACGCAGTTGGCAGGAGCCTTGCTGCTCACTCATCTGGAGAAACCTTATACCCCAGAGAGGGAAAGCATGGCACAGGAAAGTGCCTGGAAGTCCAGCATTGTGCTCTGAACATGCTCCCATCCATGAATGAGATACAGGATGCTGCTTTGCCCTGCCAAGGGGAATACAGCCATGAGTGATCTTGGGGCTCACCTAATAAACCAAGATACATATCTCCAAGTCAGTGATGACTGTAAGCACCCACTGTTTTTTGCTGAGGTGTTTATGCACCTCCCACTCTGTTTTCTCTGGGGCTTAGCACGATGTCCATCCTCTCCTACATTCCTCATGAAGCTGGAAACTTCTATTATCAGGCACACAACGACTCAGGCACAGTCTGTTCCTTTCTCTGCTGAGCTGACTGCTATCTGACTGTCTTGCAATCTCCCCTCTGATTAATTCAGCTCTGGCAGGCAACTGAGTGCTTCTTGCTCTGGCTGAGGTGCTAAGTCTGGGAAGGGGAATGCATCGAGCTAATCATTGCCATATCTGACCCATGTCTGGTTTCAATAAGGTGACGGGGTGCATGAGAAGGTGACTGCTATGCCCAGAAACATGGGAAGCTTTTGTGGCGAGCAGTGAAACAGTGCCAAGATAATAACTGGGAATGGCTTTATTTCCAGAAGCTTGTAGTGGGTCACAGCGCAAATCTGTAAGGTTAGGTTTTTCCAGGTACACTGCACTGGAGTGTGACAGCACCTTGTAAATGCTGACTGACGTAACACCACAGCCTCAGCGGGAGCAGAGGTTTAGCAGTGCCAGCCAGCACCATGTCTGAGTGTGACTCTGAGACCACACATGGCACCTCAATCCCTGGGCTGCAGAGCAGCTGGCAGCTCACTCCTGCCCCATTCACCACTTTTTAACTAGATCTCTGCCATGTGTTGGGAATGGTGAGCCATGTGAGTTAATGGTGAAGAACACATTTATTCAGATTCCCACAAAACAAAATTTTTCACTTTTGCAGAAGACTTATTATGGCAAGCACCCTTTTTGCTGGAGGGAGAGAGTGAGCTAAGTCAAGGAAGGAGATGCTTGTGCCATACTTATTAGTTCAGAAACTCTGAAGGGCTGAGAGTAACTTCAATAGCACATGGGAAAAGCAGATTTGCTGACAAGTAAAGATCAGATGCCATTAGTTATTTTCCAAAGCAAAAGAGACAAATGAACATTCAAGGCTTGGTCCAAATCATGGTGAAGTCCAAAAGAGTATTTTCTCTAGCGTCAGCAGGTACTGGAGCAGGTTGCCTATAGAGTCCAAGAATGAGCTGATCTCAGTTCCTCTTTGTTAGCTTATTCATTTATTTATTTAATTTTGCTCAGGAGGTGCAGAGGGCTTTCTGCTGATAACGAGTGCACAGTTTACTCGTCTCACAGCGTGCTTGAGAGCCACAGTGAGTGACTTGAGACGGTTTGCAGCCACCTCCACCCTCACGACGGCAGCTGCAAAACCCCTCAGGGAGCTGCTGGAAGAGGCGCTTGTTTCACCGCTGTCTCTCCCTCCTCCCCTTCAGCAACACACAGACTGAAAATCCCACCCTCGGTGATTCAGATCAACAGACGGCCCTGTTATTTCTCAGAATGAAAACTCCTAACATTTCCTGCTGACAGCTATTTTGGGAATATTAAGCCTGAATGTTTTGGTGGAAAGAGAATTCAAAGGGCCACAAGAGCAGGGGAATGAGTGAATGAACCCAAGCAACTCAACAACACTAAAAATTTTGTAACACTTTTTTTTAAACACAGAGGGAGCTTTGATAGCTCACATGGCAACAAAGACTTTTGTCATGCAGGCTTCTTGGAGTTACTATGAAAGCATCTCCATTGTGCCAGCATTCTGTTGCAGGAAGCAAAGCTTGTAGTGGAGCGTGAGATAAAAATATTTGTAAGGCTCATCACTTTTTGACATCTCCACTCCAACACTTCCTCCCCAAAGCGATGTTTGCAGACAGCTCCGCCGTGACTGCTACTTCTGATCTTCACCCTCACCCAGCAAACACGCTTGGAGCACATGTGCTGATGCAAGCCCTTCCAGGAGGTGGAGGAACTTACAGTGGCAGCCTGAAACCAGTGGGGATAGCTCATCTGCTCAAGGTGTGTGAGATCTGGCCTCCAGCAAGCGGTCATTACTCCTTATGCTGAAGCACAAAGGAGCTGAGTCTGTCTATAAAACTACATTATGCTACAGCAGTGGAAAAAAATTGGTGTCCTGTGATCACAATTACACAGGTGCTGGGCTGTGCTGGAGACCACTACATGGTTTTGTTTTGATTTTAAAATAGCAGCTGGGCTTTCAAGTCACTCAATAAAACAAAATCTCTGACTTTCAGCAGAGGTAGTACAGGCACCGGATTAGGGTCTGTGTGACTAATTTCAAAAGCATAGTTGTTTTGGAAAAAAAGTACTGTGAAAAATGTTAATCACTTGTTTTTAAAATTTTAAAAGTTTAATAGTAATAAAATGGCTATAAAATAGTAATACAATTAGAATAATAATAATTTGGACAATTTGAATTAGGACAATATGAAACAATAGCAACAAAGAGTTACGGACATCCAGGTACTTTTTTCTGGGCAGCATAAGCCCGAAAAAGGACATCCATGAACAAAGGATTAACCCTTAAAAACAATAACCTGTTGCATATTCATACATCTCATACATGATGCATAAATTCCATTCAAGGACAGGATTTTGTCTGGTCATCGTCAACTTCTTCCTCATAATCCTAACGGCGTTGTCCTGCCTGAGCAAGGTGGGAAGAAGTTCATTTCTCCTGATAATGGAGCAATAAATTCTCTTTCTCTGCCAGATTTAGGTGTCCTGTGGCTGCTATCTCAGTGTGAGGCCTTTCTTTAGAAAAAAAATATCCTACATAGCATAGTTTCTATTTTAACATTTTGTTATAACCTAAAACTATATTTAACACACTACTTAAGAGAATTAATACAGCATTACTTTCTAACACAACACATATAACATTCATTTGAATATTTGTGAAAAGCCAATCATAAAATACGCATTTTTCACAGTACTACACTTTATATTTCTCTCCTTTTTCTACCTTCTGCCTCAAGATCTCAAGGCAGAGGAACATTTGTACAAATTACAGCTAACCAAGAACATACAATATTTATCCACAATAAGTGCTTTTACTTCAGGAGTTCTTTGGAGCAAAATGGTGCATATAAATTTGCATTATAGAAGAAGATTCAGCCTTTATAGGTCTGTGCAGTGAAGACCCTGCCCTGCTAAATACTTCCTTGTAGCTAAAAAGGACTTAGCCTTGCCCTGGTGTCCAATCATCGTGGGCTTGGGTGGATGACATCATTCACATGGGAATGTTTGAAATGCAGCGTGCAGTGCAGTTACAGGGAATATAAAGGGAGGTATCAGGACATGTGAGAAATAGCTACTCACTTTTCATAGTTTAGGAAGGTTTATTAAACCTTATCAAAAATACAACAGAAGACTGAATAAAGAAAAAAGTTTACAGTGCTGGGAGCAAAAGATTTTCCCTGCCATGTGCTCAGCCCCTTACAATGGAGGTTTTACCCTCTTTAACCCTTTCACCCCTCCCAAAGTTCTGTCCATCAACCCCTCCTTCACTGTCCAGTGGTGGAGATCTCTTCCTCAAATCCTGACTGGCGGATTTGAGGAAGATGTTGCCATAGTGACAAGCCAGCCCTCCCAGATGTCCCAACTCCAGCTGTCACTTGATAACCACGCCAGGGGGTACAACATAAGTCTATAAACTTTTCTTAACCTATATATATGCTATTTGTCCATTAATTGTGAGAGTCAATGATCACATTACTCATCTATCACAGACACACGGGGCTTGCTACTGCCTGAGAGTGCAGAGGATATGTCACAACCATCTGGAAAGCCACTGGTTTCCCAAGCTCACTTTCAGCCTCCAGGCATGTCTTTGCACATACTACATGGTAGGACACATCCATCCTCGCAGCAGATAGCGTGGCTTGTGTAGGTAAGCCAGTGGACAGACCACAGTTTGTTGACATGCCTGGAGAGTCTGGAATCTGGAAAAAATTCATGAGACTATTCTGAACTTGAAGTTGCTGTGTGTAGTACTTTCTTTCTACTCAGCAAAGTTGGCTGAGTAGGAAAATGGAAAAAAGAAGAAAAGTATGTAATAATTTTAATTTGAAAGTGAATTTTGATTTGATTGATTTCAGCAGTCCTTCTGTGTTTGACTTCTGCATTTATTTGTATATTCAAGCTCTATAAGAACGGGGGCTTACCAAGTGAATTTTAAACAGAGATGTTAATGTACTGACCATTCATAAATTCTGAATAGTTTATATTCTTGTAAAATTTACACTGTTTGGTTTTGTTACCTAACTCCACTTACCAGGGAATACAAAGGGAAATAGATGGATATAGCAAATATTGCATATTATAATTTATAATGGACTGCTCTACAGGGAAGACACTGTTTGCTGATGTTACT
This sequence comes from Geospiza fortis, assembly GCF_000277835.1. Taxonomy (NCBI): domain Eukaryota; kingdom Metazoa; phylum Chordata; class Aves; order Passeriformes; family Thraupidae; genus Geospiza; species Geospiza fortis. Next base: position 1,353,624 of record NW_005054361.1, read on the forward strand.
ATTGAACCTAAATAGTGAATAAATTAGAGAATGATGCAAATTTATAGAGAGTTGTCAGATAAAGGTGAAACTCATCATAAAAAATATTAGTTGCAAATGGCTTGCTGAGCTTTAGTTCTTACTCCTGTGTCTCTGAGGCACCTTGACTGCTCACAGGCCAATAACCTTCAGTTCCAGCACAGCAGACTATAAACTCCTCTACCTGACTCATAGAATCAGAAGAATTTTAATTAAGATATTTGTGAATATTCATGCCCTCCCTCAGCTCCAAAGTGACCTCAAAGCAGAAGGGGGCTTTCGTTGTCAAGATATTTCAGTCATTCTCCTTTCACCTCTCTTGCCACTGAATATCATGTGAAGCTTAATTTTACATTGTGTCAGAGTAACAGCAAGGGGCTTAGTCCATTAAAGGTCCTACATTTTGGATGGTGAAGCTCATTTGTGCCTCTTGACTCTCAGTACAGCATGGGTGGGGTGAAAATAATGTGGAAATGTCTAATGTAGAGTAGTGGTCGTTGCCACCTGGAAAGGGAGGCTTGGATCAGTGATCACTCAGCCACGGTAGAAGGCTGCAATCTCATGTCAGTGCTGATGTAAACAGGCTGCTGTTAGCATAACATCTTTTGGGAAAGGTCTTTTGGATATAGGACATCTGTGTCAGAGAGTTACAGGAAAAAAAAGCCATTTTGCCCAGACACTTTAAGTTTTAAAGCACTGGTGTAGGTCCTTAGCTTCCTGTCATTTTTCCTCATTATGTTTGTGACATCTAATTATCACACGGATATGAGTTCTGAAGCGGCCCATGCCCTCTCTCTGCCTATTTCTATTTCAATAAAATAAAGATTATAATGTCTGCTGATCTCACAGGGGTGCGGTGAGGGACCATTTTATGGGCTTTAGTCTTAGAAGAGAAGCTATAAAAGTTCATAATGTCTTATTAGTAATGCAGATCAGTTTGGAGTGTCCATAAAGGCTTTTCAAGACATTTTGTGTGCAATGTTTTGAATCAGTGAGGGCCCCCTGTACTCTGTAGTGCTGCGAGTCAAGGGGGTTCATCCTACCTCAAGCACCCTGGGATGGGGGACATGAGTTACTTTGTCTTCACAGACACCCATGGAGAAATGGGGGAAACAGTCTGTTGCAGGAAACAAATCAGGCCACTCATTATTCCCACTCAGTTACCCTAAACCTGCTCGTCTCCCTATTCTTATCAAGGCCTGTGTTTTATTTTATTTTATTTTATTTTGTTTTATTTTAATTTTTTAAAAAAATTAAAAATTTTTTTTTGTTTTTATTTTTAAAATCCCCCTCTCTGTGAACAGTCTCTAAGGGAGGCAGTGGGTTATTGCCCTTTTGGCTTTCCCATTTGAGATTGAGCTGAGATTAGCCAGGGCATAATTCCTGCCTTGGTTGCAGTGCCTTTGCTTTGGTGCAAATATTTCAGTTTTAAAGTCATCATCTCTCCCCAGCAGCTGCCAACCACACCCCCACCCTCACAGGGCGTTGTGTCCTGAGATTCACATGGGCAGAATAAACAGACATTTGCTCAATTTTCTCACATACAGGTTTGGCAAGACCCACCCCACCCTTCCATACCCTCTTTGGTCTGGTTCGCTTTCCTTCTCTGCCTGACTCTTCTCCTGTAGGAGTTATTGTGATTTCTTCAAGCTCTTCTGTGACCCGTGGCCTAAAAGAAACAGAAAAACAAAATCTGAGCGAGAGTTGCTGTTATTGTGTTGTAGAGACTGTGATTTCCCTTGCTATGTTTTGCCACTTTCTTGTTTTTCGCTTTCCACCTCTGCTCTGTGTGAGATTACAAGACTTCAAAAGCATTTAGCTATTATCCAGAATATAAAATCTCAGCATGACCTGCTGGTTAAATCATAATCCACTATGATACAATATGTGCCATCTCTTCTCTAGATTAAATCTAACCAGGCAAGAGGAGCCTGTAGCATTTCCTCATCCATCCTGCGAACACCAGCCTGGTGGGAACAACCAGGACCACTGCTGTGAGCATCCTACTGCCCCATCTCTGAACAGGATGTGTGGGAGAGGTGGGATCTAGTACAAACAGCTGAAGTTCTGGTGTAAAGGAGAAAGCAGCCCTGTCTCCTGCTGTTTGCTGCCTTTTTCTGGCCTTACTGCTTTCAATAACCCCATGGAATGCTGCTGTCTGGTGGCCTGTTGCAACCACTGGAAATAGAGTTGTGTGTTCTTTGTGGGAATCATCAGGGAGGTGGGGAGCAAGCCTTTGTTCTCACCACAATGTAACACTGGCTTGCCTGGATCCAGCTCCTGGCCCTGCTTAACCAAGATAGTACCCACCTTCTTTGAGGAGTTTTTTCCCTTTCCCCAAAAGCCAGTTCCCAAAAGTAAAATTGTTCCATCTTTAGTTCTAGCAGGTGTGAAAGCTTGTTTATAAATCAGCAACCCATACAGCATTATGAGGGATCAAACCTTATTCTTTCAAGGTCACTGAAATTGGCTTATCATAGTGCTGGATCTTGTGGTGTGCAGTCACAGTCCATTTTTAAATATTTGGATACTGTCTCTCAGAGCAAGTTTTTGGCTGGGTGTGTGAAATGCTCTGCATGAGCTTTCAGAGAGCATCCCACTGGCAGCATCTGCAACATGTTCCCACATATAGGCCAACCACAGGAGCAACCCACCCCACCACAATCAGAAGACTGAAATCAGGCCTTGGTGAGGTCTGCACAAAAGCTTCTGCAAACCCTCTCCCAGGGTTTGCCAGGGCACAGTGACAGCAAGGGGCTCACCCCTTGCAGGAGCAGCTCTGCAGCTGGAGATGGAGTCAGCCATCCTGGAGGATGCAAGTAGAGCTGCTGAGGGGAGGCAGGTGAGGAAGGATTTATCTTCTGCAATCAGCAAAGGGGCTTTGGCTTTAGAAAGGTTTACTGCTTTGGAGAGTCCGTGTACTGGGAGCTGGCAAGGAGCATGGAGGTGGAGACAGTCAGCCTTAAGTAAAATACAGGCTCTTGGGTCCATAGTGGTTCAGCACCATTAGTCATATAACAGGTTTGTTTTCTTCCCTGTCACACTTCCACAGTCTGTTGCATCCAAATACTACTGAAGAAATGATGTGACACAGTATCAGAACATTTTTCCCTTCTTGTAGCAAGAATATATAATAATCTCTCTGGAAAGCACATCTCAGACTATTTCCAAGAACAATAGATGCTTGTAAGGCATCCAGTGAGGTCAGAATAGCTGGAGGCTGCAAGTCACATAATAACTTTTTGTGCTTGCATAGTGTTTCATTTTCAGACTGATCTGAGTAGGATACAGGAAATAAACAGATTTTTTTTTAATTACTACTTCTCAAGTCAGTGGGATTTTTTTTTTTTGAAAACCAGGACTTGCCATCTTAATTATCACACTGGTAAAAACAGGATCATGCCACAAACAGGGCTCCTCCTCTTCAGAGCAGACCATGGGAGCAGAAGGAGAGTACTGGGAGTTTGGGATGGTCTAAGTGGTGCCCAGCTCATGCTGGGAGTGGAGCCTTCAGCAGGTGTGGGCTGTAAAGGTGCTCTGGTCTCTCTGCTTAAAAGGTGCATGATCATTTCTGGTGCCAGGGAAAAAAGAAAAAAAAGATTGTCACAGAAACTCATGAGACCTGACTATTCTTAATCATGACTTGATTCATTGAAAGGGAGACCCTAATATTTAAGATCCATTTTGCTACCCATCTATGACAGAAAATCCAGGTTTCACTTAGCCTGGCTTGGGAAATGAGATGGTGTTACTAGGTATCCTTCAGGCTGGGATTAGGTCCCTAGTGCACTGTGTTCTTTTCAATGGTGTGGACAAAATCACAACAGGTTCTAAATCAGTGCTATTATATATTGCTGCTAATTAAGGTTGCACAGACTTGGATTTGAGGAGGATTTTGAAGAGCTTATTTGTGTTTGCTTTTCTCCTGAAAACCATTAAAAAAAATTCATTAAGCTATATAAAACCAGATCATAATGTACAAAATCATATTTGCTGGAGAGGGTTTTCAGCACTCCCTAGGAAGAAGTCATTTATGATAATCTGAATTACCACAATTTGGCAGGAGGAGAAAGAAATGGAGGAATTTGTACAATTCCAGGAGCTGTTTTCTGACTGTGCCACTGTCACCCTACTCTGGGCAGCTGCCTTGTGCTATCAGGCAGAGAGAAGTGGGTGCAACAAGACACTGCTTTGAACAGAGGCCAGGTAGCCAGAGTTATGGCACTTAAATCAAAATTGGGGTCGTGCTTTTTTCCTCTACATGATTTTCTACAGAGGCCGGGTATCTATGTATGTCCTTTGGCACAGGGGCACGGTGCTGTATTCTATGTGTCTGATGTTGAATAATATTTAGTTGAAATATACAGTGCTTCTAGTCACAGAAAATACTTCTGTCAGGAAGTCATTCATTTCAGTGTCAGGACAGGAAAAACAATTCAGCAAATATTTTCAGGAAATGTGAAAACATAAAAAGCGGATGCATTGAATGGACCTCATAGTAGCATTTTCAGCCCAGAGATTTTTATTTTGCAGTTTCTGATATTTGACAGAATCTTTGACAATTGGAGTATTTATTGGTAAAGAAATCCACTTTTACCTCCTTCTTCCCTCTCAACTCCAATACATCCTTACATATATCTTTACATGCATACTTGCCATCCAAGTGTGAGGACGCAGGGATAAGGGAATGCTGAGCTCCAGGGCCTTCTCTGTCAGATTTGCAGCTCTGAAAGGAAACTTCACTACTGAGCTTTAGGATATTTTTGGATACTGTATTTTCTGTTGAAATTCTTTCACTTAAGTTAAAAAGACTTGAATATGCAGAGCAAAATATGCTTGAATATTTGGACCAAAACCTGACACTCAGCTACCCTTGCTGGAAAAGCACCCAATTCTTCTCACCTTGTCTGAGCCAATGAGTATTTACCCATTTCAGTCTTACTCCACTTTCCGATGCTTGAAATTTCCCCTTTCTCTGTCCCTCCACCACAACCAACTTATAGCCCACTGCCAAAAACTGGGCATCTCTGCCCACTCTGTCTTGAGTGTTCCAGATCATCTTGCATCCACTCCATCCCACAGAGTAACCCCACATTTCCCATTTACCTCTCTGGAGCCTGACCTTTTGCCAAGGTTCTTCCTCAACCCATGCCCCAACCCCTTCTCCAGGCTGGTCTTCATGTCACTTTTAACCACATCCTGGACCAAAAATCAGGCACCCAAGGATGCCTGCCCTCTGGATCGCTTCTCCATAGTTGTAATAACCTTGTTCCCCTGTGCATCTCTTCATAGAACTTACAGCTCCTGGCAGAGAGAGTGGATGGGGCCTTTCATGCATCTCCAGCTTGTTTTCCTTGCTCTGGGGATGGTTCAGTATGCTCCATCTAGGGATGGCCTGAAGGGAGGGCCTGAACCACAGACCTTTGGAGGTGAAAAGGAGCAGCCTTCTGACCACCTGTATCCTCCTCCGTATGGGGAATAACCCTGGAGCCCAGAGAGGAAACAGGCCCTACACTGACCTTTTCTTTTTCCTTTCTGAAAAAGAGGGGAAAAGAGGTTTTGGACAGCTCAAATGGACTTTCTTGTTTTGGTTTTTTTCTGGCCATCTGACTGAAAATACCAATTATTTCCACAGTCACAGGCATTCTTCCAAACTCCCACTCTTCATGACTAGTGCTCCAGTAGAAATTTATGGATTTATTATCACAGAAGATTCAGCCTCAACTCTTTGGTTTCTATAAACAATGTTTTGCTCTTCTTTATGGCTACTTTCACCTCTTCAGAACTCAGTGCTAACAGCACTGCTCCATGCACATCTGCACATGCGCTACCTGAGGTTAAAAGCTCTTGACCCAGCCATAACCCAGCCACTCCTCTTTCTGTTGGAGCTGTGCCATTCTCAGCCTTTGTGCTTGTTCTTTGTGTAGTCCAAGGTGTAATCCAAGGTGTTGTGTGTGTAGTTCAAGCTGTGCCCCAAACACCTAAATTGCTTTTGTTTCTTACAGCTGACAGAGGCCAAAATACTTCATGCTACTCACCATCTCTGTGTTTAGCCTAGCACATTGTAGGACTACCTTGCCATTAAGGCTGCCTTTCCAGGACAGGGCACAGCTGGGGAGTACTTGGCCCTACCTCCCTGAGCACAAAATTAGAGTGGAATAGCTGGGATTAAGTGTGGCACACCTTGTGGTAAATTCCAGTGTGTTGGCAAACCCTCCTGTCCAGTTTTCTGCCAGTAGAAAAGGCACAACCAGCTACCAAGGGAGCAGAACACAGCATGGATGTGGGACACCATCCTCAAAGGCTCAAACAACAGGTGGGTCTTTCAAGGCTTAAAAGACCTCTTTCCTTGGGAGATGAAAGTATGTATTTTAACAAAGTTCCTGTAAAGTGCTATAAAGGGAAGACCAAAGCCATCAGGGAGGTCCCAGAATTTGGAGGCTCCCCAGAGCATGTACTATGTGAATTTTGTGCTTACAGCTGGATGAATGCACAATTCTTTCCTTCCAGAGCAGGGGTGGCCTGACATCTTTAAACCTGGACTTGGTATTTTGGTCAGTTTATGCCATTTTTGATCTCTGTGTCTCCAATTTAGACTCTATATGGACACCCAGGATTTGGGAATGGCATTCCTCAAACAGAACCAAGGATCTGAAGCATGATATCCTGATGAAAAAAAAATATGCGTTCCCTGATTAGCACATGCTTATTCATGGAATTAGTTTCTTCTGTGGTTTAGAAGTCTAGTTGAAGTTTGACTGCAAACTCAGTAGCATGGTTGGTGACACATCATCCATGCTGCAGAAGTCCATAAAAGTACCATTTCTGCCACAAAATTCACCACGAAGTAATGTAAGTTTTTCCATCACTTTTGTTCATACTACACTTTAATGCATAATGCAGGTTTTTTTATTCATTAGATAATAGATACTTCACGTAATGAAAATTCATTCTGTGTAGCAGAAATACCAAGAAGAAGTGGATTCTTATAGCTGTTCAAGGGCTCAAAAGTGGATACTTGTATGCTTTCATGTTTGATTCTTGTTCCACATCACTTCAGAAGCATAATTTTTGTTGACAGAAAATTGGCCAGGCTTAATAAAACAAGGAATTTCTATATCAGCTTCTGAGTTCTTTCTAATGTGTTGTCGTTTTTGGAGCTAATTGACTTCATAGACAAGTTACATTGGGACCAAATTTTCAAAGGCTTATGGCTCTGTGGAAAGATAATCCATAGGAATAAAATTTAAATAATACTAGCAAAGATTAATCTCTGTTATTTCTCAGGTCTGCAGGATGCAGAGCACCACTGATGGTTTTTTTAG
>NW_005054361.1:1360976-1361770 GCF_000277835.1 Geospiza fortis
GTCACACGTGGGTGGCACAGGGTCCATTTTGTCAGTGTCAGGAGAAGCTGAATCTCAAAGCACCTTCTGGCTGGTGCAACAGGAAGCTGGAGAGATGACCCGCTAGATGTAATTCCAGATCCCTTCTGAGGTTTACTGCCTTCACCTCCCATTGGCAGCTGCACAGTTTCTGAACCTGCTACCTCCAGAGGAACCTGAGCTCCAAGAGCTAAAATTGCTCAATTCAAGGGAAATGGATACACTCATTCCCTTGGATGCTACTACCTCCCATTTTGTTTTGCAAAGAGAAACAAATCACCCAAGAAGACTTCAGAGTCAGGTTGTCAGAAGATATTATGCAAATTACCAAATCATAGGGGCTCATATTTAGAGCAGGCAAGTGAAAAGAAGGAAGTGTTTAGCTGTAACATAGTCCACATTACCTGCCTGACTTTGAGGCACAATTGTCAAGTGTCTTGCTCACTCAAATGACATGTAAGGTTGGAGGATACCAATCATGTATCAGGACTGAACTTTTCCGTATAATCAATTGTATGCTCTATACATATAGGTATGTGTAAAGAAATTAGGACACACACACACACACACACACACATATACTGTTCAATTGTGCCCTCTTTTAAAGTCATCCTCATTGAAATTATCATGTATTTCACAAAGTCAGGGATTGTTACCATCTAAAAAACTCTCATGCAGTCCTTCCTGTGTCATGACATTCAAACCTGTGGGCCTCAAGAGCAATCCAGTGAAGCTTTGGAATGGGAATTGGCTGCATGTACTGTTGTTTCTACTTT
>NW_005054361.1:1361793-1364971 GCF_000277835.1 Geospiza fortis
CTTAGGCCCCCTGTTCTGCAGATTTGGGCAACTCATGTTTTGGATTACATTTCTTGCTAAATGTCAGAGGCAGCATGAGGATGATTATCGAAAGGGCAGTCACAGCTCCCAGGCCAGCCCTTCCTCCTTCAGACAGGAAGATCACTGCAAACTCTCCAGGTTTGCAGGTAAAAAACAGAAGTATGAAGTGCAGAGTATCCAATTTGAGATCCTTCATGGCTCTTCCCTAACTTGCTCAGCAGCTCTGGAAACATCTTTGGACAGAATGGGAAGTCATTTCTGCTCAACCCCTGCTCAGCGTTGGCTACCCAGAGAGGCACTTTTCTCTGTTTATCAAAAACAGAAGTCCCATCTCCCAAAAACTGCAGTGCCTGTGTGAAATGGGAATGAACAAGACTGAAGAGAAGCAGCCTGAGGTGCAGAGAGATCAGGCTGAGGCACAGGAAGAAAAGTCACAGTGGCAATTCCCACTATGGTGCAGCAGTTTGGGGTACTGCTGAACAACGGATCAAACCCACCCTGTAAGCAGGGGCAGCATCTTCTTCTTGCAGCATAACCCTGCCCAGTGAGTGTGAGAAAGCTGTCTGCTCCAGGAGGTCACCTGGCAGCAGCTCAGGCTGGGCAGGGGATTCTGAGCATAGTGGACCCTCATCCACAGGGCTCTTCTCTCCCACACAGTCACAAAATTACTGGCTGTTGTGCCCACAGAGCCGGGTGCTGCTTGTGGTCCTGTGTGCTTGGTCACATCTTGAGGGTGCTGTCCTCTAATGGCTGAGACAGAAACAGGATCAAGTCCAAAAGCAAAGGTAGGTGGGCATGTTTCATTGAAGCCAAAGTTTCACAGGTTCACAGAATAGTAATAGTAATAGTAATAGTAATGATATTACTAATAAAAGTGTGGTAGAATTACTGAATTTTGCACATCAGATTTTCCCAAGTATTTCCATACATATGTCACAGTGAATTACAACTTATTTATATATTCTGTAAGTACTCAAGTTCACGGGCAGGCTCTGACTTCCTGTGAATGATATAAACCCTAGTGCAACCTCTGAAACAGTTTGTCGGGGTCTTTGAATGAAAATTTGGCAAATAGTCCCAAAACTCCCATCAGGGACTGTGTTCTCCCTCCTGTGCTGCAGTCAGATAGCAAAGACTCCTCAAATGGGTGGAAGAAAATCTCCTTACACAAGCCTTGCACATACTGGTTTTGGTCTGTCACTTCCTCACACCATCACATCCCCACCTCCCACCCTTCACTGCTCTCTGTAACCTGGAGTTAAGAAAACAGTTCATCTGATAACTCCAGGAAAGGTCACAGCATTTGGTTTAGCATTTTACTGAAAGAATAAGCAGCCTGGTTCTCTGGAGTGCCAGGCATGATGATCTAGTGGCCTGTGCACAGGAACAGAAGTTATAAATTCCTAAATCTTAATCCCAGCACTGACAATTACTTCTCTAGCAACCTTGAGCAAATTGCTTAACCTTTCTGCTTCTGCCTCTCTCCACTGCAAAATTGTGAATTCTACCTCACCAGTTTTTTTTGAGAGTTAATTTTTTAATGTGTGGGTTTAATTGTCCATCTGCTGGTGTGGGTTGTGTTCTGTATGTTTGTCTGTGTCTTAACACAGTTGATATCTGCTTCATGTGGATGTTCAGAGCCTGATGGAGAAACCTCAGACAGCAGTTTCACCTCACAAAGAGGTCTTCCAGCAGGCTTGGGACAGGAAGAACGATGATTAGAGGAGGCTAAAGGAGACCATTGACCTGTCAGATTGCCTTTCCTGTAGGAAACTTTCCTGGCTGTTTCAGAGTGGGGGGAGAGGGGCATGGGCATCACTGTTGATGTTTCAGACCATAAGGATCTCTGCCTAATCGCCTGCTGCAGAAAGTGGGGCTGTGGCTTGGAAGAGGAATGATGCTGTAGATGAGCAACATGGTGTGCATGCTGCAGATCTGCTGCCAAATGATAACGCAAAATATTTAAGATGTATGGAATCAGGCCCTTCATGACAGTTGCACTCTGAAAAGAGGATGAGTGAGGCGGCAGTGTATGCTCCGACAGTTTCACTTCTCTCCACACTCACCTATCAATGTTACTTCATGTGCCATTAATTAGACTTAATAGTCTATACTTTATCTCCCTTGTCATAACAAACTAAGTGTGAAAGATTCCAACAACAACAAAAAAAAATCACTCAAGTGATCTCAACATTAACAAGCTTACTTTTCCTGACAACCTGTATTCAGCAAAGTGCTTTGGCATCTGCTTAAAGTTCAGCATGTGTTTGGGTGTTCTGTAGCTCTGAGGTGCTCTGGGACAGTACCAAGTGAAGGGCAAACCTCCAAGGTTGGGTTGCTCAACCTTCCAAATTGATATTAGTAGTTCTGCCCTGGGCAAGTTACTGTCTCCATTCCAGTTTGCCTAAACAAATAGACGGTGGGCGCGTTTCATTTGTCACTGATCTTCAGCTTAAGGCCAAGTCATTCATTTGGAACCCAAATTTTCCAGCTCAGTGGCTACGTTTTTCCTTCCAATCTGGCTGCTTATATATGAATTTTTAGTTAGGCAGGAGATCAGCTCTGAAAACTTTGGCTCCAGGCAGCAACTGCATTTCAAACAAGCTAGCCTGAGCATACATCACAGAAATGTGCTACACTCATAGCTGGGGATGGGGAGAGCTCTCAGAGATGCTACCCACCTATTTTTGGTTCCAACTTGGGTCATTATATGCTCGCTCTCACATTCTCAAACTTGAGGGACACGAGCCACGAAAGTGGAAAACCTAAAAGACAGAAGTGTCACCTCTATTAAGGCCAACAGTTCCCCATATCTCACTCAAAGTTCTTAACACCTTGAGGAGTCAAAACTGTATGCTATAGAAATATTATCTGGAGCTTTTAAATATTTTGGCTTTCAAACCTGGGCCAAATATGGAAGAACAAATGAGTTCAAAATAGGAAGGAAAAAAAAAGGTCCTAAACAAAGCGCTCACATTTTCACTGGATCTTGAGGGGTTTGACTTGAATTTTGTTGGATGGAGACTGTTCAGCTGTGCTTCTGTTTTTATTCCAAGTGTCTTGTGCACTCCAAAATGAGCACTAATACAAGAAGTAGCATGGCACAAAATAATCTGAATTTCTGCCTTCAGAACAAAGCCCAGGAAAATGTGCTGCC
>NW_005054361.1:1364982-1370831 GCF_000277835.1 Geospiza fortis
GCCTATATCTTTACTGGCGAGCTCCTGCAGGAACAAAGAGCGGGCAAAGGCATGACTTGAACCAAGTTGCTTCTCACTTCTGCAATGAGAAATCAGTCCCTGCTGCTGCCAATTAGAGGGCTAATTGAGGAGTGGATCCTGAGCCCTTGGAGAATTGCTATTTGAAGGAAATTTCCTGTCGCTGTCAATGGTGCTGTCATACAGAGCCAGGCAAAGGCTGAGCTAACAGTTACTGGGATAAGCATTGTGAGGGAAAGTGCTGCTTGGGAAGAAAAGTATGATGCTTCAGTATTTATGAAAGGTTTAAAGAGTATTTGAGATTTGGAAGAAAACAAGAATGCAAGCTTGCTTTCTTGAGATTTGGGGGCTCGTGTCCCAAAGACCAGCAGCAGGTTATGTCTAAAACTGCTGGGTATTTGTCCCTAAAAATTTCCTGAAATGTGGCATGCTGGACTCTCCCCATGGCCAAAGCATTTCAGGCTCTTTCCTCATGAGGTCTAAGATAACGTTATTTATTTATAAATTCTTCCAGAGTGTCTATTTTGTATTAACCACTGACCTTTGTCACCTTCCCTCTCTGTCTATGGTCTCGCCCCAAAAGCCAGCTGAGCTGATTAATTGTTAAGACCTAACTCAAATTCAGGACTCTCATGTGAAATCAAAAGATTAAATCTAAGTTAAATCTGATTGCCCACTGGTGCAACCTCACAGAAATTGTTTAGGCTTAAACTAGGGATGAATTTGTCTGAGAGTCATTAATTGCTTTGGTTACTTGCATTTCTTTGCCTGAAAGACATTTAATACTCATTTATTTGTGGCAAACCAGTTTTACATCACAGCCAGTGTCTGCTATAGAAGGAAAGACAAGCAAACTATCCCAAATTGCCAGGAAGCTATAATCCTCAGGGAATTTTCTCCTATCTAAATTGAAACTACCTCAGTAACAGAAGGTTACTGAGGGATACTTTAGTAGGAAGGAGTGAAACAGATCTTCCATTGTGATCAGCCATGCAAGTTCTCTCTGTTCTTGGTAAAGTAGGGTTGAATCTCAACAGAGGAATATATCTGGATCACCACCCAACCCTGTACCATCATTTTGCCTTTCAGACGGGTTCATTCTTTCCCCAGATGCTTTTCCAAGCTCCTTTGCCAGACTCTGCACTTTTAAGCTATGACTGGCAACAGATTCACAGCAAACCAGTATGAAGAAAGAGGATTTTCTCCTACGATTCCTGACCTGAGCAGAAATAGGCAGTACTGGAAATAGTGCAAAACCCATCTTCCTTGAAAACTTTCCAGCCCATTTTTGCAGACTGTAGACATTTGGGCAGTACAGATGAACTCTGGATAACCACCCAAATTTTTGGGTTTACCCATTGCCTAAAATATCACAGACTGGAGGGCACTGTCCTGAACTGAGTCTCCAGGCATTTTGAAATACACCCAGCCCTGGCTGAAGTGATCATTATAATCTGGCAAGGAAAGCAATCTGGATTCCAAACTGTAGCTATTTTTAAAATCATCTTGCCAAAGCCCTGTTGGAGACTGAAAAAAACCCCATTTTAGCCTGAAAAGGATGATCAGTAATTTTTTACTCTTGATGTAAAAAATTTGTTTGTAAGAAGCATGTAACTGTAGGTAAATTGCATATATCTTAGCAAATGTTAAGATTTGTAATCTTGCTGTAGAGTCCAAAATAATGGAAATAATGTTTTTAAAAGCCTCCAAACTCTGTTACAAATTTTAGCTACCACCTACTCATGGCCTCCCACGTACTCCAGGAAACCAGCTAGATTTCCCAGCTGCTCTGCAGCAAGCTCTTTACAAGCAAGAGTACAATTATACTCTAAACAAGGCTGGAGGTTTCCCTTACAGATGACTTTACTATCTTTTCTCACAATACAATAGGCCAGAGATGTCAAGCCATATGGTGGGCACCTGCACCAGTGTGGTCAGCGAAACAATGGTAAGGAAATCTGGTTGCATTTAATGCCTTTGGGGATTCCCTTCCCAAAGAAGCTTGTTATTCCAGAAAAGAGACAAAATAAAATGTTCAAGGCCAGATTGGATGGGGTTTTGAGAAACCTGGTCTAGTGGAAGGTGTCCCAGCCCATGGGGGGTGGGGTTGAAGCGGAATAATTTTCAAGGTCCCTCCCAACCCAAATAAATCTGATTCTGTGAACAGCAACATTAGAGAGCAGCTTGCAAAGGTGGTCGTGGGCAGGCTGTTGTCATCAACACCCATCCTGGGAAAGCCATTTGTGTAGAGTGGGAGAGAGCAAGTGTGACAGGAGAGCATGATCAATGCAAAGAGGGGCCTAAACAGAAATAAGTGAGCAGGGTGTGAAATCCAGAGAAAGGACACTGTGAGCCATAATACAGTGATTGAGATTAGAAAATGACAGCAGTGTCACCTGTTTTCAAGGGTGTGAAAGGAGGGACTCAGGGGCAAGGCTAGCTTGCTAGCAAATCTTTCACTGTTTTTACCTTCTATCTGCATAAGACAACAATGGATTATCTATATTTAATAGCAATTTATGACCCAATGAGTGATATTTAAAAGACTCAATGATGCATTTAATAACCAAACATTCTTCCTGATTAGTGCTCATTTGATCTCTTGAGGATTGTGCTCCCTCTGACTGAGATTTTTTAAAAATGCCTTTGTCTCCCTGTAGTTCATGCCAGAGTCCAGGGAAGCTAGACATCACAAATATCTGGGGAATTAATTTTCCTGAGAATGTATGAATTATATACCTTATTCTTCTTTGGTTGCTCTCTCCCTCTCTCATAGCATCCTTGTAGAAGAATGCAGAAGTTGGGAAGAAGAAATCCTGCTGATTCTTCATTAAAGTTGGTTTTTTCCTTTCTTTGTCAGTTTTATGAAGACTCTTTGAGCATTAATGCAAATTCTTAGCCATTTGCAAAGGTGAACAAAATTGATCTCAAGTAATCTGCATGAGTTTAGAAATTTAAATAAAACCGAAAAGGAATGAGCTTGTGCCACTTGGCAGAGGCTGTGTTTCTCCTCTTCTCTGAGTCACATTTTCCAAAAAATGTTAGCTTGGATTCTCAGCTCTCCATCTGAGAGGCAGAGAAGAAACAGAGGTGTAGAGAATGGGAAAAGAAGCACTATTTTTGACACTGAAAATTCAATTCTAGAGAGACTACTCCTTGTCTACTACTTCTAGTCTTGAAAATAATCAGGAATGTGCAGTATCCTAGGAGAATAGGATTGCTGTGTGTCTCTGGTCACATCTCTTCTTGGAATTCCTTATGTTTTTTGAGATTCCCACTAAGGAGAGGAAATCAACCTTCCCCTTAATCCTGCAAAGGTTTCTCTTTTCTGCTTTAAACCCCTCAAACCCATTTAAATTGGTTTCAGGGAAAGGGGCAGGAGTGTACCCAAGTCATCTATCCCACTGCTGGCCTGAACTTAGGGGCAAACACCAAACGTCTGCTGCAGTCCAGACAGTGCAGCATTTTTAACTTTCGGCTGTAGGAACTCTGAAAGCAGGATTTGTATCCAGAGGCCACCAGCTGATGAATGGTGGCTGTTTCCTTCTGGTTTACCCTGTGACTACCTTCCGAAGTTAATTACCATTCAACAGACATGGGCAAACAAATCTTTGCCCATCTCAACAGCCTTGTGTTCTCCTTTAGCTTAGGTCACTGTGACTCAGCAGGTGAGGGAAAACGCTGAAGTGCTTCTTTAGGTTTTCCTACAAATCCCCCCATCACAGACAGGGATTTGACCATGCACAGCAGAGTAGGAGCTGGTCCCCTTTGCAGAAGCCCCTTGTCTGCATGCTGGCTTCAATGCCTCTAGCTGAATTCCTCAAAGAAGAGTTTTATAGGCCAGTGCATCAATATCGACCAGATCAGCCTTGATTTAATAACCATTCCTCCACAGCAAGGAGAAAATGCAACCTCCCTGAATCCCCCTGCCTTCTCCTCCATCTCCAGTGAGATCTTGCTGGCTGCAGCAGTGTGGGAGCTTTCACCCATTTTATTTCGCACAGACCAACCTCCACCACCTGCCTTTGCTTTATTTCCTCATAAGAGTCACAAAACTTTTGATGACCTTCCCTTTTGCTCCCGAAGAAAGGTTAACAGCCCTTGGGGCTTTTTGTTTTTCCTTCTCCTTCAAAAGTCAGCTTAGTTTTAATGATAAAAATAAACAAGACCATTGAAATGTCCCCATGGATGCAAGCCTGGTTTAACTCAGCAGAAGGGCACTTCCTCTCCTTTCTTTTGTCCATTAGACCTGCCACCGAAACCTGTACTTGAATTTCAATGTTTTTTTTTATGTGGGCATGATTTATCTCCAACTTTATCCTGCTAAGTTGGCTTCTCAAGTTCATTCTTTATTGCATCACAATAAAAGCATTATACAACTCATGGCTCCCTACAAAAAAAGTTTCTCAGAGCAGTTAACATGAGAAGTCATTAATGAATGTTGCAGAAAACACTTGTATTTTCTATGTATATGCAGTTTATATAGTGTGTTATTCTAATGACCTGTAAATAAAAAGCTGTATATTTCTCCACAGCTCGATCTAGAGCTATACAGAGTGATGCCCATTCACAGAACCAGCCCTGTCTAGTGTGTGCCAGATTGACACACACACAAATTCATCCTTATTCGAAATACCAAAATAAAAGTGCCTTCTGTACTTTCTGCAAAATATTCTACCTTGAAATGGGTCCAGGTAGTTTCACTGTAGATGCAGATGAATTTTCTGCCATTTGTATCACTGCTTAAATGTATTATTAATTCAGAATGATTGATTTGGTGTTCTGTCCACGTTGCTAAAATGCTACTGTCTGTTTGTCTGTCTGTTAATCTGTTTTGGCATCTTACAGAGATAGACCTATAGAAAACAATTTTTGTTTCTGCTGAAGTAGTGACAAAAAAAAAAAGAAATCATAAAAAAGTAACTGTTTGATCTTCAAATTCATATGCATAAAAAAAATCTATACCACTGAGATGACTGAATAGCCAAAAGGACAGGTTTTTATATTCTGCCAGTGGTGTGCTAGAAGCATGGTGCATTTGTTTCTGCCTGATTAGTCGGATGCTGGGGCTGGGGAGCCAGGAGGAGACATGGCAGCAGAGGAAGGAGATGCTCTCTGTAAGATCATGACCTCCATTCCAGTGTCATTTCACACCTCAGGCACTGATCTTGTTACATCTCATAAGCTAAGCAAGGTCAGCCCTGGTCAGGCTAAGCGCTTGAATAGGAAACTTCTAAGGAAAAACTCAGGCACTGTGGAAAGCAGGGCTGGTGGCTGGGTAGGTGACATTATTCTCTTGGAGTTGGTACAAAAGATGTGCTCTTTTAAGAAGCCTCTGTGCATCCGCTGTGGCTCTGCTCCGGCAGCTAAAGGCACTGCCTCTCAGGTGAGCCAGACCCAGAGGCTGCAGCAGCTGAAGTTATTAACAGCATTTCTTCCCTTTCCCCCCTGGAGCAGAGGTGCTAACCCCACTGGCTGCCCAAGCTCCACACTGGGTGATTACAAGTGTCCCCAGTGCTCCCCGCTGCAGTTCCCATACCGGAGGTCACACTTTGCTCTGCTGCTTTGGCAAGCTGGCCCAGGCAGCATTGCTGGCAAGGCTCTATCCCCACGCAACCTGCCGCTCAGGAGGAGGCAAAATGCACATATGTGCTGGGAAAGAAAACTCTGCTGCTTTGGAAGGGTGCTTACTCATGAAAGGCAAATAATGAAAAGCCCAGAAACACTCACATGAAAAGCAGCTTGGTGCCACCAGCTCTCCTGATCTCTTCCCTTGTGTTCCCACAGTCTGCCTTCTCTTCTGAGGAGTCCTGACTCATCTGAGACGCAAG
>NW_005054361.1:1370864-1385451 GCF_000277835.1 Geospiza fortis
CTGCTGTTCTGGGGTGAATGTATCCTATTGCTGCAGCATTTGACAGCAACATCAGGATTCTGGAAAGAGAGGAGGACAACTGTGTTGTGCCTTGCTCATTGAATGAGATGCAGGACACACTGCTAGGGAAACCAGATGAGAAAAAAACTCTCCCCAAACCCACAACTCCAACGCCAACTACACTTGGAAGTGTGCAGCTATATGGTACCATGTTTAGAGAGATGACTAATTTGGGTATTTAAGAACACATAAAACCCTCTTAGCCTTATTAGAGTGGTCTGTGTTTTAATGCTGCATCTCATGCCTGAAAGTGCTCTGCTTAACATTTCAATTGTGAATTTTCTGAAGTGGAAGATGTTTCCTAACCCCACTTTCCATCTCTCGGTTACAAAACAAATGGTGAGACGAACACTCAATCAAAGTCCTAAAAATTAAGAAATTCAGGCTAGCAAACTAGAACCAGCCAAAATATTTTGCCTGGTCTTCAGATTAAAGGCTTGTTACCTTGGTTCAGTGTAAAGAAGTGCTTTAGAAGACAAGGGCTTGTTGCTGTCTCTCCCCTGTTGGTGTGGGCACTCCTCTGCCAGTTTGCCCCTTGAATGTGCTCACATCCAAGCAGTCGGGCACAGCTGTGGGTGCCTCCAGCTGTGGGCATGGCACAGATGGCAACGTTGCTATTATGGACCTAAATTCTGAAACCTTTGACTTCATGAGCATTTCAGACCTAGTGCAGGCTCCCTGGCTAGTGTCTGGAATGATTCTTCACAGCCCCACTGCTGGCACAACAAACAGTCAAAACCAAAATTCCACTTGAGGGTCTTTAGAAACACTCTTTTTATTTGATGTCTGCTTTCCAGGTTATCTATAACATGCCCTGCCCCAAAATGGCATTGGGTGAACAATAGTCATTTTCTGTGATAGATACCCTCTCAAATCCCCTACATTTGTGTTTGTTGCTGTTGTGATTCTTCACCTGCTGCCCTTTATCTAGCAAAGAGAGGTGAGTTCAAAGACTGCTCTAGAGGTCTGTTATGGTTTTAATGATGAGGTGAAGTTGGAAGGTCTGGTGTATTATGAACTTAATAGGGCATTCTTCTCATTTACGCTGACATCCTTTACATGGAGTTGTGAAAAGGACAAGGCATGGACAACTGATCACAAGCAATTGATTTATTAAGAAATAAATGCCCCTTAGCTGTAAGTGAAGGTCTAATAAGGGAAACAAATATTTAATAAGCCCATATAATCCCACTGGAGTCACAATGGCCTTACATCCCCATTGTCTTCTCCCACTTGCTTTACTTTGCTACATGAAGCATCAGATAAACATTTATAATGACAATAAATAACAGAGCTGTGTGAATTACTGGGATTTTTATTTTTCCTGGCTATGCTGAGAAATCATGAGAGAAATTCATTTGCAGCTGTCCTGCAATGAAATCTTGCCAACATTTTTTGGCAATCAATTTAAGTTAACTGTAGCATTTTCTTCAGCCTCAGATTAATTTTTTTCTCTGACTTAAGCATCTACAAGACTTTTTAATTACAAAATAAATTGAAATAAGTTATCAGAAGTGGCAGAAGTTAGTGGAACAGAAGTGGCACTAATTTTTTCTCAATACCAGAAAAAAGCTTTAGATTGTTTTTACTGAATTTTGGTTTGCAGCAGCACAAATCCACTGGAATTTTCAAACGATTTTGGAGAGGTATGGCTCTTCCTTTTGGGGTTTTGGAGTAAATCTGTAGAAATGAAACTGATGCCTGAGGGACCAAAACCACCCAATTTTTCTTTTGATGAACTTTTTGTGGTTTTGAGATTAAAGTACCACACAACTTCCATCACAGATATTTTCTGCAACAATTACAAAGAGCTAAACATTTTGAGACAGAGGTATAAATCCATCTGTGCCTGCTTTCACAGAGACCAGGACAGACTATTTTAAGACTGTGCTAGAAGACAGACAATGCATTGGGGTTGGTCCGGAAACAGAGTCAAACCTAGAGCTCCAGTTAGCATTGCCAGACAAAAATAAGCAGCTGAGTAGCTACAAGTTTTAGAGGAAACAGTGTAATACATTCATTTTGTTCCAGGAAGTGATGTCCAGCTATTGTAAATGGGAAGTGGTGAAACCCAAAGGGGAGTGCAACAGAGGGGAGTCTGTAAGGATTTGTACAACTCCCCCAGTGCCTTCTGGATGAACCTGGCTGCTCACCTCCCCTCTGCTTCCACCCTCCCCGATTTATTCCCACAACACCCTGTTGTGTGTGGACCTGAGACACTGAGAAGCAAAACAACTCTGTAACTTTGTGAAAGTCACGCTGAAAACCAGGAATACAGCTGTCCCTTGGGCTTTCTCATTGTAGGCTGGCATGCAACCAGGAGACCTGTTCTTTTCAGCAAGATTTTGGGTCTGCCACGCTGAATAAATAATATTATTTTGGACTGCCTGCTTATTTGTCCTTTTACAAACCAGTAGGGAAGAAAAAAAAAAAAAGCATGCCAGTTTGTCTTTTTCTTTTCAGAGGTGCTTCCTGCAATAAGAGCCACCAGGTCTTTGTCTTCCCTTACATATTCCTAGTTGTAGTAGGTGGGCTGCCCCACTATTTTGGTAAAGTAAATGTCAAGTTAAGGAAAGGCAGACAGACAGGCAAGTAAATTGAAGGGTTAGTGCCTGAACAGCTGTTTGATAACATTAATGCATTATGACTGCAATAGAGTAACCTTTGAAGAGGGTCATCAGGAGCTCAGCCACGTAGGAAGGAACACAGCTGGACTTGGTATACCGTACCAATTAAGCTGGAAATGTCTGAAACAGCAGCTACCAAGTGAGAAGAGGGAGGCAATGGGAGAATGGGGTAGTGAAGATTCCAGCAGCTCTTCTGGAGTAAGAGCTGAGCCAATCCAGGGCCAAGCAGCCACCCATGCAAGGAGAACAGCCATGACAAAATTATTCATTTGTGTCACAAAATAGGCAAATTTGCAAAAAGCGTGTCCGTCTCCTCATGGTCACCAGACTCCAAGAGAAAGAGATGTTTCTGAGCCTGAGGAAGAAGCAGAGCCCTGAGACAAAGTGATGCAGAGCCATGAAGAGAGTGTTCTCTTTCTCTTGGACATTTTTTTAGATGCATTTCTGGGCAAGGCAGCCTGGCAGCCAGGCAGGCACTGAAATTGGCCGTGACTTTGTTCACAGTGGGACACACGCTCGCGCTGACCAGCAGCCGCTAGATCCACCTCTTGGTGTGCCTGAAACAGAGCTTTTCATGTTCAAAGGGGACAGAAGGTTTGAAGGTTTGGAAGCTGGCGCAGGGTGTGAAGGTGCCTGCCTCTGATCTTCATATGCCTCAGTTCTTCCAGGAAAACCCAAGCCAATTGCTGTTTTAAAAGGATATTTAATTTTAAAACCTCCCCCATACCCATTATTAAGTTGGCATGATTTTCAACACAGAAAAGGTTTGTGCCACGTGAAGAGAAGGTAAGGAAACACGAGGACCCTTGCATGCACTAAAAATAGCATGGGGGGGCACCAAGGAAGTCACTTCACAGGAGACAGGAATTGAGTGGCTTCCACTCTGTGAGGCTTTGCCGAGCCCAACTAATTAATGTTTGTAAAGCACTTTGAAGATGAAAAGCACCAATTTATCTCTAAGTTTAATTATTTGGATCAAGTTACTTTAGACTTTCGCTAGCTACCTTCAAACACCACTGAACTCTTCCCTCTAAATCGTGAGCAAGCTCAAGGCAGAGTTTCAGAAGTCAAAACCACAGCAGTATCTTGCAATGATGACTCTTGTGGATGGAGGGTGGGCTCAATATATACACCTTGGCTTTGACTTTACTGGACCTGGGGTTCTCAGACACACGTAAGGAAGGGTTCCTGTTGAGTTACTAATGAATTTCATCCACCTTTAAATTTACAGTGAATAATTAGGGCTTTTTAAGGCTGGCAATTAGAAGGAAACCAATTTTGGATGGACTGACATTTACACTGCACAATCACGTTTCTAATACATGTGATTAGCACCAGTGATAGAACATGAACTTTTGATAATAGTGTGAGTGCTAGCTGGTAACAGATATTAAACACATGAATACCAACGCAGATGTAGATGTACCAACTGGAGAAAATGCAAGGAAAATAATCACTTAAACAGCCTATTCCACTCTTGGGAAGAGAAAGGCTTTAAACAGACAGGAATAAAATCTTTGGGTAGCTCACCAGGTGAGATAAATGAACATGATGCCTTAGACTGCAAACTTAATTTCGAAATGGACCAATATTGTTCACACTCATATGGCTGATATTCTCTCTTTCCTTTTTCAGATGAAGTAGTTAAAAGATTCCTCATCATATTACTACACCTGTCTTTGCAAGTGAGGCATTTTTCTTCTTCAAATAGCATCCCCAGGGGACATTTAATTCTGAATGATTTTCTCATTAAAAATATGGTTCTACTCATGAGAAACAGAATGTCCTAGTAAAATAGGGCATGTCAGGGCCAGAGATTTATGGGTTCAACACCATGATTGAAATCCTGATTACTGAATAGAAGTATCTACAGAATTAATGATGATTTTGGGATCTCCACTTATCTCAGTAGGATGCTGATCATCATTTTCTGATGATTAAATAGGAAAGTGTTCCTCATCACTTGTAAACTCTAATCACAAGCACAAAATTAACTCTAAGGATAAAAAAAACATCATCAGGCATAGATAACTCAGGGGTTTGCCCAAACTGAACTTGGAAATAGTGCAGGAAACACTGTTTGCTGCATCACCTCTGTACCTCCTGCTTTAGCTGTAGACTAGAAAGCTGAAACATGGAGGTCTTTAAATCCACCATTTTCTCAGGAATATCCTGGGAGATTTTGCAAGATTTCCAAGCTAGCATTTAGCTCAGCAAGGTTTGCACACAAACAGTACAGAAGGTCTGGAAATTTTGGGCCCCTTCTCCTGCCATTTGCAACAAACAGCACCCAGGGGTGTTTTCCATGCGAGGTGCTTTTAGGCTAAAAGCTGTTTGCACCCACAGCCCTCGCTCACCTGGGAGCAGCTGCTCACTGGCAATTGCCAGTCAGATCTGACCTTCTGCTTTTGGGAGGAGATTCAAAGGCTCTGATAGGGAAGCCTCCCTGAAACAAAGAAGGACATTTGTGCACAGGAGCCAATATTTGTTCTTTTCCTTCTTTAAAGGAGACCCTCTTCTGCAACACTATGGAGAGGGTTCTAGTTAGGGAACTGAGGCTGGATCATTTTTTTAATGCATACAGACTGTGACTGAAGTCTGCTCCAGCAGCCATGCACTTCTGCCATGGGCAGTGGATCCATACATGTGCATTTTTTTACCTCCTTTTTATCTGCAGTGCAGGTTCCCATTACACATTCTGCACTTGTTTCATACACACACAATTCCTGTAGAAATCAATGGAAGTCCTATGTGCAGAAAAGCCACAGGAAGTGCAATAGAGATTTGCACCATGGATTAAGAGATTTTCAGCCCTGATCAAAGAAGAATTTTGTCCGAGGTTTGTAAAGCACTTTTGAATCCTTCTTGATGAAAGGCTCTATAAAAATGTAAAGCTGCTGTTGTTGTTAATGTTCCCTTGGCACACAACAGGAGGAAAGATGCTGAAATTAAAGTCACATATATTAATATTTATTAAGAAATAAGCAAATTCTTCAAGAATTTGATCTGCCTTTCATTATGTGCACTTGATCTTCCATTTTCAAACAGGGCATAGTTATGTCCTGGAAAATCACAGCCTTGAACTCCACCAAACCAGAGCTACAGATTATATATTATTATATATAATTTTGGAAATCTGTCTGGAATACACCATAAAGCAGGAATAAAAGAAAAACTGTAAGGACATTTGTATTTGTCAGTGTCTCCCCAGACAGAGCCCCGAGGATATGATATTCTTAGAATAAAGCTTTCATTTCACAGTGCATCAGTGGGAAAATTAACAAGCTCTCCTCGTGCTGTTCCATAATTCATTTTCTTTGTTTTAGATATTGAGCTGAGCTGGTACAGTAACTTAAATAGATAGGGGAGATTTTAAGCACAGATTTGGATTCTGGCTGGTTTGGGTTGTTTAGTTTTGTTTTGCTTTTCTCTTCCTTTATCCTGCAACTTCCTGGTATCTAAATAAGAAGTTGCCTAAATTTATTTTAGCACATGCCTTTTAAATGGAAAGTGCCAAATGCTGCTATAATAATTTAAAATACATCAGAGCAGGCTGCCTTCAGTTAGTGTAAGGGGTGTAAGCTGCATCTCCTGCAGCACCAGAAGCAGTGTTCAATCCTCAGAAAGAATCTGCTTGTCTCCACCAGTGGCAATAGGGGCCCAAGATACCACAAAGCTCAGAGAGAAGTTCCTTGCGGTGAGATCAACCACCCCTTTTGCTCCACCTGAATCTCAATTAACAACAGGCAATTACCTTGAAAGACAGCAATTTTTGCTGCTGTTTTCTGGAAATGCACAGTTACATTTTTGCAGAAAATCACACAAATTCTTCTGAAGCAAAGGTGATATTCTTGACTCTGATTTCTGCCAAGAAACTCCTTCTGTCCTTAGAAGTCCTGTGACTCCAGAAACCAAAAGGGGACGCCATAGAAAAGCTAACTTCTCTCACAGAGAAAACTGCTTGAACAGCAAAAACATCCAAAATTTTGAGAAAAATCTTATTCCTTCCTCCAGCTCTACTCATTCAGGTGTTGAGGAAAAAAGAAACTCCAGCAGAAAACTCCAGTTTGAATGTTTAAATATGTTTTAATAATAACAGGAAGGGTGAAGAAGGTGCTGTGGTGCCCAAAGCACTGCTTCAGTAACATCACTCCTTTCAAGCCCCTCTACCTGCACAGGAGCAGAGGTCAGCATGTGGCTTCTCTCAAACATCCCCAGCCAAGTGCTTGCCCACATGCCAGTTAAAGCTCTTCTTGTCATTTTAGGAAAAGATAACCTACATCCTTGCCCCTCAACAACAACAGAGTAAGTTCTGGGGAAAGTGTGATATGCTTACTATACAGTAGCCTGCTGGGGACTCACACAGCTTTGGCTTGGCTCTGACCTTGTTCCTTGGCTATGCCTGGACAGCCTTTCAGAAAATTCAATCCTCTAAAAGAACTGTTCTGTCCTGCTCAGCCCCGAACAGCAACTGAGCTAGAAGGACAGTCTGAGGTGCTACCTGTCATAAAATAGAGTCCAAAACAGAATTATCATTTCATACTTTTAAATGGTCTGGTAGCTGAAGGGAGGTGTTGACCTCAATGCCTTACCACCCTTATGCAAAATTTTGTTAGTACTTAGTGAAAACTAACATTAGTGGCCAAATGCATAGAAAATATCCTTGTTACGAACAAAATGTTGAGTTGCAGTTGAGAGAGCTGACAAAATTAAATGCATTCTTAGGGCATGTGTAGTAGGAAAGCCATCCCTGTTCCCTACAGATAACCTCAAAGACTTCATTGTTGCATCCCCTTGTCTATCTGCTTGCAGTTGGTAGCACATACCAGTGTCAGGCTGCTGGGTTTATAAGATGGCAATCTGAAACTGGATGAAGCCCATGTCACTGTGAAGGGAGAAAATTCATTCAGCTGGTGGTTTTCAATAAGAAGTGATGCTATCTGGTCCACAGAGATGTCTTTGCCTATGCCCATCTATACAGTGGCATTATTGCAACACAAATAATAGTGGAGGCAGTGTGTGGTGAAAATGTATCTTCCCTAGAATAAGCTTCCTCCTTATCACAGCCAGTAATACAACTGTATTATTCTGGCTTTTGGAAGTGATAAGCCTGTTCTTGCAAAAGAGAAACTGCCCTCAGTTCCCCATGGCTTCTGGCATCAGCTGGCGTTGTTCAGTGCTCCGTAAGAGGGAAGCTCTGTGGGAGCTCTCCCAAGGGAGGATGAGGATGCTCTGGTGATGGTAACCCCCCGGGTATCTGACTGCAATGCTGCTCATTCAGAGGGTCATGACCACAGCTGTGACCCCAGTCCGTGGTGGGGTTTGCTGTGTGCTGGATGTGGTTCTTCCCCATCCTGCCTACAACCAATAAGGAGCCCTGCCTCAGTCTGCAGTGCACATTTCTTACTCTACAGCCATGAATACGACAGACAATACCCTCTAATGTCTGACACCTGTGCTTATATAGCTGTGCACACTTCAAGTGTTTGCGTAAATGTTTCAGAACCCCATTAAATTACTAAGAACAAACAGGCTCCAAAAGTTAGAGAAAGATGAAGAAAAAATACCGTACTGAAATTTTCAAGTTCAATGAATCTGCTTTGTGCAACAATCACAACTAGCCAATCACAACCCCAGTATTCCCTTTGATGCGTATAAAATGTATTTTTAATTTCACCAGGCTGCTGCTCAATCATATTTGAAAGGATATTCGAAAGACTCTCTGGGAATTACTAGATTCCCTAGTTTTACTACCTCTGTCATGTCACCTCTTAATTTTCTCTTGTGTAAAATACAGTCTGAATCTCCTGAATCCTTCCTTACAGTGACCTTTCCTTGTCTCTGAACATTATCATCACCTTCTAGACATCTCTCTGACCGTCTGATTCTTTTACAGTGCAGGAATTAGTGTTGCCAGACATGAACAATAGTACTGAAGCCAGCATGTCCCTACATTTACAAATAACATTACAGTGTTTCTGATTACAAAATATTTACTGCAACCTACAAAGCCATGTCTCTGCCTGTACTGGCAAGGCTTCATGCCCTACCAGCAGCCTTATTTAAACAGGGGCTATGGGGACTGCCAGTTATTTCTGAGCAGAAGAGATGACAGCACCACAAAGCATCCATGACCTGATTGCTGGAACATCTCCTGTTAGTGAACGGATCTTGTTCGGTGCTGGCTTCTCACTCAGAGCTTTGTGCTCCCCTCACCAGATGGATGTTGGCAGATGGCAACACTGTTTTGCTGTTTAATTATTTAAAATGCTGCATACAAATCTACCTTTGGCATTCAACAATAGAACAGGGTGTTTGTTGTCCATATCCCATCTTTGATAGGCTGTTTCATATTTCCCTCTTTATAAGACTGTGGAGGTGATTCTGGCTTGGGTACTTACACCACTCTGTGGTGGGCCTCCCATGCAGGGGGTTTCACACTTGCTGTTGTGGACTGGGGCTACCTGAGAGAGACTCCCTGGCCGTAAACCAAAGGACAGTCCATCATCTTCACTTAGACAGCCACAGAATCCTGCAGGCTGGAAAAGACCTCTGAGGTCATTGATGATCTTTGACCAAACACCATCTTGTGAACCAGACCATGGCACTGTATGATATGTTCCAGTCTTTCCTTAAACACCTCCAGGGACAGTGACTCCACCACCTCCCTGGGCAGCCCATTCCAAAGTCTAGTCACCCTTTCTCTGAAGAAATTATTCCTGATGTCCACCCTGAATCTCTCCTGGCACAGCTTGAGGCTTCATCCTCCTGTTGCTGGTTGCCTGGGAGAAGATGCTGACTCCCACCTGGCTGCAATGTCCTTTCAGGGAGTTGTAGAGAGTGATAAGGTCACCCCTGAGCATCCTTTTCTCCAGGCTAAACACCCCAGCTCCCTCAGCTGCTCCTCATGAAACTCTCCAGACCCTTCACCACCTTTGTTGCCCTCCCCAGATCTGGGTGAAGTACTAGAGGCATGGTCTCACCAGTGCTGAGTACAGAGGGAAAATGTGTTTGTGTGTTCTTCTGAAAGGTCCCTTTGACTTCAATCACCAAGGGACAGAAATATGTCTTTTCAAGAAAAGCAGGAAACAATTTTTAGTAGTAGAGGTTATTAAAAATGGTTGATATTTGAAACTGTTGGAAGAGTTGGAAATGATGCCAGCTTGTCGCTGACCTTGGACTGAGGATTGTCCACCCTGGCTCTTAGGACCACCTTCAGTAGAACTGCAGGCACGAGTCTGGACTGTAATCTCTAACAGGAGGGAAGGAGCTTGTCATCAACACTGGAAGTGACATGCTTGGATTTTCTCTGAATCAAGTTACTATTTTTACAAATTTTCGAGCTTCTGTCATCTCCCACTTCATCATCTCCCACTGATGACTCTTCCCTAGTCATCAGCCACTAGCATTAAGTTTTTGCCAGTTAAAAAATTGCTATAAGCCTCTTGTTTTCTTGGCTTGAAGGTTCTGTGAGACTGCAGAATGTCAATGGAGCCCGTAAAACTTCAGGCCCCAAATCGTTCTCCCACTCACAACAGTCCACAGGGTCACGACCCCTTCTGAATCAAAACTTGAATCCATGTAGCCCCTAAATTGCCAACTGCATGATCTGGATCAAGTGTGTCCCAGTGCTTTTTCTGTGCTGTTGGCTGCGTGATGGAACTCCCAAGATTCAGGTCTTGGCGCACTGGTCTGTGCAGAGGCAGCTCTGCATGGAAGGGCTCAGATCCTCGGGGCGAAGGACCTGTTGTGCTCAGGGTGTTTTGGTTCAGGGAAGGAAGAATGACTGGGGAAATGGGAGGGGAGGAGCATTTCAAAGCACCACATCCCACTAATTGGCCAATGGTCCCGTGAGGAATAAGAAGGGAGGAGATTATTATGTGCTACTGTGAGGCATTAGTGTTGAGGAAAGAACCCCTTGGAACAGCTTCTATGGCAAAACCCCAGAAGTTAAGCAGAAGAAATCCAGTTATCCTGTAGATTATTTTAAAGGGAAAAGCAGCAAAAACAAACACATTAATACAACTTAGTGAGATAATAGCTACCCCAAGCTGCACTTATTGGAAACAATTGGCAGAGCCTGGAATATAAGGAATCACTTCCTGAAGCAATTTCCTTTTATTAAAAAAGCATTTGGAGCATTTACAGGCTTTTCATTTCTCAAGGTTCTATTTTTAACTCTGCGTTC
Source organism: Geospiza fortis (assembly GCF_000277835.1). Lineage (NCBI taxonomy): Eukaryota > Metazoa > Chordata > Aves > Passeriformes > Thraupidae > Geospiza > Geospiza fortis. Next base: position 1,381,740 of record NW_005054361.1, read on the forward strand.
TCCTTAAAGACACGGCAGAGTCCAGCTGAATGCATGGCTAGGCCAGATGGAATTTGCTCAGAGCACAGATGTTTGCCATCCCAGCATCACTGCAGAGGCTTTCACCCAGAAGATGCTACTGAAATTTCCTCAAAGCAAGAAAATTCAGGCAAACCACCCTGCTTTCCAACCTAGGCACAGCATCACAGAATTACAGAATGAGTAAAGGTGGACGGGACCACAGTGGATCATCTGGTCCAAACTCTCTGCTCACAGCAGGATCATCTTAGAGCAGTTCAGGTGGAACTCCTGTGGTACAATTTCTGCCCATATCTGCCCAGCAAGGTCAATTCAAACACGTAGGTATGAAAGTGCAGTCCTTTAAAAAGGCAGCTACTTGAATGTTGCATCCTCATTTCCAGCACAATTGGAAATAGTTAAATCTTCAAGATCCATCCAATTTCAAAGCATCACTGAAATAAAAATCCCAACCACCTCAACTGAAGGTCTGGTATTCATTCCCTAATGGGGCTATCAACAACAATTGTGAGTTTGCTTATTTTTATTTGTTTATTTAATAGTACCTTGGTCCAACACAGGGATTTAAAAAATGTTTCTGAAGTACTTGAAATGAATTTTCATTTCTGTTTTGTTTTCTCGTGTGAGAAAAATAAAAGAAAAAAGTGATTTGGGTCAAAATTTGGGTCAACTAAAAATAAAACATTTTCATTGTAGAAACAGCAGGCTACATATATTTTGATTTAAGTAGCCTTCCAGCCTAAGCATGAGTTTGAAACAAAAATAAATTGAACATCTCCTTTAATACAGAGATAAGACTATTTTTTCTGGCGCTCCCCCTTTTGTTTTGAAGAGGGACAAACTGAAACACTCTTGATATGTGACACAGCTGCACAAATGTTTCTGCCCAAGCTTTGATTTTCTGTCATGAAGAGAAACATTTGCCCAGCTCCAGCTTCAAGACTTTAAAGAACAGAGCTCCCCTCTCTCTCTTTGCTGCATGGATCATCTCCTGTGGGCTTTCTCTCTAAAAAAGCAAGCATTTGGTTATCGACAGCAGGATGGGATGAGGTGTGCATCATTCCTCTGCAAAGGGACTCCTTTCTGCACCTCCACCCATCCCCAGAAGCATCCCCATGCCAGCTGGGCAGAGAAAGGGCTGCCAGGACAAGGTGATGGTGCTCAGAGGGGACAGAGGAGTGTCCTGTGGAGCACCTGTGTAACCCAGAGTTCCATGGCCCTGCCACGGCAGCACTGCACCCTCTGCCTAGTCTGTGGTGGGGCTAAGGGGGCTCCATCAACGCTGCACTGGTGAGGAATGAGGGCCTCAGCCAGCAGGACCTGCCCCTGCCACAGCTGGGACTCTTCTCCACCTGCATCCGTGTCCTGCTCCGTGGAGGTCCCAAACCTTCTCTCTTGGTCTCTCCCAGGAGGCAACAGAGGCCAAAGTGCAGCTTAGGCAGGAGAGGCCCAGCAACATGCACCGAGTCATTTCCCAGCGTTGCTGTGAGCTACCACAGGAGCCAGCCCTGCTTTGAGGAAGGAAAGAGGAATCACAAACCACAAGGCACACAAACACAGCACCTGGATAGGGCTGGAACAGAATTGCCAGGTCACTCTTTTAGGGTCTGTGCTACTCCAAAGGAAAACTTTCTTTTTTCTGGTCAAAGATGACCTTTCCTTTGTGTAAAGTTTTGTTGTAACTTTAAAATTGTTGATTTGGTGTATTGAAAATAGTTGATCTGATATCTATCAGGACAGACAATTTTTAGCTACCCTACTTTAGCTCAAACTGCCTCTCCTACTTCTCAAAGCAGTGTAGTTTAGAGAGGGAGATTATCCAAGTGGTGAAGAAGGGGATGAGAAATCTAGTAACATGTTCATTTTATTGGCAGCAGCACAACACTGTTCCCATCTTTGCAGTCATAACTGGTCAGCTTTCCAGTGTGTGTGCCCAATTATAACTTGCAAGAAGCCATGTATCTCATGAAGAATTCAGTTAATTTTCAATATTTTTGGGAGTCCTGTTAATGAACAATGCACTTTTTACAGGTCTTTCATCAAGGAGTTAATAACCAGATGAAGGTTCTCTTTTCATCAGTTTCTAAGTGATGCTCCATTCGATTGAAGAAGATCAAAAATGATGATCAGAAAATAAAAAGGAAGTTTTGAAGGCAGCCTTTGTACAACACTTTAACTGTCTCATTCCTGTTATTTCAGAAGTATTTCACTGGGTTTCTTTCAGGCTTAAAAAAAATATAAAATATATAAAATTCTTGTGAAGTGCCAGTACTTGCCTTCTTCTTACTTTAATTTTAGAAACACTTGTGTTAATGGTGGGCAGCATACCTCTGCCAGATAGTATCCAAGGCCTAAGTGAAAGCCACACCAAGGATAGCAAAACTGTTAAGATTCTGCCATTGCCTACCACACTACCTGTGGTCCTAATCTTACATCCTACCCCGTGCCAGCCTGCAGGGTCCCTTCCCACAGTGACCCTGACCCATCTCACTGGCACTCCATCAGCTGCTGTGTCACTGGGGACTGGGTGCAGGAACCTTCTGAGGCTCTGCAGGACAAGGGAGGAGGGGAGAGAGGACAGCCTTCATGCAGAAGTTCCTTTATCTTTACTGTAGAAGAAGAATATTGTCCTTCTGCATTTAGTTTTACCTGAAAATTTCCCCTTTTCTTCAATGGTCTCTTGAAAGCTGTCTGTATAAATTTTCCATCCCTGGCTCATTTTACCTTTTTCCATGTGCTAAGCCCTGATTGATTGCTTTTAATTAGAAATAGGCAAATTTCCTGTGAAGATGTGAGATGAGGCTTCCCTGAACCCAGCTCAAATGTGCACCTGCTTTGCTGAGCTCTTCACAGCACAGCTTCACCCTTTTGTCCCCTCTGCCACTGTCCCCTCTCCGTCAGGGGAGACAGACACCTCATGCATGCACTCCCCTCTCCCATCCTTCCATCTAACCAGTGTTCACTCCCTTTCTGCATCCCACACCCACTGCAGCATCCATAGCAGAACCCAGTGTAATCCTGCTGTTGCCACCAAAAGAAGCTCCCTCTCTGAAATTTTCTACAGTAGTTAAATGTTGGCCCCCTGTCCGCTGGCAGGGATTTGCTTCATAGTGGGTCATTAATCTGTGGCAGCTAATAATGAGTGTTTGATGCAAGCTGGCATAACTAATTGAGACACTGGAAGCTGTCATCCAAACATCCAAATTATGATTTCTGTACAGCCAGAGATGTAGCCCTGCCTCTCTCTTGCAGAGAGGGAAAATGAGGCAGAACAGGACCAAAGACATGTTGCCATCTTGAGCTATTCTATCCTGTGGTTTGAATTGTTCCCCTGAAGTGAGTGCTGGCATTTAAAGGAGGTTTCAATCCAGGAGTAATTTGGGTTTCCAGAACTCAGTATCTCATAACTTGTAATCATCCTACATAGTGAAGCCTGCAGAGAATCAGAAAATGATGCATTTAATTTTAGACCAAGTTTATCGAAGCACTAGTCTCTAAGAGAAACACTGTACTTTTGAGCAAACTCAGAACACTCAAAAAAGGGATTTTATTGCAGATGCTTTGCACACTACCTTTGTCAGGATCAAATATGATGAAAAAGGGGACAGCTAAACAGGGACTGACACTACCACAGATTTTCCAAGATGCTTGATCCCACTGTTCTAAGGAGAAGTTATCTTAAGATCTGATTCTT
>NW_005054361.1:1385461-1389016 GCF_000277835.1 Geospiza fortis
TCACTGTTGCAAATTAAATGGAATTTGTTACGTATATGATTCATTGAAACTTTCCTAACAAATCAATTTGTTTCAATCACACTGTAATTCAATAATAATATTTAGCATTTGTGTGATGCTTTCAACAGCTCATGAACTTTCCAAGCATTAATTGTCTCTGTTTCACAATGATATTGCGAGCTGCTGAGTTGGGCTGTCTCTCCTTTAAAGGTGAGAACACTGACACCCAAAGACCTTAAGGAAATGTTTTAGCCTCTTCAAAGTGTTGAAATTGAAATTACTGTTTTACCTTTTTTGTTATCTGTCCTCAGACGTGGTGCACAGTGGTGCCTCAGAGTCCTGAGCATCCATGGTGGTTTTGGTCTGTCATGGTAGAGCTGGCATTTAAAAATCACCCCCTTCTGTTGCAGAGCTTGACATCCCTTCTTTGGAAGCTTTGCTCACCAATGTGGTGCTTATTCAATACGACCCTTCTTCCTGCCTCTCCCTATTTAAAGGCTGAGCTCTGGAAACCCAGTGTCACTGTGTCTGCACTCAGGGACAGTCCCCCTGGCTGCACCCCATGGACACATCCTGCTCTGGCCCTGACTTGCCTCCTTTGTCCTCTCTTCAATGACAAGTCCATATACTCCTTTGGCAGCTCACATCTGTCCAACTGCTGTGAATTTCAGCTTGAGCTGCTCATCAAATGAATCCTACAGAACAGTGAAGCCTTGCATACCACATACAAGCAGGCCAGAATAAGGGCTTAGCTTTCAGGTAGTCTATGCCTACAAAATGGACACAGATGTCATATAGGGACTTTTAAAAGCACAGAAGCAGAAAAGCTACCTGATGGTTACTCATTTCTACTTCAGAAATCTGAAAATACCACAAGAGCTTCTCTAGGACCTATGAGACTTTGCTTTAAGCAAGATGACATATGGTGAGCTACTTCTGGATGTGAAGGCAGAATTAAGACAAGCTTTGTCCCACTCCCGTCTCCCATGTTCACCTATGAGATGATGTATGAGAGGTGGCTACTGGAGTGCTGGTTGTGGAACCCTGTACCTGACAGCACCATATGAAGAGGAGCACATGAAGCTGGTTATACACACCGCTGTAGGAATCTGTCATCTGGGTTTCCATCTACTACTGTGCAGCACTGTAAGCCTAGAAGACCTGCAGTGCTCCAACTGCCTTATCACAAATGAGCCCAATCTCATCTCTTCTTTGAAATCAGGATGTGGTCTTTCACAGAGCACACTATTAAATTATGGAACTCACAATGCTGCAGAGGCCAAAAGCAAAATCATCTCCAAGATCTGTTAAAAAAAATCATGGAAGAAATTGTCACCAAGGGCAGCAATGATGTGGATATGTTCTGTAGCTTAGGGACTCACTGAATTATAGACTCCAGAAGCTGGATCTTGCTAGTGCAAAAAGGTCTTTTGTGTAAGCCCATTTACTTATTACATTCTTCAGGTGCTTGCTAGAGGTTGCTGTCACAGACAGAAAGCTGAGGCAGACACACCTCTGACCTTGAACAGCTATTCTTGTGTTATGTTTTCCATAAGGTTTTGGGTGGAATCCTGGCTAAAATGGGGCTATGACTCTAAGAAACGGATGGTCATGATGTCTGTGGAGTAGAGAAAGAAAAGCTGTCAGTGTGCAAATAATAATTTATGAATCATCATTCGCTGTGTCACATGAGAGGCAGAAAAGCCGGGGGTTTGCTGCCTGGTTTGATTTATTTTTTAATAAATCACTAGTCCCACCTCCCTAGTTTTCTGCCAATGCATATGGTCATCTTCAGTCAATAAATAATAAATAAATAGTTTGTGTTTCCATACACAAACATCTCGAAACACCAAAGGACTAAAACCCACACAGAAAATTTGATTACTGTGTTTGCCCCCTTAGCCAGTATCTACCATTTTGAATTGCAGATGCATTGCTGGCTGCCCTTGGTTTTTGTCTTCTTGCTTGCATCCTCTGTGCTGAACACAGGACCATTTAGAGTAGAAAAACATGTTTGGCTCCCTGCTCATGGCAAAACACTGAACTCATGTCTGGTGCTTCCCACTGAGACCTTTTCACTATAAACTTCACAGTCAAATAAGTCACCTTGATGCCAATATTTGTCCCTGTTCCCTGATGCAATGCATAAATCATATTGCTGTTCCTTATCAGCTTGTAAGGCTTGCTTAATGGGTAGCTCTGCTGCTTCAGCAGGGAATTAGCTAGAACAACATTACAGTGATAAAGTAAGGAGAGCAAGCATCCATCAGTGGGTCAATTAGTAATGTTAAAAAGGAAACTCTGAAATAACTCAAACAGTACAATGTTGGTTCTTGTGCACATGTTCAAAACTGTTGGTTCGTGAGCATGAAATGAGGGAAAGAACAAATAATCAGGGATATGTTCTTTTTTAGATACATGCCAAAAACCTCCCTTTAATAACAGTATCTCTCATGGCCTTAGCAGCTTTTATCTCTAAACTCTTTAGATGATATCTGCAGTCACTTTCAGTGAAGCTGGATTTGAAGCCTACTCTCAGTTCTTATCAACCATGGACAAAGCTAGACGTGCCGACACCAAATAGGCAGAGCTTTCATTTCAAACCCCCACCCCTAAGTCACTCCTCACACACTCACCAAAGAGAAGTCAGACTCCTTTTGCACTCCTTGAAGCAGAAAGAGGCTTCCCAGGCAGTGGGACTTAGCAGGGCCATGGCAGGGCAGCCAGGGACAGCTCTTTGCAGAGCTCCTGAGAGTCCATCAGGCCCTGGTGTGCTGCAAACTGGCTGGAGTTCAAAGCCTGTGAAACAATGCCAGCTCCTACTTCACACAAATCCAGCTAGACAGCTCTAAATATGCCTAAAATGGTGTTTTATAGTCACTGACGAGGATTTCTCTAATATGGAACCTTCATCATTTTGTTAGAAGGATTCACAGTGGCAATTTTATTCCAAGGGTACAGGGGACAGTACGCTCTGTCAGTCAGCATCATGGTGCTGGAAGGCAAGGGAATGGCCAGCTAAGAACAGCACCATCCCCTGGAAATGCCCTGCCCATCCCCTGCAAAAAGCCATGGATATCTCTGACATCAGTGAGGAGCCCAGCCCCTGTGTGTCAGCAGCTATGGGGAGGAGCAGATCAGTGACATAGCTTTGGTTGCAACAACCTTCTGGGGAAAAGGAGGTGGCTTACATAAATTTAAAACAAAGAAAATTAGCTGTCACATTGTCACCACAGAGGTACAGATAAGCAGGGGGCTCCCTAAACTTCCTCTAGCACCAAAATCATTGGAATTGCCCCTTTGTTGAACAGTTATTTTCCACAACACTGTTCATTAATGTTTTAATTCACAACTCTCTACACTCCCAGACCCTTTAAGTATATAAATGACCTGAAATTTAATTGCTAATTTAGTAGACTATAAGAATAAAATCAGGAGTTTAATTTCCAAGCTACCCCATGGTTATTACTCATTGCATCATTAACACAGCATCAAGACTGACACAGCAATGCCATGTGCATTCCCAAAACATCAAATACACTTACATTTAAATGG
>NW_005054361.1:1389059-1412590 GCF_000277835.1 Geospiza fortis
TCCACAACTACTGTAAATTAGCATGGCTCCAGTGACCATAGCAGTTACCCCAGTGTATGCCAGCTGAGGACCTGGTGTCTGTTTCTCCATTTCTAGGCATCTGTATAAGATGAAAAATACCTGAAACACTATAGTCTCTAAATGTCTAGCAACTTTAAAATCAAATGAATCAAATTGTTGGTTATGTCATAGTGGCAATTACACTGAGTGGTTTGGGATGAGATCTTTGTCAACAAAAGTGAAAATGAGCAAACAAAACCATTCAGTGCTTCTATAAAGAGCTTCAGAAAAAAGAATACAGTATCCTTGTTGAAACATCAACCTTTGAAATACTAAGGAATTGTCAATATTGCTTCTAAAGATGCCAGATGTGCCAGAGATGGAGTCAAGCATCATAAGTCTACTAGAAAAAAATCAAACTGGAAACTAACCTAAGAAAATGTGGACAGCATCTCTGCAAATACAATGTGCAATATATATCACTGCTTGCTGCAGAAGAAAAATTTAAAAGGCAATTATTACTAAGAGGTTCAAGTAAAAATATACTTAACCAGACATTCTGGACACACAGGCAACAATTTTAGCCATGTCTGCCCAGTGAATTACTTGAGCAGCACTGTGAAGATCCAGATTACCCTCACAGACCACCCCATGGCAGCAGGGCTATCGTGGCTACCAACCTTGCAGATACAGCAGCATACTACCAGCACCAACCACCAGTCCTTGAGGAGATGCAAACTAGTCCTCTCAGAAGCTGAGGGAGTTCATCAAAAATCTGCTAATTCCTAGGTGTTCAAAAATGCCTTAGCATTATCTGATATTTTAAATTCATTTTCTAATAAAATTGTGTGTGGTTTGCTGCAGCACAGGGCTTGAGGAATGTTCCCTAACAAAGCCATGAGGAAATGATAGGGAAACCATACTTTCTTCCTTGTTTTGAATATATGCATTCATTTTATTGCAAAACTTCCTGCTATGGTTTCACAGCTGCCCTTTGAGTGGCAGTTTTTGGTCCTATCAGCATTTTCCTCTCTGTTTTCCTTTTGTCTCTGCTGAGATCAGCACTTTAAAGTCAAGGGCCAGGTTTGGGCAGAGGCTGTGAGGATGGACAAGAGGCTGGGGAGAGCCCTGGGAACACTAAGGAGCTGGGTTCATGGGCCTTTGCAAGGGCTCTTTTCACCCCTATCTTGCTCTGGGACAAGCTAGGCAACTCCTAGTTATCAAAGATATGATCAAGAAATTGTCCTCTCTCATTCTACAGCCTCTCTTATTTTCTTTTTTCCCCCCTTTCATTTAAATCGCCGTTTTCTACAGTTTCCTTTTGGTATGTCTTTAATCTTAATTTTAAATGCCAGCTTTTTTTTTCTTCTTTTTTCCCTGTAACTCCTCACTTTATATCCTTCCCAAGTCAGTAGCAGCCTAAATTTAATGAATTCCTGAAGGTCAGATGAGCGTTTGGAGACCCACAGTTTGTGATGCAAAGCGAGGACTGGGGAATAGCTTCCATGCTACCCCTGCCACTGCAGTTGGCAGCAATCAGCAAACATCTAATCAATGGGAACAGTAGCACATTCATGGGCAAAAGATATTATCTTGGCATATAAATAATGAAAGCCTCTAAAGTACTCCCAGATGTTGGAAACAAGATTCCTTCTGGGCATGTGAAGAATTTGCTTAGAGGAAAACAGAGCAGCCACACAGAAGTAGAGGGCTGTTTCAGTCTGATGAAGTTCTGTTTATGAGAAAGCACTGCTAAAAAAAAAAAAAAGAAAATAAAAGAAATACCTATATGGTTTGTATCAGCCAAAGCTGACCTCTCATCTGCCAGATACCTGTAAAGCAGACAATTGGATTTATCTGGGGTAGATCTGCTAGATTGTCTTTCAAACAAAAGAGGCCCTGCTTTCTTACTATTGCCAAATATTCGGTTTACAATCAGGTTTTCAATACGTCCTGGAATCCAGGCTTCCCTGAGAAAAATTAGCTTTTTGATCTCTTATAATGACAACTTATTCCATGAGATAAGGCTACAAGAAAAGGAGAAAGAACAATTAAAACTAATTATTTCTCATGAGAAAAAGCTTTAATTCACAGTTGAAGCAACTAAAAATTTTTAACTCTGATAACTAATGTTTTGACTTTTTAAAGAAAGTCAAAATTCACAGAAGATTTTCAGAGTTGTGGCAAGTTTTCCTAGCCTTTTGGCTACCAAGGTATAGTTCATTTACACAGCTCTCTTTCTTCCTTGCTAGGGACACTAGCCTTGCTGATCCAGTACAGCTGCTTGCTGGAGCATATTACTCATGGCAGAATGGACCAACAGCCTCTGAATGGTCTGACCACAAGTGATCCTTGCAAACACAGCCCTTGTGTTGCCAGCCAAGTAGTTTTAACAGATCTTATTTAATCTGCAAATGTAGAAATTGTTACTAGTGCAAACTCAGCTTAAGGTATCAGCAAGAAAAAATGAAGTATTGTTTAACCTTGTTGTACAACATAAAAATGAAAACCAGCCAGGGATGTCTGTCCAGGCCCTAGTGGACAGAGCTTGCCTCAAAGACCTTACCAGATCAATGATCATTTTACCAAGACCTGCTCAATATCACATGCCAGGATGGGCATAATCCTCAAGCAATGTGATTTAGCTTTAAAAGCCTCTTCATGTTTATCTCTCAACAAAACCACCATAATCTTCAGAAATACAGTGACAGGGGTTTGTTAAAGCACAACCTTTGTTTCTATAAACTAAAACATTGCTATACAGCACTGAATATCTAAAGTTGTTGATTTTTGTCAGTCTCTTTCCATGCTGGAGGACAATGGAACAATGGGAGCTGCCTCTTTTTCTCCCCAACCCAGAGGAAGGGTTCATCTGGCAGATGAAATACAGAGCTGCAACAGAAAACAAGCTCACAGAGCAATGAGTGTGGCAAGGGGCAGGACTCAAACTGGCAAAGTGCAGTGCCTAACGTAATGGGGACAAGGCCTCTGATGGATACCAGATCTCTGGGCACTGTTACCAAAATCAACACGATCCTAATGCCACATTTGAGAGAACTGACTGGAGTCTTCGCAGTTTTTAGAGGTCACTGTGGTTCTTGCACTTCCAGTAGTTGGGGTGTTACAGGGCACACCCTCACACAGGGACTGTGATCAGACCCTGCAGGGATGCATGTACATACTTTATCTCTTCTGGAAACTTCAGTGGCTTCAGCAAGGAAAACTCTGAATTTTAAGACTTTTCTGGATTGGGGTTTCATTTGGAATGGCAACTCCATTTTGTCACCTCCTAGTGTCAATCTCTCATACATTTCATAGTAACTAAGGAATCATTTTTAACTACCAAATCTTTGCTTTTTCCCAAGCAGCAGACATGTAAAGTAACAGGAAAAATACAATTCTGTCAAATATAAATAAATCCCCAAAATTCAGGCCATTGTGAACAGATGGTTCTGTTCAAAGGGCTAATTTCTATGGTAACCTCTGGTAGTGTCTTCCTGTAGGGCTCTGGGCAAGTTACTTAAACCTCTTTGTCCTTGTTTTTTTGACTTCCATAGTCACAATACTTGTCTCATAAAAGAGGCATGTGCTCTAAACAGTATTTAGAAAGTGCCAGGAGGCTCTCTGAAGGAACATAATTGTGAATTAATGACTGTATTGTCAGCACCTCCTTCAAAATTCTCTGGATCTAAGTCAAGCTTTATATAGTCCATCACAGGAGCCTCAATGCATGCTTGCCCCATGGAAGAAATGACTGTCATCAGTACACTGCCAATTATTTGACATGCAGAAGAATAAATACTAGGTAATGGTGTAATGCTTGGGAATGTGTCACAAGCATATTTCCTTTGCTGGAATAATCTGTAGGTGGCAAGAGGGCCTCAAAAATAGTTCAAAGGCACTAAGGAACAAGACTTGCAGTTGTGGTTTGTATTTTTCCCAGCCTGAACTCTCATGACCTGGAGTGCAGAGGACAACCTCTGACAGCAACATGTGGAGTGCCCTGGCCCTGAGGTCCCTCACAGCAGACATGAGGGGATTAGATACTGACTCTGTTTGTGCATCAGCCTCCACTGGCACTCCTGGGGCTCCTCTCTGCCTTTGGGGTGCACAGCCAAGCCCTACCCTTGCCATATATCAGTCTGAGTTTGGGGCTTGCCTTAACCATCCTTGTTGCAGTGGAGAAGAAGGGGGGGAATTTGTGCTTCCTTTCCAAGGGGCTTCAATCCTGGCAACAAGATCCCCTGGCCAGCCTGGCAAGCTGATGAAATATTCCCCAATTCCTTGTCTAATGCTGAAACAACAGCACTTCACCACCACACAGAAAAACAACAATAACAGCAGACAAAAAAACAACAAATTAAAAAACTCAGCAGATTGATTTAGCTGTATCAGCCAGTAATTTATTCATTAAAGAAACTGCTATAAGCCATACTGCAAATGAACTTTTGGCTTAGGTAGGAGAATTTCATTGTTCAGCTGTACTAAAGTCCTTTTCCCACTCCTGTGAATACACAGACATTTTGTGCAGCTGGGGACATGTTATGGATCTGAACTGAAAGGACACCAGAGCTGTGGTTCAGAACATAGTTTTGACATAAAAATTGGTCATTTTGAAGGAATTTTCTCTGAAGAGCCTGTTCAGTCTATCTCTGCCCCCCACCCAGCACATTGTGCTTGTAAGGAGAAGATACGGGTGAAGCCATTTCAGAAAAAAAGCCCTGACTTTTGTGTACTTCTATTTCTTTTATATTGCTGGATAATTTGATGTGACACATGGGAAAAAAATATAGTGTTTTATCAGCTCTGTGTTCAAGCAGGTGGTGCTGTATTTTGTATAAAGGACAGTGCTTAATTTAAGATTTCTACCATAGCAGCAATTCTAAATGACAGCATTTGTATTAAAAGAGCTGCTCTTCCCAGCAGCACTGTAATAAAAATACTGAAACAGTAGTGATATTATTATAGATCTGCTCCAGTAACAAAAGTTCTACTGTAAGAAAATCTCTGATTTAGAAAAATTCTTGCCGCCTTTTGTCAGCGATAAATGTCCCCTTGGTTTCCATACCAGCGCAGTTTAATCCTCATGATTTGAAGAGCTCGCAGGAAAGCAGCTGTGTACAGTAAAAGCCCAACACGTTGTAAAAGCTTCAGTGAGAGCAAAGGTGACAAAATGGGTCCAGGAGCAGCATTCAGGGTGACAGTGCAGGGAAACCAGCTGGGAGCCAGGATGTGCTCTCCAAAAGCCCTTTGTGTATGAGCACACTTGTGTGTGTGTGTGTGTGTGTGTCCAGCAGCAGGAGGGACATCCTCCCACTTCTCCCCGAGCCCCCAGGCAGAGGATGCAGTGCCCCTCTGCAGGGTAGGTCCCTTTTGCCCGGGGGAAGAGTTTAATTCACTGCTTGCATGAATCAGAGGAGCACAAACACTCTATTAGCCTGCCCCTGAAGCCAACAGCTTTCCCATCACCGGTGATTCAGCAGTAAGGACTGGTGCAGCTTCATCCCTTCTCCCCCCATCCACTCCACCCCACTGGTGGCAGGGTCAAGGACGGGGCTGATATTGACCTCTCTCCAGTAAGATGGCTTGAGAGGTCCTCTGCCCACAGGCTGCATGGAAATGCATTTCAGAAAACTATCCAAGATGGGAAATGACTGACCTCTGTCCCATTCCATCAATGGCAACATACTCAGTGCAATCGGAAGCCACAGCAAAGTCATTCGTGCCCTGCTGTGTGTTGAAATAGGACTTACAGTGGTCCAACCAAAGCGACTCTGTGAGTCCAAGCACGTTTCTGGTGGGCTGGACGAGGGGCTGGGAAAGGCATTTTGTGCCAAAGTTCATTCATCCTTTCTCCTTGTAGTGCATCTAAGTGATTTTTTAATTACACTAATGTTTTTCTCTCATGACATTGCCTCACAGGTCACCTTGCTCTCCAATTACTGATCATGTAAGGAAGTGCTTCTTGACATTGCCCTCAATTTTTTTCACTTTATTTCCACTTGTACTTAGCTGTGATGGAATGAAAGTACGATCTACAGCTGAAATTAATTTAGAATTCTTTCAAGAAAACCCATTTCTCTCTATTTTTAAATTTTTTTTCATTTGGATCCCTATATTACCTTCACAAGCTTCATGTCTCAGCTTTCAAATTACCATTCCCAATTATTTCCTGAATCTGTCTGGTGCCACAGTATTTTCCCTATAATATGGTGACCAGGAATTGATGAGTAAATTGTTTCATCTTCCTCTGACAATATTTTGAGCACCAGTCTGTACAGGAAACAGTCTTTCTTTTGAATTAAATGCTGCTGGTGGCCTACCTGAGATCTTCTGTGGCTGAGAGCTAAGTTTAGACACACACTGCAGGGTGGTGAGAAGAAAAGGCTGCATGACCAGACTCAGAAGTGGGTGCAGGACACCACAGGTCACTCAGTGCTTCTCATCTGTCACCTCGCTCAGTGTTCACCTGGTGCTTGAGAGGGACTTCATGGGGGTAAAAACCAAAATGAATTATGCAGAATTTATCCCTATGGATATTTCACACCTGGCCTATCCCAGAAATTTTATGTTCTGTATTCCCTGGTCACCCTACAGTCCACGTGGGAAGGCAGCTCTGAAGGATATGAGGGTCAGGGCAGGCTGCAGAAGTGGTTGCCATACATGGATATGATTTTGACCCTTCCTTTCCACACTTCAGGGACAAGAGGATAGGGAGGAAGGAGCAGGACTCTCCATCTCATCTCAGGCCACCTGGGGTTCCTCTCAGAAGGGCACTCTGATGGTCAATTCATCAAATGGCATCCCAAGGAGTTCTCTTATCCTCTTGCTGAGCCCTGAGCTGCAGAGCAGGTTAGGCTTGCTTCGGCATGGAGGAAAATTGGCCAGCACTAATTAAAAGTGAGTGTCAGCTCACACAGAAGCTCCACATTATTAGTTTAAATGAAAATACTTTCCATGGACATCCTTGCATACCGTAGCACAAACTACTGCATGCAATTAGCTTGCAGAAAAACCCGTGACATGCCAAAGGAAATATCAGGCAGGAAAACAGCAGCGTCCGTGCCCTTCCTCCATAGGAAGAGGTGTGTCCCATGAAGCAGGCTGCCTTTCTGCTGACACAGGAATTGCATGCACAAGCTGGGAAGGCTCTGAGCCCAGGTCAGCCTAGATATACACAATGGATGTATGGAATCCTGGCTCACCACTTGGAATCTCTCTTCTTGCTGAAAACCTGAAATCACAGCCCTCTTGTTATAAATGGCCCAGCTGCTTCCCAGCTGAATAGCCAAGTTCACTGGTAGTCAATCAGGTGTCTTCAAGGTCAGATTAGCTACGTCCATGTCATTTCTGATGCATGTTTGTCTGAGCTGCTTGTAAGCATCTTCCACACTACAGCCTGCACCCTGTGTCCAGACAATCCACTCCCATACCTAGAGCAGCCCTGCTATAACAAACTGCTTTCTAATACCTAGATTAAACTGTCCTTGCTGCAATTTAAAACCATTTCTTCTTGTTCTACCTGCCATGGCAGTGGAGCACAGTGATTTTTTCCCCCAGCTTTTCAGCACAAGTCATGTTTTCAAGACCATTGATTATTAAGGCTGTCCTCTTTCTCCATTTTTTCACATCTTTCTTGAACTGCCAGGCTCAAACCTGGACATAGTATTTCTTTAGTACTGAGGAGAAATTAACTTTGCATTTATTACATCTAATCTAATTTATTGCCCATGTTTTGATTTGGGGAAATGTCTCATTTGTGATTTTTTTAAACCTTGGGCTGGATAACACTGCTAGCACTGCTAGAAAGAGTACAAGAGTCTATGAAGAAGAGGCAAGACCTGGGAAGAACAAAACCATATCCCATCCACCCATTACCATGCATCTTCTGCAAAGATCAGCTTCCACCCCCAACTTACTGAGCACAAAGGTTGCTCCTTCCTGCAGGGACAACTAGTCATGCCAAGCAATAGGAAGCAAGCCACAGTGTGAGAGAATTTATCTAAAGCAAATAGATGCTGTGAGGTCTAAATAAGTAGTATTTGACCCACACCACTGCCTGTGCTGTACAAGTGATGTACTGTGTAGCTCTTGCGTCTGCAGCCTCCCCACATGATATGTAAGGACGCAGAAATAGTAGCAAAGGGGAGTGTATGAACCCATGGACCTCCCATTCAGCCAAAACCTGTCTCCAAGATCATCTCTAGGTGGAGAGAGCCCTCAAAGAGAAGGCAAATGTCAATTCCAGTTCTGTGCTAGGCTCTTATATGCATGTTCTCATCCCAACATATTGTATCCTTCCTAAACATCTTGATATCAGACGATATTTCCCCTCCAGTTCACAGACTATGGACTGCCAGTTTATGTGTGTCTGAACAGGGATCTATCTGACTCAGCGTGTCTCCACATAACTTCCCTACTTTGATATCAAACAATTGCCCAGTCTCATTGTACGTACAACATGAGTGTTAACCTCCTTAGGTGGAACACATTACAGCTGACATACCTAATACCCAGCCTTCTTGTATCATGAAGCAGGCACCTAGGATTTTCTCTTAAATGCACACAAATACAAATAAATACATGATACTTTAAAAAACGAAACAAAACCACAACAACAACAAAATGCCCAACCAAAACAGCCCTTTCACCCCCCAAAAAACCAAAGAAAAAAAAAAAAGAAAAACCAAACCACCAAAAGCCAACAAGACGAAACAGTGAAGACAATAGTTTCCAAGTCTTTATGTCCCTTTTCTCTGTTTTACATGCCAGTACAATCTGGGGACATAGTCTATAGCAATTAGTAAGGGCATTGGAACAGCTGTTTTATAGCAGTGGAGGGTTTATGAGTACTTGTGCAGAGCACTGCAGATGAAATGAATATGGCACTTGACTCACAGATTATCCCCATACCTGGTTAGAGCAAGGTGACCCATGCAGGTTACCATGATCAATATAGAAGCCTTATGGCAAAGTTATGTATGTACAGCAGCTCCCACATAAAACAAATTCTTCCCACGTTGCCCATGTAATTCAGCTGCCTTTAATTCTAAATTGCCGCTTTCGTGAACAAAATGGAACAGCATTTCTGTGGGTAGTGGATGTTTTTCTGCTTTTCATCACAAATAAAACAACAGGCCACCATTTTTGCTGAGCGAGCTGTTTCCTTGCATAGCCAAGTCTCCGTGTTTTCATTGGCAGGGCTACGTTGCAGATTTTAGGAGCCACAAGGAGCAAACCATGCTTTGGACTCTGTAACATAAGCGTTAAATAGTTCTGTGCTGAAACACACTCTGAGTGCAATTAGATGCCTTTGCCATGCCCCAAAAAAGTAAACACAGATCTTGGCTGTTCACCTAAACCTATGAGCAAGCCTGCACAGATTTGGGTTATTCATGTGGGGCAGCCCTGGAGCACAAGCCAAGCCAGGAACAATTCAGGGTCTCGCACAAATTTGGCAGGGCAGAAGATGGGTCAGCCCTGTTCCACACCCTCTCAACAGCAGGATCAGCAGTGGCTTGTGGCCTCATTTCCCAGCCTGAGGAAGGGCTCTTCTTGGCTGGACTGGTGCAAACCCTCATTCTGGTGCAGAACACAGCTCCTGGAGTTGCACTGGCAACACAGGAAATTTGCAGTGATGTGTAGCGGTGGCACCTGCAAAATCAAATGTATTATGTATCACACTGTGGATGTCCTTGCTATCACTTCAGTCAGCCTTCTGTGTTTACTTGCAGGTACCTCACACGGTTTGATGAATTTGTTTCTTAGCCTGTTTCACAGGCAGCTCAGATGGGAATTATAAAAATTTCCTGAAATGTGCTTGTTCAGAGACAATATTTCATGAGCTTTAAATTACTGCCACTGAGATCAGAGTTGTTTGTAATCTCATGTTTTGAGGATCCTCAGGTTCTTAAGTTCCTGAAACAGGCCTCTTTTCCAGTGGTTTGAACTTCCTCCTACCCAAAAGTAGCCCCGCTGCTGCTTGGCAATCCAAAGTTTTCAGGCATCTTAAACTATTTTAGCTGCAATATTGATTTTTCTGGGAAGGCATCTACAAGGATTTTCCCTCAACTCCCCTCCCCCATTCAGGCACTGCCTTCTTTTTTTTGTATGCTTCATTTTAGAATGAAGCATTCAACAAATGTTTTAGGTGTGTTGTCATAGTTATTCTTATCTCCTTCCTCAGCAGAGGGAAATCACATATAAACATTTCCAGCCTCACTCCCCTTTGCTTAGATTAACGAAGTGACCAGTACGTCACTGCTCTCGGTGATAAGCTTTGCTGCAGTTCAGGGCAGAGTAAAACACTCCTTCCATGAGAGCATTATCAGAGCGAGAGCCTGGTGGTGTATTACACAGTTTCTTTGTCTGACTGTAATGCTGTTTCGACATGAGTCAGTTTCTGGCACTGAGTCACCTACAAGCACTGGAGACTCCTACCAAAAAAAAAACACTTATATTTTGCTTAACACTGAAGCTATGCCATTGGCTCTTGGGATTTTGTCCCCAGCCTCGCATGGTCTGGGGTGGTTTCAGATTTTTTTGAGAGACAATTATCCCAATTTCTTTTCTTTGGAGCTTGTGACATTTCACCAGTCCAAATAGGCTGCCACATTCCATTGCTTCTATGGAGGTGGAAAAGACCTTCTGCTGGAGAGCCTGCCTGCTGTGCTACTGCAGGCTGTGTGCAAACAAAACTGCCCATGGTAGAGAAGCTGGGCAACCCCCTCCATCCCATGGACACCATGTCTCTTGCTTCCCTATCATCATTGGAGAGGTCTGTTTCACTCTCCTCTTCCTCTTCTCTCTTTCCTTTAATTTTGTGCCACAAATTCAGACTTTGGACTGTGAGACAAACTGTGCATTCAGAAGTGTTGGTTATCATTGTCCACAGAACAATGTTCTGCCCAAGGAAAGCTCGGATTGAAACAGAAACAGGAACAGAAATCTCTCACCCAGGATTATCATATGGGATCCTTCTTCTGTCATTGGTGTTCAGCTCTTCAGCCTGTTATCCACCATCACCAGCCTAGAGCAACCTTCAACTTATGTTCAGGAATTCATTGGATGTTTCCCCTTTTGTGTAATCCCCATACTTGCATCTTTATCTCTTTGCACATTCCATGGCCATCCCCTCATTGAGCCAGCAGCACTTTGGCCCTTGGGAATACCTAGCAGTTGCTGGGCAGCCATAAGGGAAGTGGGACACGTGATTCTCATTGAAGCTGCTGGCTGTACTCCTGCTCAGCCTGTAGAGTCATTCATTATCCTTTCCCTCATGTTTCTAAAAAAGACCTTTGAATAGTGTCAGGTATTCCTCATGACTGTTCAATTTCCTGAGCGTGGGTGCCCAGGTGTGTTTCCACAGGACTCACTTCCTCAAGTGGGGAGATCTCCCCATACATTCAGTATCCCAGCCTCATTCTCACAAGACCTCTTTGAACAATTAACCTTTCCCCACCCTCACCTGAGACTTCCAGTGTGAACCATGGGTACTAAGGCCAGGCCTGGTCAGCTCTATCCCACAGAGCAGGGACAAAGCTCATGGCTTCCACCATGTCCAAGCATGAGCCACAGCCTGCAGAAGCCCAGGGATTGGCATCAACATGGTGAAGATGGTGTGCAAAGGTTATCTCACATCTTAAGGGCACTGCCATCTGGCATGGATGCACATGTAGGAGATTAAACATGTAAAACCCAGCAGCAGCGGCAGCAACAACAACCATTTCCATAATAGTTCTCTTTTTTTTTTTTTGAAGGAAAATACATTGGCCGTCTAATTTGGATTCATAAAGGAAACCTATTAATGAAAGGCTTCAAAGAACTGTCTCAGAACTTTTAATCAGTAGTTGCGTTTTAGCATGGAAAGAAAAAGCAGAGGGGGCTGGGTGGTGGGCTGTTTTGTTGTTGTTGGTTTTGTAGTTTTTTGTTTAAAGCATCAGACTATTTGAAAGCAGGCTGGGTGAGGGAGCCCAGCGGGGAGCCTCTCCTCGCCCACCTGGAGAAGAGGCCCCCTGAATGCTTGTTTTCATTAGCATGGGCCTCTCTGGCTCTTCAAAACCCTTTCCACCCGTTGCCAAGGCAACCCGGAGCCGTATTGCGGCACATGGGTGTTGTGCATCAACTGGTGTGTTGCACTTAACTGAAATAAATAACCAAATAAACATGGAAAATGGCCAGGGGCCAAATAAGGGCACTGTCTTTTATCATGGACATCTAACATTTATAGGGATTTCAAACACTCTACTTGGCGTATCGGCAGAGAGGTAGTTGATCAAAAAAGGAAAGTGCATGTGCACGCACAGACAGTTCGTTTCATCGTTTCATTTTAATGGGTCTTCTGCCTTGAATAAGGTGAAAGGGTTCGGGTCTAGAGCATGCAATCCCACTTGTGAGCCCTCAGTCATATTTTCATGCCATTTGATGGCTCTCAGCTGGGCCTGGCCCTTCCGCAGAGCTTGGCTCCTACCTCAGCAGCAGCTTCACCATCAGCAGCTGTTTTCCCATCAGGCCTGGACACACACAGGCTACAGGAGGAGCTTCTGAGCACTGCAAAGACAACCTCCACAGCAGGGGCTGTAAGTGTGGCTTTCAGGATCCAGCTGCTCCTAGATCCCCAACCGAGTCATTTATACCACAGTGTTACCCACCACAGCTGTGGGTATGTGAGTAAAAACCACGGGCTTTGGTTTCCAACCAACCTTGTGGAGAAGGAGGGTGCCTGGGGAGACACCACAGACTGCATTTGTGATGGAGGATTAGCCCCCCAAGTCGTGCTTTATGGGGCATGAGGGGAATGGTTTCCACCACTACCTGCATGAGGTCCCTGGCACTGGGGGGTAGCAGCTGCAACGTCCCTTCAGAATATCCCAGAAGGGCCGAGGAAAAACAGCATCCCTGGGAATATCTGTAGCTAGTCCTGCTGAGTATGGCTGCAAAAATAGTTTTCATTTAGACTCAGGAAGGGAGGTGCTGGCTGCAACTTCTCTCAGGGGAACAGGGAAGGGAGTGGGGTGGGAAGCTCTGCAAGGAACAGCATCCATTGCCCAGAACCATGCTGTACCATGCATACTGCGCTGTGCCATGCTGCGCTAGCAGCTGTCAGAGCAGGAGCTGGCAGCAGGAGCTGACAGTGAGCTATGTGCAGATCCTACATACTAGAAAGTGCAAGTGTGAGTCAGGGGAAGCAGCAGGGAGGAGATAGGAGGGCTGCCATTCCTCAGAGGGGGCCAGAGTGGACTCCAGTAGTCTCCCAGTGGAAGGAGAACAATGTAGCTGATGCTTCCATCAAGGTGTCTGAGAGGTGAAGAATTGCAGCCTCTGTGGGCACTAATTGAACGATTTCTGAACATGATCCTGGTGACTGAATGTAGCCCCAGAGCCAGATGCACGTCCAGAGTTAATGCTCAATCAAGTCCTGTCTTTAGCTAACACCTTCTGCCTCACAGTTTTGAAACAAAACAGAGAACATGGTGTGAAGCCACACCAGCCATTTTCCTTCTTCTTGCTTCACCGTGGAAGCCCTGCTTGCAGCTTCTCCAGGGTAAACCCCTCTTTGCCAGCACACAGCCCCTTCAACAGGACCCAAATACCTGTGGTTGCCTTTTTTCCTGAGCACCCTTTGTCCTTTTGCTCCCTTGGAAGACTTACAGTGCCAAATGCAGTGTGAAGCTGTTTGTCCCACCTGGGATCTGCATTTTAAGCACATGCACATGCACTATCTAACTGAGGAAACCTGGACTCTGTGTGTGTGTCTGGTGTTTGCCCAACAGCTACGGTGTCCCGGGGTGTCACCCCTCAGTACTTCCCATGCATCCTGTGGTGAATGGCAACGTGCCTCAAAAGGCTTCCTGCAACCCCTCATCCCTCAGCGCAGCCCATGGTTTTCCCTGCTGCTCTTGCAGCTCCCCTGGCATGCAACAGCATGGCACTTCTCTTATTTTAAGCTCCCAAGTATTATTACAAAACAGACCTTCCAGATGCAAGGATTCAAAAGTGTTATGTACAGAATGTATGGACATGGATGTACTTGGATGTCTGTGCTTGCACATGTATGTATAGACAGGTGTGTATGCACTTTATATGTTGCACTTAATATTTTTCTGTTCAATAGATACAGATGATTTATATCTGTTTTACATATTAATGCTCAGTACATAAAATACATTTAAAATGTATAGGTACCTATCAGACATACAAAACATGCCAGGTATTTGTTAAGGGCTAAGTTTTCAGATTACTTGATTCTAGTTTATATTTTCACTTAATTTTACATCTTAAGTGAGCTGTAACCTGTTTATTTAGGACTTTCAAATATGTAGCTATATATAACTACGATTGCTGAAATAAATGTAAACATCATTAAAAAATGCATCACAATGCATCACAGTGCAAGCTGTGTAACTGTCACAGTCAAAAATACACAAATGGAAATTATGATCAATCATGGGTGTATTGCAAAAAAAATATTTACTTATACAGCTCTGAGAAACTGTCTTGGTGTTCAGATGCACCTGAATCTGACCCTGGCAAATGCGTCTCATGTAAGCCAAAGACTGAAAAATGCTTTTTCAATGAGGACTCTGACATTTTTACAAAACTCTCATCACATTTAAAACCAAAGCCCTCAGAAACAGAAGGAGTGCAAGGAAAGTGCTGTGGGAGGAGCTACAACATGCACCCTATTTGGTGTCCATTTTGTGTTCGGTTTTGGTGTCAGTGTTTCACCCACATCACCTGAATTAGTTCAAAAATGGGTTAGGAAAAATAGGGAAAACCCCCCTCTGATATGTATGATAAGATTTGTTTGGGATTGATACCACAGCCACACATTTGTGGTACACTTCTGGTGCAGTGCCCATTACTGAGTGGAAAAGTTGTGTCATAGTCTCCCATGTAGCCTGATTTTCAGGATTTGGCACTGATTTGCTGAGGGCTTCCCAGTTCATTCCTGAGGACAGGGAACAGCCTGCAGCCAAGGGCTGTATCTGGAAAGGTAGGAATGTAGACCTGACCCCATGCAGGAAGTGAAGTTTGGGTCACAGCAGTTCCACAGGCAGAGCAGAGAATTAAACCCTACAGGTGTTGTTAAAAACAAAAGACTAAAAATTCTGAGCTGCCACAAGAAGCAGGATTGCCCAGACCCTCAAATGGTGAAAACTGTCACAAAATCCATTAACTGCACCAGAGTTTCACTGATCTGCACCAGCTGGGGACATGGTACAGTGGAAGAGAATAGACTGATAATATATGTAAAGGGGTACACCTCATCCTCTTCCCCAGCTAACATCTATCAGGTTCAGTAAGGCTGTGGTGATACACATTAGAGGATGTCCAGCATGATCTATGGAGTAGTTTAAATTGCATCAGACTTAAGGTGGCCTCTCACATTGCTCTCAATGGGGAAACTCAATAATTCTGAGCTGCTGTGGCTCTGAAAAATTGTGCCCATAAATCTCTTTCTCATATGCTCACTGTGTATCCAAGGATGATCATGGCACAGCTGCATTGAATATGCACCCTACAAAGAGTGTGTGGTTCAAAGAAGCAGACTTTGTTTTTTACACTCTGTAGAGAAGCATTTCAGTTCACCTTTAAGGAACAAGCTCCATCTCACCAATCTGTTTTTCTGGTAGTACACCTCTTAGGAAGGAAAAGGCATCTGGGTCTGCTCTGAGTAAAAGCAATCTCCTCTTGGTGAGCTCAGGTCCTGGAGCCTGAGAGCACCAATTCTTTCCCAGGTGAGACACAGCCCAGTTCAGCAGCAAGGAAGAGCAGCAGTCCTATGTGCCACTTCAGCCCTATCTAAACTCGAGTGCGGGAACAGGCAGAGGGAAGAGGAGGAAACCATATGTCAGCTGTCTGTGAAAGTATCAAATTAAGCTGATAAGTAATCTTTGCTCCATGAGGAGTGTGCTGTTGGTCTAATTAAGCCTCATTTTGAGATTAGGCACGAGTGAAGAATTGCAGGGCTTGGCAGTTTATTTGCTGATTGCTCCCTGGTTGTGTTTTCCAGGCATTTTATAGGGGGTAGGATGAGTATTCTCCATTTCACATGGCTGAGGTAGTATTTCCCTGGAATGGGAAAATTAACCTCAAAATCCAGTTAATCTCAATTAGAAGGGAAAAAAAATCCATCAAAAAGCCAAACCCACCAAAACAAATCCAGACCACAGCCTTTGTGGCTCTGAGGAGGGTCCAAGGGATAAAAAATAGTTTCCTGTGATTTCAGCAAGGCATGGTTGCAGTCCTGCTTTCCTCACCCTGTGATGAAATCAATGACAAGTTTAAGGATTAGGACACTCTGACCAGCAATGTACTTAAATACTCAAACATCCAAACAATCCCTTTGAATTCAATGGCAGCACTCATGGAGTTAAAAATAAGCATGCTGTTAAGTGCCTTCATCAGATCAAGGTCTAATTATTTACTCCATGTGAGTAGTTCCAGAGGAACTCCTGTCTTCGCTCTTGGGGTTGCTAAACTTAAGAAAAATAGCCTACAATTCCAATTTATGTAGCGGCAAAATGAAGTTCTCTTAAAATCTTTTTGTGCCATAAACCCCATGTCAAACAGAATAAAATAAAATGGCAAAGACAAATTTCCTAAAAGAAAATAAACCTTCTATAGACAAAGAAATTTTGACAGAGACCTTATGGATGATTTCAAGTGATATTTTTAGGCAAGTCTTGTCTTTTGGGGAACTTTAATTTGCAATGTTTTTGAAAGTCTGTTGCTACTTCTGGATGGATTTGATATGGTGTGTCAACAAGAGGGAAGCAAAAATGAATATAAAATGAAATGCGGAGTATCCACATTAGTTTCTGAATATTGCTTCTGTCATTTCAGGACAATTTGTCCCCATGCATCAAATTCTCCAAAGCCTTCTGCTGCATATTATGCCCCTAAATATTTAAAGCAAGCTTTAAGGAAAACAATGCTTTTGCACCCTCCATTGCATCTGGTCACCTCTGACCCAAACCGGCAATCACAGTTGTAAAAAAATCTCAGCCAAACAAGTGTGTTAAAGTGCTTCTTTGAGTGATTAGATCAAGATTCCTGAGTTTGGTTCTGACTGAATGTTTTCCAACACCTTTTGTAGCCTGTGAAATCTGCGGTGAAAACCTCAGAAGGAGGTCCAGAGGAACCTTCAGCAGAACCTCAGGAAGCATCAAGCTCCTCCAAGAATCCCAGTACCACTCGCTTCTGGCTGAGCTGGAAATGCTGTAAGGATGGGGTCTTACCTAATGAGCAGTGCTTTCAGTAATGGCTCCAAGCATGGGCCTGAAAGGGAGGGGTAGAGGCAAGAGTGAAATATCCTTAAGAGTTAATGAAATCTTTCCTTTGAGATGAGCATTTGACTTATGTTTGGTTCTTTCTTGGCTGGAGGCTTCCAACCAAAGCCAGTTTGTCCTATCCTCACATGTCAGGGCCAGGATTCATCTCACAGCACGTCAGGCACTTGCTTTGCAGCAGCTGGGGTGAAACACAGGCTCTCCTGAGGGTGATTCACATCACAGGTGGGCTGAGGTGCCCTCGGGATGTGCCTGCCTTGTCTGTAATGGGAACCAAGGGCTGCCAGCACTCCAAACTTAGCCACCTCAGCTACATGCCTACAGCACAGTAGGATGAATCTGGGCTTATACATATATTTTCCTCCCTTCAGGTAAAATTTCACTTTGCATTGACCTTCTGCACTGTTCCTCTCTCAAAAGCAGTCTCCAGGGCAGCATCAGGGCTCTCAGAGCAAATAGACACTGCGTTGACCCTGCAGACTTTTGCCATTCATGCCCCTCCCTTGGGGGTTTCAGAGGTGTTTCAGGGTTTGCATCCTTTCCTTGAGATGCTGGCACTATTAATATTCCTGATCATAAACTCCAGAGAAACACAAACAAAACTCCCACACTCCAAGAATAGCTCCAGTGCTAAATATAGGGGATTTTTATGAATCTATTTGCCACTTCCATTAGTCAGGGCAGAAATACATCATTGTAAGACACCTAAGCATTTTGTCATTGCTCACTGGCTGTATCAAAACCTAATCTAAGTAGTTATCACTGTATTTCTGATTAATATTATAACAACCACTGGCTAATCACAGAGTTAGCAGTGCAAACTGCTGTAATCGTTATCTTTCTGGCTAAGTAACCTCCCCATTATTAGTTGTATATTGCAGATTTTGGCACGTGGGGGGTTCTTTTTTCTTCTAATGTTAAATGTGAGATTTTATCCTCAAAGGAGTGATTATCTCAGAGCAAAATTGGCAAGGTTAAACACTATCTATAAAAAAACATTCAGCAGTGTGCCATGAAATGAATTACACGATATATCACTCATCTACCTGGCTTTTGAAAAAGTGTGAATATTGTGTTTGTTCAGTCTGGGTGAGTATTTTATATTAGGCTTCTTTTTCATGAAGGTAAAAACGACCTTGGTCATTAGAAAGAGAAGATATATTGAACTGGATAGAATCAACACAGTTCCATTTCATTTAGTCCCCTCTAAAATTGAAAGAAGAGAAATACAGATTGAATTTATTTTACTATATATTGCCTCATTTGAACTTTAGTAAAGCACTAGCCACTAAGGAAAGCCTTTTTCCCACCTCCCTTCTATAATCTCTTACAGATGGCATGTTAAGGAAATTGCCTTGACTTTATTGATTCCTTGCTATAAGGTTCAACTAACAGCTGGCGTGTTACTGGGGAAATATATGCTGTACTATAGTTACAGGAAGGTAGCTCTTTGACCTGGCAGCTCTGTGTACCTGTACAAAAAACCCCAAAAAACCTTGACATTTTAAAATTCCAAATTGATACCATTTTTTTTCCCTCTTAGACATTAGTAGATCTTATCTTTGGGGCCCTATTTTAAAAAGCAGTATGATACCAATCTGAGTATTTTACAAAATGGAGGAAAACTGTATCCTGCCAAGATGGAAGGGCACAGGCAGAAAACTAGCTGCTATATTCTGCCAGGTCACCATAATTTTCCATTTGTTTCTTTCCAGAAATATTTATTTTGTGGATATTATAAAAAGGCCAGTGTGTGATGCTGCATGCTACTGGCCTCTCACAGCTCAATAATTCATCAGCTGGAGCTTCAGACATCTCCAAATTTAAATTTCCTGTTCAAGTGAAGTGATCAATGTACAACTCTTTCTTCTCTCTATTTTGATTTTAAGATTAATCGGTGTCTTAAAAACTCTGGGGAGCAGTTTCATCTGGCATGAACCACTCCAGCTCTAGTGGAGCCCAAAGTCCACCCATTTCTACCAGCTTAGCAGCTGGCCCTCTGAATGTGAAAATCTACATTATCACCTGTTTTATAGGTGATAATTGCTGCCTAAGTACTGCAAGAGCAGGATATTAGCACTAGTTCTGAGAAACTTCACAGCAGGTCAAATTCATCCTTCCACTGAGGAGCTGGTGGCACATCTTCCAACACATATCATCTCCCAAGGTTTTCCTCAACCCCATTACTCCCCTCCATTCTTTGTCTCCTCACCATAATGATCCTTTTCCTGAGCGGCTGCAGGTTGCATTGGAGAAATGAAAAGTCACCATAATGATCCTTTTCCTGCTTTCTGAGCAGCTGCAGGTTGCATTGGAGAAATGAAAACCTAGCTAGGAAGCTATTGATGAAGCAGAATGAAAGCATGAAGCACCCAACCTGCAACTCCCACAAGGCTTCTGAAAATCAGTGTAAGTTGTGTGTCTCTTTTGGCCCAAATAGTTCTGAGAGAGTAGGTTTTTATTTGTTTGTTTGCATTTTTAAGTTGTGAGAATTGTAGAGTTGCCTACAGTGTAATATAACCTTAAAATATTTCTTGTTCTCATAATCCTGCATTGTCCCCCACAATATTTGCTGGTGCTCCCCTGGAATCACTCCATCATGGGATATCTCCACTCCCATTTAAAAAAATACATTATTATATTTCACCATTGGAGGGTTCAAAGCTTGAAGTCTCTAAACTTTTATGCTTTTTCTGCCTGTCTGTAACACATTATATTTTAAATTAAGTTCATCTTCCTGTGGATGCTTGTTTTAGCTCACTTTATTTTGCGTAACTTTGGCTAAATTTTCAGAAGAGTGCTTAACAGGGATTGATGCAATGCATGGAGCTGGTAGTGAGAAAAGGGCTGGGAGGGAACAGACAATGTGAGCCACACTCCTATGTGTCAGTGGCTTGGTATTTGTCATATGCTACTTTGGGGTCCAAACTGTGACAAATAGCTACTCACTTTTCATAGTTTAGGAAGGTTTATTAAACCTTATCAAAAATACAACAGAAGACTGAATAAAGAAAAAAGGTTACGGCGCTGGGAGCAAAAGATTTTCCCAGCCATGTGCTCAGCCCCCTCACAATGGAGGTTTTTCCTTTTTAACACTTTAGCCCCTCCCAAAGTTCTGTCCATCAGCCCCTTCTTCGCTGTCCAGTGGTGGAGATCTCTTCTTCAAATCCTGACTGGAGGTCAGATGTCGCCATAGTGACAAGCCAGCCCTCCCAGATGTCCCAACTCCAGCTGTTCCTTGATAACCATGTGAGGGGGTACAACATAACTATGAATTTATAAAACTTTTCTTAACCTATATACATTATATTTGTCTATTACTTGTGAGAGTCAATGATCACATTACTGATCTATCACAAAACCCACTCCCTGGGAGGATTTCAGTGGGATGGATTACAGTTCAAAGTTGCATAGGTATACTTCTATTGGACTTGTCTCCACAAAATAAATATATCAGTGGTATAAAATCTCCAGAAAGGCCTGATATGGAATTCTTCCATTCATCAGTCAAATGGCGTCGCTGGTATGGAGCGTGGCTGCCCTAGGCTACTGTCAGGGCCAGATTCAAAGGCAGTATACACAGCAGCGTAATTCAGATGTCTTGGCCTCATTCCTCACCTCTGCAGCAGAGCTCAGCACTGCAGAGCTCACTAGCACCAGCAGGGAGAAGCATCCCAGTTTGGATATAAAGCCATTTTCACCCCCATTAATTCCCTCTACCATGCATTAAGGAAAAGTTTTGCAGCCATTTGATCAGGCGCTCCCTAGCTGCTCCAAGGCAAATCTTGGGTGGTTCCCAAGAACAGTCTGTACTCTGTGACCTTCAGCCATACCTGAAGTTTAAGTTGAGAACTTTTGTTGGCTCTGCTGATTTCTCTAGCAAAATCCAAGGTGAGAAAGAAAACCTTCAAGGTCAGCATGTGTCTCTCCTCACTCAACAACTTCCTTTCCTTCCACCCGGCTTCCATCTTTGTCCTCCCCAATTGCTCTAGGGCTTGAGTGCCTCACACTGGTACAGGTTTCTTTTCATCCCTTCCCACTGAGCAAAATGCTCTTGCTTTAATTCTGCTGGTTGAGAAACTGATCTACAGAGAGTTAAACAACTCCCTGCAAGCCCAATAATAAGCCAGCAGCAGAGCAGGTCCCAGACTCAGCTCCCATGCTGTCCCTTCTTCCCAGCCTTCTCTACAGACCATCTGGAGACAGCCCTACCAGGTTGCTCCAGCACAGCTTCATCTCACTGAAATCTCTGCATATGAGGGCATACCCCAATTAGTTTCCCTTTTCTTCTGCCAGCACCAGTGGAAGTCTCTCCATACCATTGTAAAAGGAAGGATTCTTTTGAAACACTTTTTAAAGCTGCCTCAGACAATATAATGCTGCCTGGGGATAGGAGAAGGACTTACAGTTTTGTCACCCCAGGGGCCCAGGCCCAGAGGCCACTGTGGCACCCTCATGTCACCTTATTGCAAGAACTGTGGTCCCTCTCCAAGAGAGCAAATGCCAAATAGTAGGAGGCTGGTTAAGGTTATATTACATTGTAGGCAACTCTACATTTCTCTCAATTAAAAAAAAAAATTGCCTTCCACTTTTACTTTATCACTGCCCATTTGTGATGTTTAAATGACATATGACATTGCACCAAAATTCTGCCAGCGTGGCTTTGTTCCCCTCCTTCCACAAACCCCGGCAGACTTTGAAGAACAAGGAACCCAACTCCAAGAGCTGGAGCTGCTGCAGGCTGTGATATTCATGTGGCATTAGATCATGTTAACGTTAGGTATAATCCAGTACAAATCCTCTTAGTGTCACTGGCACTGTAAGGGCTGTTATAATTGCTCATAGCTTAAAACAATTTTGCAGCTTTTCTTCACCTCCGCGAGTCGGTTCCAATTAGAGGAAGGGAACTTTCTGAACCTGCAGAGTTTCTATTTAGGACACAGCCCTGTCCTGACAACATGCTGTCAGACCTGCCGAGCAGACAGGAAAACGGCCACTGTATTACAGGGACGTGACAAAAACAGAGGGGGAAGAGGAACATGTGTGCTCCAGTTTCTTTCAGAGTGTCTCAGAAGCTCCTCCTCAGGAGTTTTTATTTTGCCTGGCACGGCGCTGACGGGGCCGCACGGCCTCCTTCTGCACCTCCTGCTTTTCAAATAATGTTCCTTTTTCAGAAAGTTGGAGGAAAGAGAGAAGAGAGAAAGGAGAACAAATCGAGTGGCAGCAAGGCTGTAAAAGTGCCTTTGACTGGAGGGGAGGCAGGATTTTGAGCAGCTTGAGCAAGCCCCATGCCCAGAGGCAAGAAGAGCGTGGTGTGGAGGAGACAATGCCCAGCCATAGTGGGCTTGTGCTCCCCCACACAGAGAGGTGATGTGGGGTCACCCTAAGGGGAGACAGGCACCAGGGCTGTGGCCACAAAGGTGCTTGTGTGTGGGATGCACTCACTGGTCAGCAAACCCACCGCTCCAAGGACAAAGACCTGGCCCCTCTGCCCTGTTGGCAACGCCATTCCTCCAATCCCACCTCTCCTGTCCCTAGCGCTCACAGCTGCATGTGTCCCATAGCCATGGGTGAGCAATGGCAGGAGCAGGATGGCTCACCTGCTCCAGGCTTGCCAAGAACTGGCTGCCTGAGCATTGTAAGCAAAGCAATGTTTCCTACCAGGCTGTTTAGCTGCCAGGGTCCCTGATGCCATCAGTGTTTTCCCCGGAGTGAGAAGAAACAAGCACTGGCTTTATGTGAAGGATCAGACAGCTAGAGAGAGCACCTGCCATATCTGGGTGTGCCTCCAGGGTAACAAGGCAAACCTTCTGCTGCCACATCCTTGTTTTCCAAGGAGCTCATCATAACAGCCTCCCATGCTCTTAAAAGAGTTGGCAGAAGGAATGACCATAAACATGACCCCATCACTGGCCAAATACACTCTGTCAGAGAGTTCAGTCTGAGGCCAGCTTTGCAGTAGAAAGCTTGAAGTACATGGGAGCTGAAGCTTTGTTCCAGGCTGAAGGGGTGGTGTTTGAAATTGATGTGCCTCCTGAGAGCCTGGAAAACAACAATGTGCCAAGATATCAGCTGGTTAAGTTATGCAAAAGAGTGGGAACCAATACAGCAAAATCAAACAGGAAAACTCTCTGTCCTCCAATGGTTCTCCCCACTTTTTGCTGAGATTATCTATTTTCTCTCTCTCTCGATCTCTCTCTCTGCTTTGCCTGAAATAGCTGAAATAGCTCTGCTTTA
>NW_005054361.1:1412641-1421233 GCF_000277835.1 Geospiza fortis
CATGATGGGGGTGACAGAGGAGCTCATGCACCTGGCAGCAGGGATAGATAGAGTGAGGAAGTGGAGTGGGACACAGTGGGGCAAGTTTCTGCCATCCAGCAGAAACAAGGGCTTAGAGTGGCTCAGCCAGAACACATGCACAGGACAAGAAATGCACAAGTGAGCAGGTACAAAGTAAATAAATAAAGACTCAGGGGTGTGAGATCCAAGAATAAACCAAAGATTTTTGCTTTCTTTCCTTCCTTCCTCCCTCCCTATCCACCCACCCATAGTAACAGAAGCACATAAGAGGAAATGAATTTCAGGAACCAGGTCTGGAGAGGAAGACGCACTCCTTGCTGCCTCCTGTTATGCTTGGCTCGAGCTGGACGGACACACCTGGCCTTCCAAACAGGCACTATTTATACACCTCCTTCCCCACAGCGCCGTGTTCCTCTCCCCACTGCTCCCCCCAGCTTGTCTGCTGGCAGCCTGCCAGGGCAGGGTGGAGAGGAGACCCCAGTGCTGTGTGGAGCAGGCAGGGCTGGCCTCAGGGCGGCCGCTCTCTGCTGCTAGCACGGGAAGCAGTCAATCCATCACCGCCCAGCACTGGCTGGGCCTTTCCTTCTCCAGTGCTCCTGGTGCTCAGATATGGCTGCTGTAGCTAAGCTGCACCTTCTTTCCCTCTCTCAGCTGCCCTGGGACCACCAGAAGGGGACCTGATTTGTAGGTGCTTCCTGCTTGCAGCAGCTGTCCCAAAGCTCTGATTCCCTCAGGTGCTGGAATTTGTCCCCAGCCCATGGTACCTTTCACTCTCAGGTGACGTACAGCAAAAGTAAACTTCTCTAGAGGAGAGATTGGGATCTGTATACCACAAGTTAGGGGTATCATGCTGATTTCAATGCTGTGCAGCAAAAATGGAGCAGGTAACTTGATGCAAAAAAAAAAAAGGGGGGGGGGATTTAAACCTGGAAATAATAGGAAAAACTAGGAAATACTAAAGGTGGCCTGTGGGATAGGAGCAGAAGAGAAGCAAGTCAATAGGCATAGTCAGCTTCATTTCTCCCTGCAAAAGAAACTGGCCAAGTGGAAGTAAAATCTAGTTAACTTGTACCACTAAATCTACTTTTCTGATGGTAACAGAAGCCAGGTTCAGGAGTTTTTCATGACCAGCAACTGCAGTGGAGACATTCATCAAGAAAAGGAGCCAGTCCTCCACACTGAGTTTGTGCCCCATGCTCAGCTTCCCTAAGACTTCAGGACAAAGTTGGCTCAAGCTGTTTCAGCCTCTGCATTGCAGCTGGTCCAGCATCAGGACCTTGCTGGTGGATCTCCAAATCCTGCTTGATATAGCAACCAGGAAAATTACCATGGGGGAAATTAGAGTGTAAACCTGCCGAGCCAGCAGCTAGTCAGCAGTATGTGCCCATTCTTGCCCTACAGTACCTGCAAGGTGACCTCTCCATCAGTGGAGGAGAGCAGTTCCGTTTAACAAACCAAACTGGACGTTTCAATCACCTTGCCTTCCTTAGCAGTGATATCTAGCAGTAAAATGAGAGCATAAAGAATAAGCCAGTAAATTAAAATGACCCAGCTCTGTGATGTTGAGAGAATCTGCAGTGGAGCTCTGACTTGCTGACATGCAGAGCGTCTTCAGCTCCCAGTAGCCTCTCTGGGTGTCTGAAAGCATGCCATGATAGACAACAAATTACTGGCTTCTTTCTGCACATCTCTGGAGATTTTCCAAGAATTCCTGCAGAAATTTGTTGACTTTGCGACAGAAAAGTTCACTGTGCAGGAAACCAGTGATTCGTTCTGGGAAGAGTTTGCTTCCATAGGATTTGTTAGTAAGGGGGAAGGGAGGCTGAAGATGGCCATGAAGGGAGACAGTTACTTGTGTTTGAAACATGTCTGTTTACATGAGCAGGCAGAGTGCCAAGCAAGGATGTCCTCATATTCTCCTGCAATTGAGTCTTTTTCTTCTGAAATGCATCCTTCCCTCCCAGCTCCCAGCACATCCTCAGCCATTGGGTATGAGACAACACTAGCCCAGAGGATGCTCCCTCCCCTGGTTTCTCACAATCTCAGCTCCATCCTCAGCCCCTTTCAGCATATTTTACACAAGGGAGAGTCACACATTAAAAACAATTTTTTTAAGCAGCTCTGTCATTTTTACCAAAACAGACATGCTGACAAATGTGGAATGATCCTTTCCCTGTGATGTCACAGCAACATACATTCAAATTCACTTGATAGAAACAAACGTGCTTAGACTTCTGCAAATGGGAGAAAGCTGCCTCTGAAATTATTTCCATTTTCAAGGTCAGTAAGCAAAGAGTCAGTCCATGTTCCTTGGAGACAGCCTCCAATCAGAGAAAACGGTTCCCCTGTCAGCCAGCTGTTATCTGCATAGTCCTTCTCTGCTATTTGATGTGCCACGGGCTCCTTGTCACTTGGCTGTGAGATATTTTCATCATTCCTCTAGATGACACCCTTCGCGTTCCCTCTTCCCTGGTGCAGAAATCCCAACATCTAATAGCAGCAGGGGATTAGGATGCATCCAAACCAGCTCAGGCTCTTCCTCGTACTGTTACCACAATGCTATTTTCCCAGAACATATTTCCTATATATCTTACAGCCTCTTTAACACTTTTTGCTGCAAATAAATACATTGATTGTAATAGCCGCTTGGATTTGACCCAGAGGGGACTGATTAGGTTCTTAATGAGCTGTGCAGGGCACATTCTCTATTGGTTAATTCTCGAGGTGCTTACTCAGGCAAATCACCACAGAGGCTGAGGCTGTGTAAAACACTTCCAGATGTGGCCCCTTCAAATTAACAAGAAGACTAAGCATCATTTGTTTCAGCACCAAGAAAGGAAAACCATCCTAGCTCACTGGCTGATTTGCAGCCTCTGATCTCTCTTTCCTGACGCCTCCTGCCCTAATTGTGAAAGGAAATTTGAGGAAGCACAGGCAGAGATTCTAGCATGATGCCCCCCCAGCTGCCAGTGTCTCCCACAGCTTAACTCCATGCAGGCTTGAAGGTGATGTGAAGTAGTTTTAAGAAGGGAAACTCCTCCCCATGCATGCCTTGGAAAATCCCAGAGTGAGCAGGGTGCCCACACCAGCCTGTCCTGAAAAGGGTGACAGAACACGTACTTGGCTGGGAACAAAAAGCTGCATGAGCACCCTGGCCCTGCTGTGGAGAAGCGTGTGTACATGTGTGTGTGTGGTTGGCATGTGGATCCCATGGGAATGAGGCTGTAACTTCCTGGTTGCCAGGCACTGGAACAGGCTGTCCAGGGAAGCAGGTGAGTCAACATCCCTGGAGAGCTTGGGTCTGTTT
Source organism: Geospiza fortis (assembly GCF_000277835.1). Lineage (NCBI taxonomy): Eukaryota > Metazoa > Chordata > Aves > Passeriformes > Thraupidae > Geospiza > Geospiza fortis. The sequence goes on from NW_005054361.1 coordinate 1,415,970, forward strand.
TCTCCACACAAAGAGAAGGCTGGATTACAGGGTGGCTCTTATGCTTTCCAAGGCATGATTACACCACACATTTTCAGTGCATTAGAGGCAACTCCCTGGTGTGCTTCTTTGGCCCTGGGTCCCCTGCCAGTTTCCATGCAGTGAGAATCATCTCCAAAGCCCCCAACACCATGAAGTGACTCACTGAAGGCATCCACCCTCCTTCAGATCAGGGAAAGGGATATTGTGATATTGCAAGGGACTGTCTCCCTCATGTATCTGACTCAAGAACCAATGGGAAAGGCAGCTTCTTATATTTACAGGCCTGGAAACATATGTAAATATGGAAACAGACTGAAATATCTCACTTCTCTTACAGAACTGTTTTAATATTGATAGATACCAGGGGGAAAGTATTTCTCTTAAGTTAGATCACACAGTATTTCTATTAGTGTCATAACATATTTCTATATTATCCATGGCTGGATAACTATAGCTGAATAGCTTGCTCATAGAGCAGAATTAACCTCTCTATATGTCATAATTCTACATGAGATATAAACATGACAGATGTACTATATTACAGTATAAATCCATTTAACACCATGTATAGCCTGTGCCTGATTGTCATATATAGCAAAGGGTGATCTTCACAGCTAACACAAGTAGAAGTGTCATGGGAAAGAGCAGTGTGAATAAAGAGGACAAATGTAATATATGAAATATGAAATATATTAATATGGCCATGGGACACTCAATACAATTGCAGAGCTGGGTGCTCCTCCCTGTGATAACCACTGCTGATCAAGCCTCAGCATTCCTTGAAGTCAATGAGGCTGGTTAAAGCAACCTTAACACTGGGACTGTCTCAGAAATGCGCAGGAAACTAGAAGAGATATGGATATATTGTAATGCAACTAGAGACACAAGCATTACCGTTGTAGTAGTGATCTTACTAATCCTAATACTGTCCCAAAGAGAAAAAGGAGAGAGAAAGCTCTCTCCTGTGTGTTTCTTTTGGTGAACAGAAAGCAATAGCTGGTCTGAAAAAGAGACTGGTTTCTCTTACTTTTTCTTGCATGTTGCAATTTCCAAAGAGTGGCTGCTAACTCAGCCCGTGCTTTGAAATTTGTTGTAGGAAAACAGCAACTGTTTCCTCATGTACTCACTTTCCTCTGTTATTTGGCCGGTTCAACCAAATCCTGCATTACCAAAAAGTCAGATGAGTTCTGGTCAAATAATAAAAACAAATAAATGAGTATATAGATACTATTGTGAGTAAAGGAGCTAAATTTATCTCTCTTGGATTTCTAGGAAGTCACATTCATTACTAGTTTTGAATGCTTAGAAACCTGTTAGCATTGATGGAAATGCTCACAAATCCTGATCATCCTGTTGATTTATGCAGGATTGCTGGTTGTGTTTGGTAAAAAAACACATTGTGAAAATGCTCAGCCAACCCTCCAGTCCCAGAAACAGGACTCTGTGACTTGCGTGCTGTCTTGTGGGCTAACAGGACCATTCTTTAGATCAGCTGTTGAAGGCTTGGGGCACGTGCTCTGCTGACAACTTGATGTGTATCCTAATGTGCAGAAATAATCTTGTCTTCGTTTTGGTGCCACATCAGGTGATTGATGTAATACCAATATAATCAATGACAATTCAAACAAGTGGAGGAATTAATCTAGAGTCCTCCATGACTGAAATCACGACTGGCTCACGAATGATTTGCGTCAAAATGGGAAAATCCACTCTCAGCCTTAACTAAAAAAACCAGCATTGCTAGAATTCAAAATTAGTTCCTTCTCTTCAGACCCCTGCAATAAATGTCTCCTTCTTCCACCCCAGAAAGACATATCTTTCTCCATCATTCTTGGTTTTAAAGAGTTTGACTTATGAGCTAATGTGACTTCAGGATAAAGATGGAAGATATTTAGCTATGCTTGTTTTTCTCTAGAAAAATTTTCTGTGGGTCACTGCAGCTTTAATTCAGAATTGTATTGACTGATTTCTTTCTGCATCCTAAGGAGTTGCTAAGCAACATGGATTCTCTCTTGCCATGCATTTGTCAAGACAGAGAAATGTGGGAAGAAATAGGAAAAGATTCACCTCCTCTAATATATCTATCAAACCAGAGTATCACTTATTTCAGTATCACCCAGACTTAAAATATTGATATATTATTGAATTCCTGAGTGCTGTAGCTGGTTCTAGAGTCTCAGTTCAAAACCAGTGAAGGTCTGATTTTTGTTCTCATTGATAAGACACTGTTGAATGATGACTTTCACCCATTAGAGCATCTTTAGTCTATGGCTCATAAATCTGCTCATAAATTAGAAATAGGCAGTGGTCTGTCATGCCAAATCCTTAGCTTGTACTTCTCATGGGGAGCAAAGGGTTGGGAAATGAAGGCTTGGCTGTACTCAGCCTGAAGCTCTCTGAGATCTTCAGAAAAGGCAAGTCATTCCAGGCAGTCAGCACAGCCTGAATGCTACAATTTGGCCCTTACAGACTCTGAACTTATGGCTTGTGAGCCAGTGTAATAACATGATCAGTCAGAGAGGATATGGCAATGCTGTGATGATCACCATGCACTATACCCTATATATTCAACGTAGGCACATGTGGTTCCATGGCCATGCTGCTTGAAAGGCCAGTCAGAAGCCTTCATGTAGTCACCAAACATACTGAAAAAAACCCCATATGTTCAATTTTGATGTCTCCAAGACAGTGGTCACCAAATTTTATGGATTTTCCTATTTTCCTTGCTCTTTGGCAAAATGATTCTTTGCTGGGTGGATCTTCACTACACTGTGTGTTTCGTGTCTACCTCACCTCAGAAAGCAGAGCTGGTATTTGCCACCTAGTTCTCTTCCTCTTTCAGAGTTGTTCTGCAAATAGATCTGTACAAGCAATAAAGATGTACTTTTGTTGTGGTTGCTGAAATATTCAGACATAACTTGGAATACAGAGAAGTGAAGTCAAATTTTGCAATGCACTACACTAAGGAAAACTTGGAAAAAATTTATTGACCTTTATGTCTTGATGTTATGTATAGACAATGGAGCCATTCCTTTTTCACCGAGAACAGAATTTGTGCCTCTTTGCTGCACTTGAAAGCCAGATTTTTTTCCTCAGAAACATCTATTTATAACTTCAGTTGACAACACATATCTGAGGGCTCTCAAAGTGGGCAGCAGATAAGCATTATTGATTGACTTTGCCCCTGTTGTTTGTTATATAGTAAGCTCTGCTTCTCCTAAATTGCCTTTGGAGGGGCAAGACCAGCAATTCCACTTGCTTGTTCTGAAATTAAGACCACAGTAATGTTTGGAATACTGTAATGAAAAGTTGTACAAATCTGCTTGCATTTCAGAAACTTTGTCAAATAGTGTATGTGGCTCACTCTGTTTTGTGGGACACTTTAACTGCAATATTTGGAGTATGGCTTCAGAAATTAATTTATATTATTAAATTGGTTTATCTTGAATGTATTTATAGCTCTTAAAGTCCATCTCCTGCTATTATTCTCACATTTATTGTCAGACACAGGAGTAAAAAACATTTAACTATATACTGTAGGTTTTAATTACATACTAGGTGATGAGGGTGTATATAGATGTATGATCACAAATGTGTTCACTGAGTCTCTAACTATAGAAATTAACCTAAATCAAGTCAGGAAAAGGAAGAATTACATACGACCCCATGTGCATATTCAAAAGAACATGAAGTGCATCCACTAGCCCACCCCACGGCATGAAGGATGAGACAGATACCCATGTTTCTTTGGTCAGTTCAGTGAGGACTTCCAAATTGTCTGGAATTCTTCAAGGTGCAGAAAACCCCACCAAATCTGTCATTTCTGAGTTGAAGGACTGTAGACGGGTTGAGTGGGTCTGTAGTACAAATGCAATCACTGCACACTGGGAAATTCCTGTCAATCAATAAATAACAAAACTTTTCAGGTCTGAAAATATGAATACAATTTCTACAATCTCAGTTCCTATTCTTATCTTGAAAAATCAATATGATATGCAACTCCAAACCCTGTTGAATATACAATTCAATTTACAGGTCTGGTGCAAATTTCTGTGCTTATGAGCCACTCTATTCTCTGTAGGTTTGAATACTCATACAAACAAGCCCTGCAAAAGTGATTTTGGGACCAGGCTCTATTTATTAAAAATTATGAAATCTCATTTTTTCCTTATTTTTTCAATTGTTCTGTCTTGGGCTGTAGTGTGCTGGTAATGTGTCTGAGTCACAGTCTCTGTGTATGTATATGTATTTATATATAGCTCACTGTATTTATAGCCGTGAATCTTGAGTCTGGTACAGCAACACAGTGAACAAAGCAAATTGGAAAAGCACTTTTCTTAAGCAATAAGAAGACATGATATCAGTGCCTTTCTGCACAATTACTGCCCGCCCCAGGCACTGCTCTAAGGCACAGAGTCAAAGGTTGGCTTTCTCAACCACTCAATAAATACTTTAAATCTCATTCTTATTGCTACTTTGACATGAAAAAGGGAGGGGAGGGTGTAGAATTAATAGGAATGCATTCATTAGAAGTTGTCACTGGAATTCTTTACCTGCTCAGATCATCCTACATTTGAGAACCTCAGAGATATTTACAAATGCTATTGAATCATGTCTCACCACACCCGTGAGACTTACAAGCCTGATCTTTAAGCCAACAGTTGTCTTTCAGTGAATGTGCCTGGACTTTGGCTCAGTCACTCATTTTTAAAGGCACCTGCATTCTTATAGACAAAAAATTAGTGGGGAGGTTAATTGACTTTGCCAGGTTCACACAGCAAGTTGTACCAGCTGGGAAGAGTTGTATCCTGACTTCTGGTCTGAACTGCATGGCTGGGTTGATATTTGCCACCTCTCCTAGGAAAATGGACCAGGAAAATAATCTGGTCCAAAATCCTACTAAAAGTCCCTCTTCCCCAAGCTACTTCTTTGAGACCCCCTATCTGTTGATGTATTTGAAGAGAACCAATTTTCTGTACTGCAGTTTAAACATAATAGTGGAGATATCTGTCAGCACTCCCTATTTCCTGAGACACAAGTCACTGTTATGAGGAGCTGTTGCCAGCCAGTAAGAACAACGCTCTGTTCAGTCATCCTATGTCAAATGTGAAAGCTGAAGTAATTTTGCCAATACTAAAAAACAAACAAAAGCAGCCAAACTAGGTAGACACAGGATGGAAGATTTCAACTTCAAATGATGTGAAAGAAATGGATGAAACTGTTACCTTTGACAACAAAATAGG
>NW_005054361.1:1421246-1447867 GCF_000277835.1 Geospiza fortis
GCTTTGCAGCAATATTGGCAATATCTGGTTGTGCTTGCACACTAGGAACTGCACAACACAATAAAAAAAAATAATTAAAACATTTAACATGCCCTATTCTTTGCACATCATATTTACTATCTTCTTTTTTCCTCTCCATAAATTTCAGAATGCACAATAATGCAATGATCATATCTCATTCCCTATGGATGCAGACCTAAACCCCAGCCTATTATTTCCCCCGAAGAAGAACAACTCTGCATAAAGCTTCCTGGAGCATGGCTATATCTCAGCCAAGTGCTTTGAGTACACCATGGTTTTGCATCAGAGCGAGAAAGAGTGGCTGGTATTAAACATTTGTTTCTTTTTCTGCTTCCCAGTGACCAAAGTTGCCCTCTGATAGTTCCCTGAAAACTCAAAGGGAAGTTTCTATTCTGAAAATAACTGGATTGGTAGATTTAAAAAAGAAATCTATTTCATTTTGGAGCTTCAGAATGCTAAGCCAGATTTCTCAGTATAAAACCTGTTGTGGAGCTACTGCCACAATAGACTCAGAATGAACATATCTCCCAGTTCAGTTCACTATAATTCCTCCCTTTTAAACCTTTCAAAATCACAGATGTGTGTGAGGCTGATGAATGCGTACTTTTTGCTTTTTGCAGAGGGGCTTGCAGCATTTTTAGGATGCAATGCCCTTCATTGTCACAGAGTAAGGAGCTTTCCTGCATGGAATATATCCTCTAAGCTGAGTTAAAGCCAAATCCAGAGGTAAGAGCCCCAAAGCAGCCCCTTTGCAGAGTCTCCACCAGCAGCTGGCAGGCAGCGGTGTGGCTCCATGGCCTTCTGTGCTGCTGGCACAGGGGCAGGGGCTGCCTTTGAGTCACTAACCTGCTGTGACGTTCCTCACTGTCTCTGCACCACGTTGTCATTCCACCAGCTTCTCTGAGCAATGCCACTATGAAAATGTTATTATGAAGATCCTTTACAAGGTATAGTAGCTGCTTAGACCTGCATTTTGGTAACATAAATCTCATGATTTACATAATAGACTGTTTTCAATGCACCAAGACATACATATATGTGTGCCTATTTCCATGCATATGTGCATCTGGAGGTACAACATCTGCACCCATGAGGGTAAGCATTTTGGGGTGCAGTCCTAGCTGAAATGCATTAGCCATGTGTCTCTACTGTCCTTTGTGTGTGCCTGCAGCTGCAGCTGTGTGCAGGAGCTGCTTTGGTTGCTCCAGTATGTCTAGGGTTTGACCACTGTGTGAGGCTGGACCCAGAGTCCTTTGAAGTCAGTGGGAATATTTTCATGGAAGCTGCTGGTCTTCTGGTTTGCTTGATGTGGCTTTGCAATCAGAACTGACATGGAGAAGGTGAGGGCCCCTCCACTGTCACCAGGGTGGATGTCACCTCAAACCACAGCCAACAGCACAAGGAGACTGAAGGAATGCTTGCCATGGAAATTTCCCTAGGGGCAGAGTGGGTTTTTCCAAAGTTTTAGTCTCAGGGATTTACTGTAACAATAACCAGGAAAAGAAAAAAAAAAGGCAAAATAGTTCCTGCATTTGTGAAGAAGGAAAAAGCTGAGTAAAGAAATGCTGGCTCCTCTTTACCTCACTCTGTGGTGGAAATAACCTCTGATTTTGCTCTGTGACCTTCCCATGAACTTCCTCTGAAATCACAATTCACCTGATATCTACAGTGACTGCTGTCTTCCACCTCTGGTCTCTCAGGAGGGGAAAGATGTCAAATTTTTCCTCTCTCTTGGTCTATGGAGATGCATCAATCCTTTTAAGGACTGTGGGTGCTCCTCACCCAACATTTCTGTGCAGCTGGAGCACCTGGTGAAAAGGGTGGGAGAAGAGGGAGAAGACTTCTGGTAGACAAGTCCCCCTGCAAGTTGAGCCACCTCCCCAGAGCTCCTCCTCTGCAGGGAGCACCAGGAAATTACTGGCAAAAATCAGTTCAGGTGGTCCTTGGTTCTGCCAATATACAATCTATATGTTAGGACTGGAGAACAGAGTCTGCACACTGAAAAAGCACATCATTATTACAGTTATTTTTTTGTTTAATCACTGCCTTTCTCTCTGGCCAGAGAGCTGCTAGTGCCCACTGGCAGTGGAAGAGATAGAGAAGAAAACATTTCCCCTCTGACTATGGGAATTTCCCTTTGTTTTTATGCAAAATCGTTGTAATAAATTGGAATGTGGAGGGAGGTGGATTCTCATCTCATGCAAAACTGCCTCATCCTTTGGCTTCGTGTAAGCGGCAGGAGTTCAAATCCACCGAGGATGCTGCTCGAGCTTGGTTAAACTTATGGCCAGAGCAGATCCCCTGGCACAGGGGGTGAAAGAGCCTCTTTTGATGGCTGCTGTGGGTGAGCTGCCATGCCCTGCCTTGCCATCTGGGCACGAGCTACAGATGGGAAAGTCCGTGCCCTTCCCCTCTGACATCAGGAAACCAGACGAGGATTATGGGCAGGAAAACTGTGCTCTACAAATGCGTGTCTCTTGGCTTGTTACACTGATGAGTTACACTTGTGATGCAAACCTACACTGTTTGCTCTCAGATTGCCTTGAAATGCTTCAGGCTTCTAATTAACAGCAGCAGCAGCAACAAAATGTTGTCAATGTTGGTGGCACTCAGCTGCCATTCTGATGCCAGCTGCTGTGTGTGGATCTCAGTGAGAACATGGAATTCTGGGCATCTCAGCTTCCCTGAGAAAGTGGTTGGTATATCATAATAGATGATAGGTCACGATATTGTGATAGGTGACAGTAGCAGCCTCACTGTGAGTGTCAATGCAATGGACAGCAATGATGAGGGTAAGCTGTGTCCTTAGGAGAAATTTGGGCATAAGAAATGTAACCTGGGTAAGTCCTTAGTTAGGTGCATAAGTTAAGGTCATCGTAGAAGTGTGGAATATTTCAGAAAATAAGAAAATAAAGCTGATAGGAGACTTCCCTCGGCTGCTTCCTTGGCAGCTTTAGGAGCTGGAGAATTTCCATTTGCCCCTGTCTTCCCTCACAGGATGCAACGGGGTCTTACAATAGAAACAAATACAGATTGATCAACACAGTCCTCTGCATTTTCACTCTGTATAGCCTCATTATCTTTTAACCCTGCTGTATTTCTGATTTAACAATGGATCCAGAGAATTACTTTTGTAACTCACACCACCTCCTTGCTATGGCTTTCAGTTTGCCCCAATAGCTCTGCCAAGCATTCTGGAGAACAGGGGTACCTGTGCAGCAGTGAGGGTCCCAGGAGGGCACATTCCCCCTGGATCTGCAACACCTGCTCCTGTGGTCAGCCCTCACTCATGCTGGAAATCCTCCCAGCCTTGGTGTGCTCACTCCCATGACTAATTGCAGTTCACTCCATAAGGATTTAGCCTTGTCACCAAATTTACTCCAGTTCTGGAGGGCCAATGACTGAGACAATTGTTTTGTTTTGTGGGTGGCTTCAATAATGCCTCATACTGGCTGCAGAGACTCAGGCTGTTAGGAGCTGGCCCTACCTGGTTTGTAATGGTTGGGTGGAAGAGACAGTATGAACTAGCTCGCTCCCAGAGTGCATTTAGTGCATCACACCACATTATTTCCCATTTTCAGCCATTTGTTGTTGAAACCTTTTCTCAGGTAGTTCATTAAATATTAATGTGAAAGGTCCCAGAAATCTCTCTTACTCTCCTTTGCTGAAAGAAAGAAATAAAATTATTAAAGTGCTTCTCTTCAACCAGTGCTTTCTTTTGCAAGAGAAATATTTTATCTAGCCATTGAGACAATAATTTCTGTTTTCAAAAACAGGAAGAAAAGTATAAACAATTTGCAGCCAGAACAAATAATAGAGGGGTTTTGCCAACTACATTCCGAAATGCACATACACAGTATCTGTGAACAAAACTGCTACAGTTTCTGATTCCTGACATTCAGGACTGTCACACCATTTATTTTAGGCTTAAGATTTATGAAACATTAGTGATGATAAAGACCTACTGCTAGTTCCAAGCAGTCTTGGGATCTCCTGCAATTTGGAAACTGCCCCCAGTGTTTATTGCAGAACAGAAGCCGGAATAATGGATGCAGTACATGGGGAAGCAAAACTGTCCTTTCTGTCCTTGCAGATCTTTGTCACACTTCCCACTGTTAGGAGCATAACTTCTGCACATGCAGTGCAGTGCAGAGTCTGCAGTGGAAAAAGACAAGGATTTCCCTGAAGAAAAGCACTTTGGGCCTCTGGTGCACAGGCTTTAGCAGATCCTGATGCAGGGGTGTGGGATGTCTCAGCCCCCAGCTGTCCCCAGCCCTCTGCAAGGAGATGCCAGCCCCACAACAGCATCTGCACATCAGCCCCTGTGCCTGCATCACAGCCACCCAGGTTCAGCCTCAGCGTGTGAGACGAAAGTCCTGAGGAGGGCGAGTTTTTGGAGCTGAGAGAGTGAGAGCAGCAGTGGGACTGGTGCTAACTGTGTCAGGGCAGTGACACTGGCAGAAGGGCAGGCACAAGGGGCAGGGCTGCAGACACTGCTGCCCAAACAGTCTCATCACTGCGTGCCAGTCCAGACCCTCACGCACTCTTCCTTCTTCTGAATTTGGCTGTAGCACAAGTTTTTTATTCAGACAGGGCTGCTTACATCTTTCTGGGGCATGGCTCACTCTTAGATTTATGGAAAGGGCCAAATGCAGGAGGACAGGCTGGTGGGAAAAGCCAGTGATGTATAAATCAGGTGCTTGCTGCCCATGCTGTTCATGTTGTAGGCTGCAAGAACCCTCTCTGTTTACATCAAACTGTTTTAAGAGATGTGCCCTCTCTGGCCCTTCCTTGTGCCCTACACATGAGGCACATTTTATCATATTTGTAGTTACACTTGCTTGAAGCCTACTAACCTGTAATGGGGCTTGGCATCATAAGGGCATCCCAGTAGGGCTGGCATTGGTTCAACCCAGCTGTAAAAGAAAATCACAACTCCACACAAAATGGGCAAGTGCAAAACAGTGTGATGATTCGGGATAAGAACTTGTTCTCATCTCTTCAGTGGATAATTTTCTTCTTTGTTTCTGTTTACCTGTCTCAGGCATGCCTAGGCTGTCCCAGCAAACCCTGGTCCCACTGGGAGGGAGCAGTGTCTGTGCCCTGCAGACCAGTGCCTGCTGCCACCACACAACATGCAGCATGTCACCCAGCTGGCATCTGCCCTGCCACTGAGTGGGGACATTGGTGCTGGCTTAGGGACATCTCTTATGGAATTTCCCGCCAGGCAGGGCTCAGGGTGGCATTGCCATTAGCTCTTGGGAAGGAGATGGAGGGGTGACCATCAGAGGCACACAAGGCTGTTCAGTGGTCACAGCTCAGGGGGAAAATTGAGGCAACTCATTTGAGATGAAGAGGTTTTGGTTTGGTGTAAATGATAGAGAAGGAAAGAAGAGGATATTTGGAACTAAGAATTAAAGTATGAAAGTGAGGAAAAAGCCCCCATCAGATTATTGTTTAAAGCTGAAGTGATCCTGGAGACATGAAAACTATGAAAAGGTGGGCGAGCACTCCTCCCAGGCTCTCTGGAAAACTGATCCTTGTTCTCAGCTATCAATTATGTATCCATAAGAAAGATTGACTCACGCCCTACCACAGGACTTACATAAGTGCTCCAAACATGTCTGTTTGCAGATATTATGATGTGAGTCTTTGACTCTCTGTACCAGTCTCATTATAAGTGATGAGCCAATAAATACTCTTGGAAAAGTTTTTACGATGTTTCCGTTGACATTTGGGAGCTTCAAAGAATCACATAGGGCTGCCTTCAATCTATATGCACTGTTCTTCATTGATTAGGTGAGCTCATTGATTTTGAGCAAGATCAAAGGTAGAAGACAGCTACAGGAGAGGTTAAATATGGAGAAGACCTACTAAACCCATTTGCTGGTTACTTGCTATAGAAGTTGCATTTCCAGTAAAGCAGCAAAAAAAAATTATCACTTCCACTTTTACGGGATTCCAGAAATGGTCTGAATATGTAATGACAGGGTTTCTTCCTCCAGCCATGGCTGCTCCCAGAGTTAAAAATTTTCTTTTGCAGTTTGTTCTGCTACTGGCCACATATTACTTCATTCATGTGATGCCACCATCTCTGCTTCTGCTTCTCTCTTGGTTTGGGCTGCCCCTTGGAGCATCATTTTGCCGATCCCCTATTGAAGAGGAGCCCTCAGCTTGCAGGAAACAGGGATGTTCACAGGGAAGTAAAAGCAGTCCTATTGGGCTAAACTAGGAGGATCTTATGTTCCTAACAATGGCCAGCACCAGATGAATTGAAGAAGCGCATAGAAAGGGTAAATAAAAAAGAAGAGCCTTTCCTGATGACATCTGGCAGTCTGTAGACACCTCCTGACCTGGTGCCCGTGTCAGGAACCTTGAATATGAAAGCCTTTGATGCACCTTTATCCGTGAGTCTGTCTGCTTTTCGAAGTAATTTGTAGTAATTGTTCAGCCCAAATAGGTGAGATGCATTTTGCCTTTAGATTGCACTCCAGGCTCTTTGCCAATCTGTGGCCACTCAGTATCCAATATTTTTTGAGTACCATCGCTGAGTGGGTTTTTTTTAGCTAACATCTGCATCTGGGACTATTTTCTTCAGCTCTATTAGCTAGCATTTTTTTAAATGAACATCCTTAATTGGATCAATTTGAAAGGATATTAATCTTCTGTCCATTTATTCAATCTCCCATTCTCCCCACTGGGGTTCACAACCCCTCTGAATCTGAGTGCTGTCAATGAATACAAATAATATAGAGTAGGCATATGATCTCAGATCATTAGTGAGAATGTTAAATAAGTTCAGGTCTAATACTGATCTCTGGAGCACCTAACTTCTCAGCTATTCCCCATCTAACCATGCTGATGAGTAACAATGCCTTCTACAGCTAGGCAAATGAGGATTTGGCTTACTGCCAATCCCAAAAATCAGGAGAAAGCAGGAGAGGAGTTGGTTTAAATCATGCTGAAAGGAAAAAAATAAATCAACACTTTCTGTTGGGTCAAAAAAACTGCCTATATTCAGTTTGGATCAGATGGGGTTTTTTCTTACTTGATTGGCATGGTGGTTTCACTTTTGTTTAAAACATTATCAAGTGTTTTAAAACTTGCTTAGCTGCAGCTTAAGGGGAAGATTCTAAACATAAAATAGTTTTGAATGAGAAAATAAAAAAGCTGCTTCCCAAGCGGTCAGATGTTGGATTTTTTAAAGGTGGTTACTTTTGCAAGACCAAACAGTTCAGGACATCTCAGTCAGTAAGCACAACCTGTAACTTTCAAACTGAGAAATCTACATTTTTCATCCTGTTTAATCATGGCCTGCTAGAAAAAGAATTTTTTTGTTCAAAAATGTCATCTATTTCTGATCATCTTGCACAGGATTTTAATTTCTTTTCAGTTTTAATGTTTGTGGCATGTAAATGGGACAGCTAACTACAGTGATTTTTCTGAGTTGTGAACCCTTGTTGCTTGCTGTTATAATTAATAGCATCTACTGTAGAAATGTCTGAGAGCAGTTATGTGTGGACCCAAGACCCTGTGGCTCTGGGCTCAGAAGAAGCCCAGGAGAGTGGGCAGATGCTTCCACCAAGACAATGAAGCTGGACACAGGCTACAGAAGGCTGCAACACAAAAATTTGAGCACCGGGATGGCAGCAGTTTGGTACTTTTTGCTACCTTATAGTTTGATTCCACTGGATATAGTTAGCAGGGGCAAAGTAGTTGGAAAAAAGTAAAGCATAAAGGATAGTTTGAGTGTCTGTGTCAAGACAGAGGCTGCTGAGAGATGCAGGTATAATCTGAAGATGAGCTCAAAATCCTTGAAGTACTCTGAGTCTCTGCTTATTTTGGTCTTCATGTCTAGTGATATAAAAGCATGCTATATTACTACTGGTTTTGTATGAATATGTAGTACATATTTTGTATTAAACATATAATTAAAATTTAAAAAAATATAAAGCTGTTGATATTGACTTACTTTCTGCCCAATGTGTGAATTGATTTTGACTGTATCTTTAGGCTAATGTCCTCTTCTGGCCTGGTGTTAGACAGCTTTATTTTAGCTCTGAGCTTTTGGCCCTTTGGTCCCTGTTCTTAGTGAGAGCCTGAGGATCAGAGCTAAATGAGCTTTCCTCGGCGTGGGAGTTGGCTGTGGGATAGAGAAATCAGCGGTGGCTGTACAGCAGCACTCTGCTCCTCATTATGCAGCACTGCCAGGCTGCTCCAGGCTGCTCTGCCCCCTCTGGGGCAGAACGTGGCCCTGAGCCCCTTCAAGATGAGACTTGAGCTGCTGTCTCCTCTCACCCTCCTCGTCCTGCTGCAGTCCCCTGTCTGCCAGCAGCGCAGGACAGCCCTCGTGGGCAGGTAAGGCAGCTTACAGACTTGCAGTGTCAGAGCAAGCCAAATCTAGGACACCTGTGTCTTTGTGTAAACTCATTCCTCCCTCAGCGGATGTGAGCGAACCCAGTCTTCCCAATTACTCATCCCTTCACATTATCCCTGCCCTCGCTGCAGAGTTTCCTCCTTGTTTTTCTCTGATGCCCCAGTTAAGAGGTAATGTGGGATAAAGCTTCAGGCAGAAAAAAGGAGGAAGGATGCTGGAGCGCTGTCCCAAATGGCAGACCAGAGCCTGCTGATTACATCCAGCCTGAGATCCTCAGTGTGTGCGTGTGGAGGAAGGGGAGAGGGGGATGCTTATTAGACCGAATGGGAGTTGTGTGCTCTGCGGCCCTGAGGATGTAAGGAAGATTTGCTAACTTTGCTTTATAGTATTCATGCAGATAAGGAAGACTCTCAGTCTCCAATCATAAATCGGTATTATACAGTATACTCCCAAAGGCCATAATTACTTCCAGAAGCAGAAATTTGAATGACCCAGATAATTAGTTCAGTGCAGCTGGTCCAAAAATTATTTACATAAAAGCCAGTTTTACTTGAGGGGGAAGAAAAACAACCTTGCTACCAAAAGCAAATGACCCAGTTAGCTTCATGCAATGAGTATGAAGAGACAGAGCACGAGTGGCAACACAGTGGCCTGTGCCATCGCTTCTTCCCTCTTGTTTTCAGAGGACAAACACTGACACAACGAGCCTCTCTATAGACAAACGTGCAGGAAGGCGGTGAAGATACAGGAAAACTGCATGAATTTGCCCTCATGCTTTCTGTGAGAGTCAGTCCTGGGGAGATGTGATGACATCCAGAGGAAAATATTTCACTTGCAAGAGGCAGGCACCAAGGGGCAATGAGCAGCACAGCTCTGCTCCAGGCACTGGGGCAGCTGGCATCAGTCCTTCCATGCAGGGTGCTGATGCAACTGGAAACTAATCACTGTTGTTATCTGGGTTAATTTTTAACCAAAACCAGTTCCTCTCTCCGGCTTAGCACACAGCTGGGCAGCAGCAGGGATGTCCGGGAAGGGAATACCCAGCAGCAATGTGGCTGATTTCTACTGATATTTCAGAGGTTTCCCTCCAAACTGCTAGGTTAAAAAGCCAAGAAAGGGTATGCTTTTAGGAAGGGTTTAATTTTAAAAGCATCTGAGTGACTCAACCCTTTGCTGGTGACTGTGAGCACTTTCAGCCTGCGCTAATGGGCACACAAACCACTGCCGGGTTAACCGCTGCCATTTATTTACAGTTGTGTCCCTTGTGGAGAATCCTGGGTCTCGGCTCTGCAGGGCTCTGATCCCATTCCCAGGGCCAGATCCTCTGTCCCTGCCAGCACTTTTACCCTGCAGCCCATGAGGGTGGTGGCTAGCCCCTTCACAGCTGTCCTGCTGCCACACTGTGGGGGTCAGCCCCACAAGCACTTGGAGATGAGCTGGTTCTGATCCCCATTGGCAGGGACATCCTCTCCCCTGCCCACCAATGAATCAACATGTGCTGCCGCAAGCATAGCAGGACACAGAGGTGCAGGTAAGTGTGAAGAAGAAGGAAACCTGAGCTGTAAATCCCCATTTCTTGTGTCCTTGCATCTTTGCCATCTTTTCAATCAGGCTGTGACTACCACAGAATCTGAATGTTGCTCCGCAACAAAAATATGCCAGGAAATGTATTTGTTGTCCTCAGTGTGACACAGGTAATCAGCTGGCATCACCACTTCTTAGCACTCTCTCCAGGCCTAAGTGGTGCTGTGCTTGTGGTTCTGGGAAAGTTTGCTCACCCTCAGAACAGAGCCCTTATCCTCCAAAAGGAACTAGAAGACAAGCAAAGTCTGTGAGAAACAGAATGAGATGGCAGTGATCTTTTGTGTTCAAGAGAGAGCACAAACATGGTTACTTAAAAAAAAACACTAAATTGTTCTTCTAAAATGTAGAGTGTACAAATAATAACAGTAAATTGCTGTGCATCTCACCAGCACCCCATTGCTGTTTGGTATTGCCATGGATAGCACTTGTTACATAACAGCATAGTAAATAATCAGATAACATCCTCATAACACCAATGGATCCAATTCACCTTCCACTTACACAGCTTTTATGCTCATATGTGCCCATTGCCTTAATGGGGTTAATCTTGATTTACAGTGTAAATTGAAAGGTGAATTAGAGACCACAGAAGGCAAGTTGGAGAGGATATGATTTGCTGCAGGCTGCATTGTGATTGCAGTAACACTCACCTGGGGTGGCAGGATATCTCTACCAAGCTTAAGAGCTTCACCATTGCCAGGGTAGAGGCAATAGAAATTCAGGCCCTGCTGCTCTTTGTTTACAGTGAATATGCACATCTTGCCCAGCAAATGTGCTAGCAGGTTTCTTCCCCTTCCCTCATCCCACTCTCTCTCTATTTGTCTCAGGGATAGTGAGAGCACTCCTCCCACATAGCCTGAACCCCTGTGAGTCTTTCCTTCTGCCCCTTGCTTAAAGGCAGTGCACACAAAGTTCTGGAGAAACTTATTGCAGCACAGAATCCTATGAGCTGGACGTTAGCTGACCTTTTGAGGTGGGCACTCAGAAAAGAGTAAACTTCAAGAATTTACTTGAAGGTTGATGTAAACCCTGGTGCATTCCTTTTTACCTGTGCTGCAAAGTCCAACAGAAGTCAACCTCATCCATCAAACTGGAGCTTGCTCTGGTTCATGGCTGTCATGCACCTGACCCCAAAAGGCTGAGCTCAGGCCACCAGTATGGGCACTTTGCACCTCATATAAAAGCTTGGGATCAGCAGATGGCAGATTCTGGAGGAAAAAATATTCCTGAACAGAAGGTAGGGTAGCTTCTGGCAGTATCAGGAAATTGATGAGCAAAGGGTCTTCTGGGGCATTTGGGTGAGCAAGCAGTGCCATTCTCCCCAGGCCATCCTGACTGACCCCCAAACTTGCTGTTTGGGGGTCTGTTTGTGGGGACCTGCTGAGGTGTGTGTATTTGCATCTGTCTGTCTCTTTCAACACCTGAGAACCAACCAGCTCTTCAGATGCTATCAGGCAACAGCAGCTGAGCTCAGCAGAAGCACAGCAGCAGAGTTGGTCCTCTGGGACATCTCTCCTGGAGAAATAGCACAGCTTGGTCTTTTGGAAGCAGCACTGTTGGTAAATATACCCTTGTTTACATTTCAGACACATGAGGAGAACGTTTCCTCTCCTGGCTTGCTTCCCCTTGCTCCCTTCAGCAGGGCATGCTTGCAGCAGAAGAGGGCACGTGGGACAGGATGCAGGATGCACTCCTGTACCACGGTCCCAGCCCTCCCACCCCACCCTCATCCCATGCCAGGGCTGCTGATGGAAACGCTTCTCTCAGTGGGCTAAGCTGGCTCCCAGTCAGGGCAGCAATCCCACTGCTGTATCAGGTATTCCCAAAATGAATCAGTCAATCCAAATTGCACACCAAGCAGGTCAGGTTTGGCGACTGCTGTGTGCCAGGACCCACGCTGGGGGCTGGTGAGTGCCAGGAGCACCCACAGGGATGTGAGGAGCAGATCTGGACCCTGCATTCACTCTGATTGCAGAGGGAGAGAGCAGTGGGTGCTTTGGGGCAGCTTCTTCCCTGATAAAACTCCTCCTGTCATGCAGCAGAAATAAATTTGCCCCTCTGGGCCAGCTGGTCCCCAGCGTGGGAAGTTCAGGAACCTCCCTGAGGTACAAACAGACATTTCCAGCCGCAACAAAATATACATAAACATTTTAAAAGATCACTTTAAAATTCCAGCTCTCCCCCTCAGCTGCTTGCCACCATCTGATTTCTAAATTAGCAGGATTCCTCTTGTGTTCAGCTTCATACATATATACATATATACCCACATAAGCATGCCCACCTCATACACAAAGTACTCCTCATCTTCAAGTCAGTCTCACCTGAGCACAGAATTAGATCCTGTCTCCACTTCATAAACTTGCCCTCTCTGTTAGTTTATATAAAGTCATTCAATCCTGAAGGAGCTGGCATCTCACATTCCTGCCTTCTGAAAGTACAGAGCAGAGGAGTAAGGAACAAAACAGTGGGGGTGAGAGGGGATGTTCTGATTCTGCTCAGTAACACGAAACATCATGGAGTTAAATACCAACAAAATATTCAGTGTTAATGTTTAATATTACTGGGAACTTGTCACCTCCACTTACCATCTTGGAGCTGCCATTCTCTCACAGACTCCCACGTCTGAGCTCTGGGCCTAACATGCTTTCACATTATGTACTAGAAGGGGGAAAAAAAATAAAAGCCAAGAAATAAGCGAGTGTCAGTTACTCTGTTTCAGCTACAAAGCCAGGAAGGGAATTTTTCCCTTTTCTGTTTGCAGGAATAAAATGACTCACATAGAAGAGCTCCTGAACTGCTCCTTTTCAGGGGTTACCTCTTTGATTCACCCCTTCTATAATGTCTGTGAGATGCCCTTGGATATATGCAAATTTGCTTTGCTGTGTTGGTAACCAGTCTTGTCCCCACTCTTATCCACCATTACCAGCCAGAACCTACACAGCTGTTCTGCAGACTCAGGAGCACAAAAATTGGGTGATCTGGGGACAGAACAGTTCCTAAAATAACATGAATTGAAACTTTGCCTGCCACACTCTAAAAAGGACTTGAGGCTGATTTCCCTCATGAGGGTCCTCTTGAAAAATGCATGGATGCTGTTTCACAGAGCCTGCTTCCAACCCAGGGATTGTTTCTTGGTGCAGCTTGGTGCTATCCCAAATGTCTCTCTTTCACCACTGGAAACTCAGGTACCACAAAAACAAGAAGTCAAACCTCTTCATGATCAGTGGAAACACTCTGCATCACACTGCAAACAGAATCAGGCCATCCTGCCTGTCTCTCTGGTTTCTGTAAAATGACTTATTATCCCTCTAGGCTGAGTGGTTAATGAAAATTCAAACTCTTCTAGCTTATTCCAGTTAGGAGGAAAGATGGGTGATGCAATCAGGTGTCTCTGCTGCAGTTGTGTTTATTTGGAAGGCTGTACAAAACCCTGCTTCTTTAAGCACAGGAGGAGCCAAAATAACAGCAAAAAAATACTATTTTCTCAACCTCTTTTTGTCAAAACCTCCACCCAAAACTGATGCCAATATTCTGCCAAAACCATCAGACTCTGTTCTAACTTTCTTCTGCTTGTTTTTTTTTTAGCTCAGTAATTCCCTCTACACCTTTAGCCTTTTTTTTCCCTACAGCAACAAGCATGTTCACCACACCCCTGAAACAACATTCAGCCGAGGCACTGCTGTGCAGAGCAGACAAATCCCTGAAAAACACCCGGGCTGCCTTTCGCAGGGAGCTGGAGAGGGGGAGGTGACACATGCTTAATGCCTCTTACAGCTGTGTTAAATGAAGGATGCCTCTAGACTGTCTTTCTCACTAAGGCTTAACCCAGCTGTAACATCCCCCAGATTTGTTGAATTCTTGCAGCCAAAGCTTTTGGTTAAAGAGCAAACAAGCAAACAAAAGTAGGTAAACTTAGATTTTTGTGGCGTTTAGTGACCAGGTCCATCAGGTTTATAACCCTCAGCTCGGGGATGTGCTATCATGGCTCTGAGCCCACAGACAAGCCGTGGTGGCTGCAGGAGGATTGTAAACTACCTCTGCTGTTTCCATGCCTCTCGGCATCACTTTTGTTTTGAGCACAATCCAAATGCCACTTCACTACTGATCATTTGGATACAAACCTGCAAAACATCCAGAAGGGTCAGACCAAATCACCCAGAAAACTGTCTCTGGCAGCCAGTGAGAGCAGATGCTGCAAGAAATGTGCAAGAAAAGGGCAAATTCAGATTCATCCTGCCTCTGCGATAGGCTTCCAGCCTCTGATGAACTGAAGGATGTCTTTGTATTGTTGTATTTAACATCCCTCAAGAGTCTTTTCTGATCTCAATCTGTCCAAGCACTTTTTGATTGCGTTTTGATTTTGGCCTTCATGGCATCCTCTAGCAATCAGCTTCATGGTTTAATTATGTGTGTTTGTTAGAAATTTGCTGCCTGGTCACCCAAAACCAAACGCACCCTGAGCTATTGGACACAGAATAAAATACTGGAAAATAGTAAATACCCATTCTTTGTTCATCTTCTCTCTGACATAAATAGTTTATCATTTCTGTTTATCATGTTTAATCAATCTTACTCTCTCAAATTTATGCAATAAACTTTCAAATCTGTTTAGAGCTTTGCCATCTAAATATCCTGTGGCAATGAGCTCCCAGTGTAAGGCTCTGCTGGTGAATTCTTTCAATTTGTTTTAAATCCACTCCTTAATTCACTGGGTATCCCATTTGCACTGCCAAGAACAGTAAATAATCCTTCTGTTTGTACCTTCTCCAGCCATTTGTGCCTTCACAGCAGCATGCTGCTATAGTCCACCTTGGCCCCAGACATCTCTCTCTAGACTGAAGTGTCCTGGTCTCTTTAATAATAGATTGCTGCTAAACTTAACCATTGCTGCTGGAAGAAGTGGTGAGTGTAAAGGCAGCTTCTGTGACTGTTCTCAGGGTTTCATTTTCCTGCCTAGCTGACCTTAGACATAATGTCTTTCTGGAGAGTATTTAGGTCATGGGAATGTAAGATAAAGTGGGAAAGCCTATGTATATTCTAAAGGAAGTATATTCTAAAACATTTAGGGAAGGGGAGGAAGTGAACTTTATTTGCAAGTTTAAGAAACAAGATGTGAGAAATGTATTCTTAAATTATGTTCAAAAGCAGGACATACAAGGTTTTGTCAGGCACTTATCTGAAATAATCACCAATCATTTTTTTATCAATGAACTTGGATCAGAAATGGAGCTATACTAAAGGGAGCTGCTGATTGCTCTTCTGCTTGC
The DNA here is from genome assembly GCF_000277835.1 of Geospiza fortis. Lineage (NCBI taxonomy): Eukaryota > Metazoa > Chordata > Aves > Passeriformes > Thraupidae > Geospiza > Geospiza fortis. The sequence continues at coordinate 1,436,496 of NW_005054361.1, forward strand.
ATATCTATAAAGCAAGGGAAAAGAAAAAGTGGGAAGTATCCATATCACTGACTTGCAAACAAAAGGGAAGGTCAAGATGGAGAAGTTTGCACAGAAACGTACAGAGAGCATACAGTGTAGATGCAGAAGCTACTCATGTTCCCAGGTAGACAGAGAGACTACATATCAAATATTACACAGTGACTCAAAATATTTTTATGTTTATCTGAACTAATTTGGAAGAAAAATCACATAGTACCATGAGTTTTGATATAAAAGTACTTCCATGGACGTGTCTATGGAAAACTACTTCTGAAAGGATAAGCAGCACCAAGAGCATTTTAAACGTAATTCTAAAAGTATTTCACTCTTTGTTGCTAAAAAGAGTATTTCACTGCAATTTCTTTTCAAATTTTGCCACAATTTCCAGATATTGAGATAAAATGTAGAGAAATCTTATTCTGACAATTTTTAGGAGTCATATAGGTTAATACATCCTAATTATGCTAACACACAAGGGAAACCGATGGTATTTATGGCTGTTTCTGAGTCAATTGTGACAAAAACATTAAGGTTGTACATAGCAGTTTGAATGAGCAAGGAAATTTCTGCCTTGCTGTAGCCCTATACTCAGTTACAACTGATCTATGATTGACTCAAGATTGCCTTGAATTCTTTGGTTTGTAGTTGCCAATTTCACAATTTTGATGAATATCCGTGGATTCATGTTTTCTTCATGAGCTGCCTAGAGTCATATTCTCTCGAGTATTTGATCATTCAATATTCAGGGCCTGAATTCCTGGGCAACACTGGGTATGGCTTCCTGGCTGTGTGATGCAATTTTTAGCCAAAGAAACAGAGGCTTGAAGAAACCACCTAAGCTCCCTCAACAAAGAGAGAGAGACCTCCAGCAGCTACTTTATCCCAATTTAAACCACATATACCTGGTGGCTTAAAGTGCTGTGAGGCTTTGATTCTCTCAGTTCACTGCAGCTGGACATTATTTAGCTCAGGCAAAACTACCCATCATTTCACACATGGGATGTGAAGGAGATTTCTCACTTAGATAGTCCCCAAGGGTGTGGGGTTAGGCAGATTTATTTAAAACAGTCCAAAGGGCTGAATGCTTCCCATTTACTTAGGCTTGTTAACTTAGGATGGCTGGGACTTGGCTTACAGTCACGATTCTCCTACTTCAGTTCAAGGGCAGAGAGGCAGAGCTGATGGTCTCAAAACAAAGCATATGCATGGAAGAGATTTAAGCAGATGATTTTTGTCTGGCATTTGTATGGACCACATCAGTTACCAAAACTGGGCTGGCATAGAGAAACTTGGGCCATGAGCCTGATGGTTGGGTGGGTTGGGCTAAATGAAAATACACCAATCTTCAATCTGAGCAGCAGAGTTTGTACACAGATATGTCAGCACTGATGTGACAGCACTGGTGGGAATAGAAGCACAGATCAGACCTTTAAACCCTAAGACCCTTAAGACCTTAAAGTTAGTTATGCTGTGTGTATATTCTTAGTTCAAATTGGGAGGCACTCACTTGGTCTTGCTCTGGCCCCTACATTTTCTTTCCCCCTTGAGAAATGTCCAATATTGCCTATAAAAGGCAAACATTTTGGATTTTTGAGACCTGCATGTACTTGATAGCCCATTTTCTGGGGAAAAAAATTTAGAAGGAGAGGGTTGAACAATTCTAATTGGAAGTCTAGAGAAAGCTAAAAGAGATGAAAAGAAGGCCTTAACATTAATGCTGTGCAGGAGGAGAGCTCTGGCACACTCATGTTGGTGGGCAGTGACCACCCCTGTCTGTCAATGCCAATATGCCATGAGGAGAGAAATGGGTCCCTTTACAAATCCTAGTGTGTCAGTGATGCATTTGAAACATGCTCATCACCAGAGGACACAAGGATGAGAAGCATTTTGTTTTGCAGCCACAAATGAGATAAAACATAGCACAAGGTTGCCAACAAAGCAAGTTCTGTGGTGAACCATTGCTGCTCCATGGAAGATCTGGGGGAAATATGGGAGCTCTTGAAATAGGAACTAAAGGGGAGAACCTCTGCTAGAAGGAATTACCGTTCATTTGGGAATTACTGGTAGCACTCTGGAGGGGAACACCTGGAGGAGGATGAGGAAGGGTTTATTGAGGCCATTGAATGAGCAGACGGGACAGAGTAATGAGGAAAAGGTGGGCTGGAGATGAATGATTTCGCCTCTACCGTGGGTCACAGGATGTCCTTGGGGAGGCCAGAGGCACCTTCCCACACACCAGGAAATGTGCTGCTGCACTGTGGGAATGGGATGGGGTAAGTGCATGCCATGGCAGCCCTCTTCTTCCTTCTCCTCTACGGTGTGCTACCGTTGGTCTTGCACACAGGGTTCAAGGATTATGGATCCACTTTTAGGGTGCTTTCCTTCATGCATTAGGCTCACATAGCCTGCTTGAGTGCCCTTCTGTGAGCCTTCCCTGGTAACTCTTGAAGCCTTTTGTTTTCAGGCACATTGACAGAGAGGTGAGTTTTCAGAAATATCTCATCCCTACAGGTTTTGTGAAAATAAAGGACTAAGTAGAGAAGAGAGCCCCTCTTCTCTTATCCTCTGCAGCACTGACTACAAGAGCTTGGCTGCTATTAGGCATCAGAAACCCACATGGATGAGTCCCTTCCTGAGCTTCATTGCTTCTGCTCCACAGGAACTCGCTCACGGATTAAGTGAATTTTCTCGTCCTTCCCTTTATAAAGCTAGTGCTCCACTGTAACAGGGATAATGACATATTTCGCCTGAAATGCCATGCTCATGAGGGCCTAGTTTGAAATAAAGATTATAAAAATGTAATGTCTAGCAATTGTAATATCATCCATGGAGTGGAAGAGAAAGAGAAAAACAGATATATGGGCAGGCAGACAGATAGATTTCTTAATTGAACTCTGCTTGGCTGTATTTCTGTTAGGCAAGAACCACAGGTGAGTAACAATAAAGGACGATAAAGAAGAAGATGTAGGTTTTTAAACAAATTTAACTTATCACAGACAGGCTTTTACCCTTGCATCAGCCTATACTGAAAATCCCTAAATAATTCAAAGCATTCAAATGGTCTAACATTAGCAAAGTAGTATCCTCCCCACAGGTGCTTGAAAGTAGAAAACAAGGTGGCAATATTTTCCTCTTTTAAAATACTAAGAATATTTCATTCCTCTGCTCCAGAGCACTTAATATCCTATATAAATCAATACCTACCTCACTATCTATCAATAAATGAATAATTACATTTCTGCCTATTCCCAGATGCTCTGAAACCATTTCTTCTAGTCATTTAATCACAAAGCTGTTATTGCAGGGGAAATTCATGCAGACATGAATACATAAAGCCAAAAATAGAGAGCTAAGCTGAGAACTTCACCATAATAGCAGCCTCTTCCAAGGCAAGCTGCTGCTCATTTTCCCAGGAGATGTAGTAGGTATCTCTTCACTTTTCAAAACAATAACTGGCACTGTAAAGCTCAGTCAAGCAAAACAAAACTTCACTCACTTTGCTTTTCCACAGCCAACATTTGAATGCAACAGGGAGTCCCCGCTGGTCTGATCAGGAACTCTCTCTTTCCCGTCAAAGGACCTGGGGTCCCAAAATGTCCTCATACTGGAGCCTCCATTTGAAAGGGAATTGTGTAACAAGACCTATCTGTCTCTATAGGGAAACACGTTCATCTCAAATCAGTGATCTTCTTTTGTGCTTTTTTGAATGACTGTACATCTGGGAAAACTGAAAATATTCATCTTCACCTCATGGAAATTTTGGTTTACCCACAACAACAGCATCACTCGTCCCAGTTTGTTCACTGTCCTGTTGATGCCATGTGCCTGCTGTTAGGAGACCACAGATACACACATTAGAGGCAGGGGGTGAGGGGGGAAGTGTACACATGCAGACAACAAGTAAGATTCAGAGGAAGAGTCTAGATTTGATGTGAGAGTGGTGGTTTCTCATTCACTGACACCAGCGCAGTTTTCCTCCAATACCTTGGTGAAAGCCTTGGAGATGACTAAATTAGCCTATGCCCAAATCAAAACACTTAACAAGTATTGGCTATATAAACCTCCCTCCCCCTCAATTAAATACATGCTTTCTGTCTGTGAGAAGCATCAGACAACTTGCCAGAGTTCAGAAAGCCCCGCATGTTCTCCCAGCTCCCCATCCTCTGCAAACCTGTTCTTCCTTCCAGACAGGCTGGGTATGTTTACCATGACTCTCCCTTTGTTTTTGCTCACCTTCCATCCCTACAGGGAGCCCTCGAGCATGTATTTATTTGCACTTTGAACCTGTGCTTGCTTGCACGGCTGTGCTTTAGCCCAAGCTGGGACCTGATTGCTTTAGGGGAGCCAGGGACGAGATTGCCTGAGCCTCAGTAAAGCTTCTGTGCCTCTGCCCACAATTCCCCCTCTCACCCCAGCACACCAGGTTCTCCTGCAGTTGAGGAAAAGAACCCTGCAGCAGTTCAGAGCAAATGGTGTGCAGCACAGACGCCCACAGGCAAGTGCAAAACAGTGTGATCAGACTAATGTGGACTGAATGTAGCTTTCAACAGCAGAAACAGCAAAAGCCTTGATTCTAATGTGTACCAAGAATGTTTCTGAATGTATAGTATGCCAAATTTAGCTTTGGGAGGTGTCTTGCGTCCTATAAATGCTAGGTTACAAAAAACATTGACAGATGCATGCATGTATTTGTATAAATACAGATGTCTGGGTCTTTGTGAAAAATAACAGCCTAGGATGGCTGGATGGAGAGCTGATTAACTAGCTAGCTATACACATCCTTGAACTGTAAAAAAAGAAAAAGAAAAGCCTTTAAGCTACACTCATCTTTTGACACCACCTTGACTTGTAAACCCCTAAGTACGCTGGGAGGGCTGCAGCCATCTCAGGTGCCATCAGGTTTTCTTTTCAGGGAGCACGTGGCTCCAGATCCTGCTCTGCAGGTCTCAACTCTCCCAGCAGAGCAGGGGGATGTGCTGGGTCAATGGGATAGCTTGGTCCTCCATTATTTGGCTTTAACCTGAGCAGCAACAGCAAAGATTTGGTGGGTATGCTTTGAATGGTAGCCAGGTAAAGAGGAACTAACGTTAATGCAAGAGCCAGGAAAGGCTTGGCAATGTCTTTTTCTAGTCTCTGTGGTATCCACATTAACACATTTTTCAAGGGTGAACCTGAACACATCCTGTTCCTGACACTCAGTATCCAGTCTGTGCCCTCCACAGCTCACAGGCAGGTCAGCAACAGCCCTTGCATCCCGACAATGTCTGTTCAGACATGATCTCACTCTGAAGATAGAACTGGACAAGAAGGTCCTTTCTGACCTAAGCTAGTCACCAGTGCTAAGTTCAGATAAGTAGACATTTGTGGCACCTCTCAATCCCAACACGGAGTGTGCCCTGCTAATTTTGAGTCATGATGGGATAACTGTGACTCAGCAGGGAATTAACGTGCAATTTGCAAGGAAGGAATACTCCTGATATGAGGAGTCTCCTGAACAGCTCAGGCCAGCTCTCTTCCCTGCCATCAGTGTCCATGTAGATGGAAAAAGAATAAAGAAAATTTCAGGCACAACTGAAGCTGCACTACTCCTCCTTGGGAGCATGTGGCAGCTCCCATCTGTGCCGAGTCAGGCTGCGAGACCAGGAGAGCCACCATGACTTTGTGAGGCCATGGTGCTGCTCCAGCTGCAGAGGGCAGCTTGGCAGGGCAGACACACCTGGCCTGTTGTCAGGAGCTGGGAGTTGATCCCAGTCCAAATCCACTGTTGAGATAGCAGATTAAGGCTAACCCTACTCAGAAATCACCACGCTGCACAGATCTGTCTGCTTGTGGGATTTGTGCTAGCTTGATGAAAGGGTTGGCTCCTATCCTCAGCTGAACTCTCATGGTTCAAAGTTGTGCTGGCTTTTTTCTGTATCCTTTGGGGTGAAAAATGTCTTGCAGCTGCTGCTTATAATTCTTTCCCCTATGTTTCAACATTCTCCAGATGAATGTCACCCGAAGCAGTGGTCCAAGAGACTGCAATCATGATTGCCAATAGCCAACATCCAAACTAAAAATAAAAAGCCACAGCATGGGACTGAGACACAAGCAATACATCCTCTGGCAAAAATCACCAGTGGCTGGAAAGAAAAGGACTCACCCCTCCAGTCCTATCTTCTGTATGCTTAAAGAAGCTTCCACCTATAACCATCTTCTTCTGATATTATCAAGAAATCAAGATGGCTTGTAGAAAGCACTAAGTGAACTGACCTTTCCTCTTGCCAAGTGTCCATGTTTAAGATCCATGAAATTTTTGTCTGGTCAGTAAATGCAGTGGAGGGAAAGACAAGATTTTCAGTGAAACACATATTTGCCCCTTGGAGGTACCTGGGTGGCTGTTACAAAATACTTATTTTTGGTCCCAGAGCTAACACACCATCCTTTCCCCACCCGCCCCCCCTTGCTTTCAACAGCCACCTTTTGTGGTGGTTCATTAGACTGAAAAGATCCCACTACAGAAAGGAAGGAAAATATTTTCTGGGAGAGAGCCACAGTTCCTGCCTTGCTTCCTCCCAGCAGCCACAGCCCAGAATGGAGGAAGAACTGGATGACAATGTCTGCAGGAGCCCTGGTGTGTGGATGAGGAAGGGGGCAGGAAGCAGAGCCCCAGGGCTGCCTTTTCCCTGTGGAGGTGCTCAGCACAGTGGAAGTTTTGGGGGGCACAGCAGGGCTGTGCTGCAGGGGAGGGACCCTCTGGCTGTGCACCTCGGTATCAGGGAACACCAGCTCCAAGCCTTCAGGTTGCTGTGCCTTACACCACATCTGCCACCTTGCCAGCCTGGCACAAAGAAAGCGTGACAAGCTTGCAAGGCTTCCCAATTAGCTCTCCACTACAGCTCAGGAATTGATACCTCAGGGTTTTGCCTAGTGTATTAAATTTTGCCTATCGTGCCTGAGTGGGGCTGTAATATTTATTTCCCTTCTTTCTGATGAGTATTTAACACAAAAGGAGAATCTGTTCATTTGTCAGGCTGACCTTGCTCAGAATGGAGTCTGGAGAGCAATCCTTTACATGCTGCCAGTAGCACATACACTTTGGCTGAGTGAAAGAGTTTTGTGGCAGCTGATCCACCAGTTCACTGCAGTGTTAGGGCTGATCTTAGCCCTGAATTTTGAACACAGTAACCTCAAAAGAAAAAGACACTCTAAAAAATAATGTGACACCGTTACCCTTGTGAAAATACATAAAAGGCCTCATCTTTGAACAGCAGTGGTGAGATGTTTTGTTTGCACTCATTTACCCCATGCCTGGGAGACATGAATTCTCAATCACTATTGCTACACAGCCTTAAATGTGAAATAAAGTGCTTCATGTGAGTAATAGTAATAATTGTTTCAAACCAGACACTAAACCCCCAGTCGAGAAAGGATAGAAAACTGCCTTTGAAATTAACAAATGGCTCAAGAGGGAAGGAGAAAGATTCTAGCTTTTGTTTTCCATCTTCACGAGCCTCCCGAGCTCTCCGTCCCAGTGCGGGCAGTCCTGAGCAGATCATTATCCTGACATCTTGCTCCTTGGGGGAACCACAAATCCTGGCACATTCTCATCCAATTGAAAGGATCCCCAGTTAAAACCATAACACCTGGGCTTGTTCAATGACTCATGGCCCACTGTTTTTTAAGATGTTGCAGAGCTAGAAATATGATATTTCAGGGGAGGACTTTTCTGCCAAGACCAAGTAGCTGATACAATATTATTTGACTCAAGACTAGGAAGAATGGAGTCTTATTAAAGACATTCCCTTATTAAAAAAATCAGAATTTTTACTTAGCATTGCCTCTCTGAGCTGTGAAGTGATAAGTACAAGAAATAAGTGTCTAATATCTCAAGACTCAGTACCACCTTCAACCTTCTGTTCCCTCAGAGGTTTACAAAGGTCCATGCATTTGAAGACATGTCTCCTGGGAAAAACTTAAGATAATATTTATAAAGTCTATAACTGCTTTACAAGGGGCTCCCTTTTCACTTGTGATAAGACAAGGGAATTTCAGGCAGAAGCAGGAGAAGAAAAAAGTTTCAGATGTGAGTTAGGGAAGGAGCAGAATGTCTTTCATTTAGCTGATGTAGTGAAAACACCTCTTCTCCTTGATCATTGATGCACAGTACCCACAAAGAGCTTTCCTGCACATACTGCTGGTGAGAAGCACTGAGATTACAAGTTTTCAGGTTGGTGTGGCCCGTGTGAGCCATAGGAAACCACAGACTCAATTTTTGGTTAAAAAAAAGTCATGGTCATTTTCTTGAAGGTGTGGGAATTTCCATTAGCTTTGCTGGCCAGATCAACACCATTGCAAGGAAGTAGAAGGGAAATTTTGAGTCCTTTCCCATCATTCCCATTGGAGGCAGCATCTGAAAAACCCTTCCCTCCCAAGCACAGCACACACAGGATTTGAGAAGATCCCATTTCCAAATAAATCCTAGGAGAAAGAAAAGAAAATCAATAAAAAGCAAAAGAAACAATATCCAAGATGCACATCTGACAGGTATTACATGCTCAGACCCAACAGAGCATTTAGACTTTTATCTCTTATTTGTGCTCATAGACTGATACAAACAGAAAGAAATAGAAACCTCTCTGAACCAAAACCACACAGAACAAACTCACAAGAAGCAAAATGGTTTCCATTGTCTCTAGGCCTGCTTATTTAGTGACACCGCAGGCACACACATCATTAGTTCAACCCCCATGAGCGCAGCACCTGTGCCCATGGCCCTGCTGAGCCTGCCCCTACCCTCACAAAACAGCATCACACTCGTGTTCCATTGACACAATCCACTCCTCCTGAAATTTCAGACAAAAACCCTTGGATGAGCCATCCCATGAGGCAGGGAAGCATCTTGCACAGCTAATGTGAGTTCTGGCAGACCGTTCTGCTTGGGCTATTCTGATGGGAATCACAGGATAACACATTCTAAAAATCAGATTTGAGTGCATGGTTTTCACAATCAAGATGATGTTGCCCCACAAAAATAGCTTTCTATGTATAAATACTCCAAAATAAGGGTCTGTTCAAGATACGACTGCTGCTAATATTTTAGGCAGACTGGCTATGCCCAAATTCACCCTTGCCAGACTATGTGATTATCAAATCTTAAAACAACCAGTGCTTCTAGTCATATTTTATCCTAGAACATGGTTATCAGCTCATATCTATGCCTTATTTACCCTAGAATTTGAAATCATGTATGCAAACTCCCCGGCTGAAAACCAGGCGTCAGCATACATTAACACACCTTCATCCTGCCCGGAACATTCTGCAGCGCCTTCCCTGCATTGCCCAGGTGCCAGGGCAGCCTCTGACCTGAGAGAGCTGAGTGCTGTGCTTCACACAGCTGCAGCACGCTTCCCCAGAGATCACCCCAGCACACCTTCCAGGCTTCTTTCTCCCATGAAGGCACAATGGAGGGAACAGAGGCTGTGCTTGTGCCCGCTTTCAGCGGGCCAGCTGAAGCGCAGAAGTTCTACAGGCATGAGGAGGAGCTGCCAGAGTAGCAGGAAATTCCACTTTTCCAAGTGACTCCTAATTAGCACCATTTCTGGAGGCAGAGAACCTAATCCCAGGGCGCAGGAGTGAACTGATTATTGAATGGAGACATTGCCTAATCCTGGTTGGCCACTCTTTTCCCTGCTCTGGAAAATACTTATCACACCCTGGCATAATCAGGCTCCGTTTGTCACTCAGAAACAAACCAGCTCAGGCTCAGAGAAGCACTCCTGCCCAGCTGTGTTGTTTGATGGGGTGTCTGCACAGATATCAATGTTTAATATAAATACAAATACAGGTGGCACAGGCGAGCACTGCTCTGCTTAGGAAATACACCCCTATGAGTGCCCCAAATGCCTGCTCTGGATGTGTCTACAGCCAGGCTGAATACATCTTAATGCTTGTCAGAGAGCATGATTATCACATCTCAGAGATCACGTTTGCCTCCCCAGGCCAGGGATTATCAGCCCAGCGAGCCCATCACTCCCAGGCTTTTAGGGGCTATTCCCTTTTCTCAGAGCTCTCTCCCTGTCTCTCACAGATGCCATCAAGTCTGCGCCTTCAGGAGGTGTTTCCCACGGCCCTTGGGAACACCCTTGCCTTCCCTCCCCTCGTAGCTCTGAAATGCTCCCTGACACAGCCCTGGTCCCTCCTGTCAGGGCTGCTCCGAGCAGGGCAGCCCCAGCCCCACCGCGGCCATTCCGGACCCTCCGACCCCACGGGCAGCCTTCCCCGGCACGGCGCTTCCAAAGGAAAAGTGCGGCGTGAGCCCTTCTGTCGGGCGGAGAAAGGCTCGGGAGCCTGCAAACGTAACCAAAGCAGGCTGTGTGCACCTTATCTGGGATGCCAGAGTGCCGCCTGTATGAGCGGAGCCCTGTATTATCAGAAAAGAGGCTATTTTCGGCTTCTCTGCTCAGCCTCGGGAGCAGTCGGTGGGTGACCGGCGCTGCAGGAGCTCATTTGGGAGTCGGGAGATAGAGAGGCGCAGCAGAGCAGCCGGGGATTTCTGGGAACCGGGGTCAGCCTGCATCTGCAGCCGCCTCTCCGCACGCTTACCGCAGCGCAGCAGAGCAGGCGCCCTGGAATAAGGCAGGTGCCATTAAATCACGATAATTTAAAGCATTTTTTGCCTGATCTGCTAAGTTACTATTTTTCTTTTCCTCCCTGCACCAGAGAAGAGAGTGAATGCAATGGGGATAAATAGATGTAGAAGATATTATTTTAATACCAGGATTATTTTAACAAATTAAATTCTGCTCATAAAGTTAAATACTTTACCTTTTTTCTATGCATAGTGCACTAATAAATACACTGTTATAGAATAATTTATTTTTTTGACAACAGGAAACAGCTGATAAAAGAAAACCTCTTTTGTTTTGGGTTTACAGACCATTTCCCATATGTTATGTTTGCTTTGGCTGTCTCTCTGGCATCCGCTGGTAGAGATGAGAATGAGAGGAAAGCAAGGGTGTTGCTCAAAACACAGGACCCCCAAACTTTTTTGCTCCTATTTTTGGTCCTGTTGTCCCCTTCATAAGTGCAGCAAAAATCTTTCTAAACACTTTTCCTCCTCCACAAAGTTTTTTGAAGTAACTGTGTGACAGCTGTCCCAGCAGAGCTCCAGAAACTCTCTGGAAATGCATCACAAACTCCCCAGGAACACATAGGCTAGGAAGTCCATAGTCTGGAGACAGAGGGGCAAAAAATAGAGAATAGCCTAAATAAACCAATATGCAATTGCCCCCATGTGATACTGTGCAATCCTTTTGTGCTCAGCTGGTGACTTTATTTCCTGAAGGAAACACTCCTCCATGACTGTCACG
>NW_005054361.1:1447885-1474041 GCF_000277835.1 Geospiza fortis
TTCCCTACCTGAAGAGCTAGCTTCCATGTATTTTGGGCTGTGCACGTCCCTGCTCTGCTGCATGGCTGGAGGGGCCTTGCAGATGCCCCTTCACAGCAGCTCGGGTAAGAAACCACCTGCTGTGTGCTGAGGTTGTACCTCTGCCCTCTGCTCCAGCATTGGGCAAACAAGGCAGCCCAGTGCCCGAGGAGCCTGGAGTCCATCACCTCAGACAGGGCTCAGGAAGGCAAGGAAGAAGGATTTCTTGTGTTTTCCTAATGATGGGCAAAGAGGCTTTGAGAGTATTTCCTGTTTCCTTCTTATCTGAGGAACAGCAGGACTGTGGTGTTAGTTTTGTTCTTTCTTTTCCTCTAGAGAACCTTCCAGAGGTCTCAGAGATGGGAAAAAGCAGAATATTGAATCTTCTCTGCCCAATAATCCTTAGAGCCTGAAAGAAGGGCTTGTGTACCCTAAGCTTTTCTGTGCTTCCTGGCTCTCAAGCAGGTCCTGCAAAAGCTTTGACCTTCCCATGAAGGCAGGAACCACCAAAAGGTGCTGTCAAAACACTTTTGTTTTCCAGGCTTTAGGGATTTTGAATATTGTGATGCAGTGATAAAGTAACTGCACCATGTATTTAAAATTGTCTGAGATTTCCACTGTAGACCTTAAACACGGTGCTAAATAGGGCAAGCAAAAATAGCTGTTACTTTGACAAGTGCTTATTTAAAGCTTGTTTTGTCAGCATTGCTGCCCTGGTTATGACAGGGAAGTTGTCTAGAAATTGCATAATTACCAATATTAAAGGAAAAGCAAAACAGCAGCACACAATTCAATAATAGAGCAGGTCACGTTTGCCATGGCTGTTGCAGTGTCTATTAAGCTGCAGCAGCTCCATCTCAATCCATGGCCTCAGGAAAGTGCTCTGCTGCTGCTGCTCCTTGTCTGCTCTCAGCCCAGGAGATTGCTCTGCTCTGGGCACTCAGATGGCTGCAGTGGAGAGTCAATAAGGACCCTCTTTTCTTGCTCATCCTCATGCTGCTGAGAGAGAGCAGCGTTACTGCCTTGGCTGCTCATTCTCCAGGTGTCCAGCACCTGTCACTGGAATCTCAATGGACTCCAATATAATAGGATTGGGGACTGGAGATCAAGGGGAGAAAGAGCCCGAAAACATTAGGAGATCCTTTTTGCACATAAGAAAATTTGCAACAAGTTCAGCACCCGAGCTTCTGTGGAACAAAGAAAATATTCAGTGTTCTTTCCCTCTGTCCCCTTCGTCTTGCTTTGCCTTTCCTCATAGTGGAAAAGAGGTGACAGAAGACGATGTGCTCAGAGATGCTTTTTTAGAGGCTTGATTTCTGATTTTTTTATTGCTTACATAGCCCTCATAGTCCTTCTGACCTCCAGGGACACTTTCAGAGCACTTTTCCTTCTGTTTTCCATGAGCTCAGCAGGTCAATTGAAGGGCCTATCTGTGTGATTGGTGTATCAGTGCAACAGTAGAAGGAAGCTCTGCAGCAAGCTCCATGCCACCTTTTCCCCACCTCCTTTCCTCCCAAGGTTTATTGTGTGCACCAGAGCAGGTTTTTCCCCACCAAAGCATGTTAGACCTGTCCCACTTAATCTGAACGTGAGCTTGGTATCGACGTGCTCTGCACTTTGGTCCAGCTCATTTACTTTCAGGGAAAAACACAGGGAAACTGAGCACTGAGCTCTGGCCTGCTGGTGAGGATCCTCTCTCTCAGTGCTGCTTGCCCAGTATTTTAGTGTCTAGTGCCCAGTATTCCCAGTGTCTTGCCTGGGAACAGCAAAAGTAGGCACCCTGGAAGTGACAGCTTTGTGTTTAACATACACCAGTGAAAAACCTGCTTTAAGCGACTTAGTGCCACATCCAGATGCAGCAGTGAGAGCAAATGTGCCATTACATAGCCAGACTCCTAAGACACCATGTAATCCTCTCCCTTCTTGTAACCTGCTGCCTCATGGGCTGCACGTTTTTGTTTTCCAGCTGCAAGAGCACTTGGGGTGAAGACCCCATAGCCAAGGACTTTCTTTACAATAAAGTCTTCATTAATTTTAACAGCACAGACACCCTCTGCACTACATGAGCATGGGGACTTAGGGAAAAAAATTAGCATCATCATTTAATTAAAGATGGATCATAATAATCAAATCTTCTCAAAGGGACTGGTGTGGGACTATGAAGAAAACCTTAATTGTGAAGCTCTTCCTATTTGACTTTGTGTCTCTGTTTTTTCAATCTCAACAAAATAGTTTTAATGGTTTTGGCATGTAATTTTCAGTTTTAAAAATTTAGGGAAGATTGAAGTGTTATCTTCAGCTTCACTGACACCTATATGTGGCATCAGAAGCTGGAATCTCCTCAATTCAAGATTGTTCTCACTTGACCTAAAGGATTAACTGGCTGCAATGACAGGTCACATTCTAGCCTGCTCATTGCAGGACAAGTATCAGGGGAGTTCGGCTAAAGTACTCTCCTCTGTGGTGATCAACTAGCAAATGCTAGAAGTCAAATTTTAGTAAATTTAAAGTAAATTTTCTTGCACTGACAATATATTAGTACCAGAGTTTCAGTTCTGCTTCAAATGAGGGCCACTGCCAATGTTTTCTAAAGATAAAGTTGCCAGCTTTTTCTTTTCCCATGGGTGAAAATCCATTTCTTTCATTGCATTCAGGAGAGCTGAAATGTTTCAGCTGAAACTACCAATACAAGAAAAACCCAAAAAACACCCAAACAAATAAAACAAACCCCAACAGCAACAACAAAACAAATGAAAAACCAGAACCAAACCAAACAAACAAAACAGCCAACAAACCACGCTTCAGAAGACACGCTGAACACTCAAGTCTTAACAGAAGTTACACAAAACTGAAAACAGGACCTTCTCATCCAAAACACTGTATGCCTTTAATAATCCACAGTGATCCCTGGTTGCTGATGGTGTACCTTGGCAGGCAGAGGATCATCATCCTCACTTCTTTCAGCAAAGCCTTTTAGACCTACTGCTGAAAATGAACAAAATGTCATCATCCCCAGTCCCAGTGACAGTGATTATTAATACCATCTGGAAGAAAAGCAGGGCTTTGTTCGCACACAGGATTTCCTAACAATGAACCTGTGTGCGACATCCCGTACGCAAGAGCAGAGCTTCCCCTTTCTCCTGGGCCACGCTGCAGCCCAGGCTCTGCCCCACGGGCAGCTCTTGCTGGGCAGCTCAAGGTGCTGCAAAAGGTGCTCCAGGCACGTAGACAGGGCTCTGCCCTCCTACTGCCAGCTGCTCTGAGCATCCCTTTGGTGCTGGGTGCAGGCAGGAGGGAGCCAGGTCCCTCTGCCTCTGCTGGCATCCTACAAATGGATACCAGTGAAGATGTAAAACGCTGCCACTTGCGCTTGTCTAGTAAAGAAGCATAAAAGCAGGTGGAAATAATACTCTATTTTTTGGCACAAAGCACCTGGACAGCAAACAGTCATTTGTCTGTAAATTATTAACAAACATGTTTCCAACAAGTATTTTTATTTTTGTGGCTACACAGATCCCTAGTTTTCTTTCTACAGGGCTTTTAAATTCAACAAAACAGAGGAAAACTGCTCAAGTTCAAAGTTACTGATGTTATTGTCCGTTTATTTCCATGAAGCTGAACACTGAATATTATGAAACAGCTCAGGAATGCTGGACATAAAGGGAGATTTCCTTTTTCCCCCCTTCAGCTGAAATATCTTTTGGCAATAAATCCCCACCGGAAATGTGCTTTCCCTGATTCCCCGGCTTAATTAGCTCAAACAATGTAAGATATGTAACACTGACCACCATGGGAAACCTGATAACAAAGAGCAGTGATACAATACAAGCCTTTCAAACAGATGCAGCCAGTACCCTGCCAAGACAAAAGTGGATTCAGTGTGGTGTCAAACCTTTTCTTCCTTCTCTGCTGCAGGAGACACCAGCACTACGGTGAGACAAGTTAATCTTTGCCATGTTTTTCCCCCAGTAATGATCTAAAATTGCCAATTCCTCCATAATATGCAGGTCACACATTAATATTTTCATCTAGAAAGAGACAGAAACTAATGCTGCAGTTCCTTGGCACTCAGGATGCATTTGCTGCTATTGCCATAGGGAAAACTATGAGAAAACTGATCCCAAAACTGGCTGCTCATGTGGAAAGGAGCAGCGCTCCTGCTTGGCGTGACTGTGTGCCCTTACATGCTCCTCTCTGAGAGAGCTGAGGCTGCAGCTTCCTCTGGATTTCTTTGCTGGGCTGTGTCCTCAGCAGCCCTACCCCCCTGTCCTTGCTGAGCACTCAGTCCTACCCCTGCATCATCCTTCAGCAGTGGTTTGTGCAATGAACAGTAAGTAAGAAGGATGTGCTGACTCAGACTGTGAATATCCTTCTTCCTTGTGCTTTTCCTCACTGCTTTACTGCTAAGGGAGTGAGCTCTCCAGGACCAACCCCTGCCCAGGGCTGGGGTACTGCAGTAGTTGCAAAGCTGAAGGAAAAGTGGAAGATCAGGAGCATGAGCAGTGGGTGAGCAAGGGTGATGGCACTGCAAATAGAAATACAGTCTCTCCTGCAGACAGGCAGAACTGGCACCCCACCTAGGCCAGAACAAAACTGATGTACAGCTGGGGTCTGCATCAGTGCCCACAGCATGGATGGTCCCAGCATGCGGTACAGCTGCTCTCCCCTGGTATTGTTAAAGATGCTAGAGGAGAAAAATTGCAATAGCCTTTTGCCTATTTTTCCATTTATGGTTTATAATTTTTGAGTTCGGACATATTTATAGATTTCTTGTCTCTTATAGTTGCATTAGAAGTTTACCAGTCTTACCACTTCTGCTCCCCGAAAGATTCGGCGGACACCAGAGCACTGGCAGTATTACAATGTCACAGAGAAACATGTAGGCATGTGCAGCAAACATAAGAACACTTCTTAATCAGAGTGTTTATATTTGCTGCTTTTTTTGGTTTTGTCATTAGCTGTGTAACTCAAATGCCTTCCAGGAGCACAGTGAAATGACTTTGGCCAGGTCCACCCAGCACAGCTCAGCAATGTCCATCGGGGACGTGAAACCGGCCGGAGAGCCAGCCTCCATCCATGCCCAATGCTCCAGGGCCAGACAGGACTGTGCTTTACTGGCCCAACTTGTTTCACTCATGCACAGGTCCAGAACTGCACTGCTGCTGAGTGCATGTGCCCTTCCCAAACACACCTAGCTCTTCTGAGCAGCTGAGAAACTCTAAATCCAGAATGATTCCTTCAGGAGGGCTTCTAGACAAAACAGATAATCGGCAAATCCAACTAGTGCAGGGCCCAATGGCTTGCATATTCCTAGTATAATATCAAATGGAGTTAAGAAAGCCCAACAGCCACCTCTTGATCTTCTTTGTTTGCTGCAAAGAACCAAAGGTCACGGGCTCACTTTTCTTCTGTGGGCTGCCTTTGAAGTGTGGGTGTCACCAGTGCTCTGCAGGGCCCCACGCAGAAGGTCCCATTTGATCCGAGTCCATGGGTGGCTGGTTCTTTTTGGCCTCTCTGGTTATCAGCTTTGTTTCACAAGGCCAGTTGCAATCTGACTGATCTGTTAAACAAATTAGATTCATCCCTCTGGCTCTGCTAAAACTCAAGTGTAGCCCTCAGCTGGGCAAAGGACAGACACTCCAGCTTTATTTATATTAATGTAATTATAGATAGACGTATATTGTAATGGCCAACTTGCACTATAGGCAGAATAAACAAATGCCTCTTTGGTGATCTGTGCATCATGGAGTTTTTTTAATTATAGCCTGCATGCTCACTCTAGACCATACCTAGAAAATGTGGCACTCTTAATTGTCAGAGACGGTAAGTGTTGCTCATTTTCCAATATATCAAAGTGAGAGAGTCCACAGAGTATGAAATTATTTTATACACCAGGCATGAAAATATTGCATGCAGCTATTATTAAATCTCAGCCCCACAAAAGTCATTGGCAAAATTGCCAGTAACCAGGAGAGACAGCACTTTGGTCTAGGAGGCTATGTTTGCATATGTAGTGAGCAAATGGGAGAAGCCTAAGGCAAGGAAAAGAAATATCAGGAATGTACAGGAGATCACAAAATCTACCATGTCAATAGTGAGTGCTGGGCAGCCACACATGGCCTGCATCTTGTTCTCCAAATGAGTCCCATACATGACTGCAGCATCACTTATAGAAAGATCCTACTTCATGGAGCCTTATTAAACACTGTTTACTAGCCACAGCTGTGCGTAATTTCTGCCTATATAGCCCTTGGTTTCAGCAGAGATTTTGAAGATGTTCCCATTATCACCACAACTCTGGAAACAAAACTTACATGAGAAAGCAAAGACGCAGAGCTCCTTCTTCATCAACTTTTCCAGGCAAGCAACCGACTGTACTGGCAGGAGGAGAACACCAAAACCCTGTTTTTATGTAGAAGAGCTGGTGTGAACATTTTCTTTGGTTTGCTTCCAGAGGGGATAACAGTCTTCCTGGGATTTGGGCCTGATTGTTCACTGTTTTCTCAAAAAGAGCTCCCCCAGGGCTCTGGCAGAGTTTGGTTTGTAACTTCTGAGACTCTGCCCCTGGAGATCTGCCAAGCCTCTGCGTTTGAGCGATACACGCTCCCATTTAATGGGAATCTACTGCCCCTGTCCCGAACACACACTCAGTTTCAGGCAGGGGGTACTACTCTTTCTTGGAAGATTTCTGCTTCACAGGCACACACAGCTGCTGCCCGTGAGCAGTCACAGGGCTGTGGGACGCACTGGCATGCGGCAGATGCCTGGATGCCTCTGGCACAGCAGAACCTCTGCATCCTATTGCTCACATGCAGGGTGGCTCCCAACCTCAGCGTCAGTGAGATCATCTGGGCCCAGCCTGTCTGGAGCTGGTGAAGCAGCCAACCCTCCAAAACCCTGCACAGCACTCTGCCAGTGTCACCAGGCTTCCCGTGTGCTTGGCATGACGACTCAATTAAACCAGGATTTTCAGTCTGCTGCCTGGTGCTTCGTTGGCTCAGGTTCACTTAAACAGACATCTCCATAAGGTCGGCTCAGGAAGGGAAGGAAACATGATCCAGAAAAAAGAGTGGTTGCTTAGGGCACTTTTGCCAACCTAATAGAAATGAGCACAGGGCAACTTCACCCCTGCTTGATTCAGCTGGTTGCACAAAGTGGAGAAATGTCAAGAAAGGTTTTGGATACTTGCAGATATAAAGGTAAAAAAAAAAAAAAGCAGCAAGAAATAGGTTCCTAATCTAATAAACACATATCAGTACTTAGTCACTAAATTACATGACATGATTTTGCATCCAGAGGAATATCAATTGTATTCTTCTTGAAGACTGCAGCTGGTTAAAGGAAGACAAACACACTGAATCATTTTAACGGACTTGTGTTGCTGGGGAAAATAGAATATTTCAGTACTTCAGTACTTATGCACTTAAATTTACAGAGGCTAGTTAAGATGAAGATCTGTTGCAGGCTTACAAATAATCTTTCTGGAGATACACACATCTTTGCCTGATATACTGTATTTACCATGCAGATAGAAAAAACACTTTGCTTGCTGGAAAAATGCAGGCAGCACTCAACTTGCACAAAAACTTCCTCTCTGGTGGCACTACCATGGCACTGGTGCTGGAGGAGGCAGTGGCTGGTGTAGTTAGGAAAGAAGGCCTCTCTAAAACCAAGTTGCCTATCTGAATTTTTTCTTTCTCTCTCATTCCTCCCAAAGGGATTCTTAAGGTTTCATGAGATATAAAATCACTTGGCTTCTTCTCTGTGAGCAGAAAGCCTCATCCTGTCCCTGTAAGTTTATGGTCTATCCCTAAGAATTTACTGGGCCTAAACTCAAGACATGGCCAAACGCTGATACAAAAACAAGGAATATGCTTCACTGATATGCCAAGGAGTCAGTCCAAAGTCTCTGGGCTAAACATCCCAATCTTTCCAAACATCAGGCTACAAATTCTGTGGCTCATGGCTGTGCTGTATACACATATATGCATGTATAGCTATTTTCTGTAGTTTCCATGCCTTTTAATAACAAAGTCTTCCACTCTGAAGGGCAACTGATTGTCACAGAAATTATTTTCAATATGTTGAATTTGTTTGTACCTGTCTCCGGGTAACCCCAGGACTCCATTCATACTGCTACCACTATATTTTTAAAATTAAGTCTTTTCGCATGAATGTGGCAGAAGGACAAAATCAATCTGCCTCCCATCACACTGTGTGAATAAATCTGGGGCTGTAGAATGATGCCAGACTGTGTATTTACAGCAACATTTAAGCATTTTCTTAGCTCCCTTGAAATTCAAGCATGTGCTTAAAACCCTTTGCACTATTGCATTTTTCAAGGTCAAAAGTATTGACAGGGAAAGTGGCCAGAGAGCTGTACTCATGTAACAGGCCTTATACACAACTCTAAAAACTTTGGTAGATCAAAAAGCCTTTCACTAATTTATTTTAACTGATTAACTAAATCTTGGTATTCCTTTTTGTCAGCTGACATTTTGAGTAACTCATGACCCCAGGATAGATGGGATGATCAGAAGAATGAAGAATACAGTTCATGAGATTCAGGGCCCTCGACATGTAAGCTGCCCCATGCAAGCAAAATATTAAACCCTAATGATATTTCAGTATGGACTGTGTAAGTTCCTCTTCCCCAGATCAGGTCTGAAACCAACACAGGATTCACTGCCTTATGGCATTGTATTGATGCCAGCAGAGAGTAACCTTAAACAAAATAGGGTTCTCATTCTCATTCATTGAGTCAATGTTGTTATTACCTTCCAGCTGTTTGTTACCGCCCATCTGCCAGGCTCCCACCTCCTGACAGCAAAGTCGACAGGAGGGAGCTGGTGTCTGAGCCTCAGCCATTATAATTTAGCCTCTGCACAGTCTGGCACCTTAGCATGAACCCTCCCTGCTTGGTGGCTTGAGCTGAATAGACAATGAGGCACAGCCTGGTGTGGCTGAGGGTGGGTACAGCCTACCCACTAGTACTTCTGTCCCAGAGGGGTAATTGATGCCAAAGCCCCCTTCTTATGTAGGGGAACAAACAGGTGTAAAAGCCAAATGGAGGAGTTCAGTGCTGTACTCCCAGCCACTGCCACTCAGATAAATAAATGCGAGTGTGATTGTGGGCCCCACCACAGCTCCCAGTGAGCAACCTCCCACTCCTCCCACTCCTCCCTGCTGGGTGCCCAGCCCAGCCCACCCCAGTGGAACAAGCACCTGTGGGCTCCCAGCAGAGCTCTGCTCCCAGCCACAGCACCAGCTGCTGAAGGCAGAGCCAAACTTGCACCAGCAGTGGAGTCTGCACCCAGAGGCTGCCATCCCTGTTCTGCAAGGTCCCACCCACTGCTGCTGTTATACCCCAAAACCCCTCCATTCCAGATGTGTCTGTACCATCAGGCCTTTACCCACCCATGACATCCACAGTAGCACTCATCCATGTTTCCAGGCCCAAGACTTGCCCTTCAAGGAGACTTCTGCCAATTGCTTTAAAAAATACAAACTCAGACAAAGTTCTACAGAGTTTTGGATGCTGCCATACTTTCTGGAGCCATTATTAAAGAGTGGCTTAGAGGATTCTTATTATGGAACCCACATTTGGATTTTAAATGTTATTTCCATTTTCCCAGCTCAAGTTTGGAGTTTTATTTTATTATTATAGTTTTATTATTGTAATATATTTTTTAATTATTCTTGTTCACTATTACTTAGCTGTATTGGCTACTAGGTTAATCACTGCTTGGAAACTTCTGTGTTAGATCTGGTCTGGATAAATATCAAAAGGTTTTTGGATACTTTTCCAAAAGTTTTGAATATGCAAAATTGTCTATATTCCTGGAAAGGAATGGAATTTAACATATGAAAGAGGAAGGATCAGACAAAGCAGGGCAAATTAAAGGACAGACTCTAGTACCTCCCGTGTCTGGGAGAATTTCCTTAAAACTGAGACACAGCGATTCTGTTCCTGCATAGCTTGTGTTAATTTACAGTGTTTGTGCTGTACCATTCCCCTTTGTTATCAGGCTTTCTGTAATGGTCAGTGTTACATATCTAAAGCCATGTGAGCTAATTAAGTCAGGAACCGCGATTTTTGGAGCAGTATCATCATCTCCAACTCTGGCTGTGCTTACAGAAAAAGAAAACTAAATTCACTTTTGAAACTAACTCTGATTTAAGTCCTCACCCAGACATCTGTGCAAGGCCTTCTCAACAGAAAGATCTGGGGAAGGAGGAAGAGCTTTGGTGGGAATCTTAGAATAAAATACCTGTTGATGGCCAATGTTTTTCAGCACATCTCAAGTAACTCCCCTGGAAGAAAGCTAAATGGCAGCGTCACAAGTGCTGTAGACAGCAATCACCTCTGTGTCCTTCCATGGCCAGTGAGGTGCCTCCATCCCTACCATAGTGGTCCCCAATGCAGTCACAGAGGACACCTGCCCTGGGTAGCTGGGGCAAAGGAATAACTCTGCCCTTACCACCCCACTTGGGCCTGGAATGGATTTGAATTTGGATTTGAGTGGATTTGGTTGTGCCAAGGGCACACCAGGTCCTCTTAAACACAACACTTTGTGGTAGAGTCGTGGTAGAGTCATGTGTTCATAGTAGAGTGGACCCCAGCAGAGCACTTGGCTGAGAATATAGACATAGCCCATGAAATGCTGAAGACCCTTAAGACAAAGAAAACCAAGTCTGAGAAAATCTCACACGCTTTTGTAAGATTGAGCTTTTGTAAAGATGGGAGTATGAGATCCACTGGATCAACCCAGAAAGTAGATTTATCTGGAACAGTGAAAACTCTTACAACCAAATCTCCCTGTCTGTCTTGGGAATACCAACTTTAGCAAAAGCTGAAGAAGGAAGGGGTGGGTCTCCATGTCGTGGAGAGAGAGTCACTCTCTGGACATCCCGTGTTACAGCTGATGAAGTTACACAGAATTGTTCTGAGAAAATTTATGCCCAATTCTGTCCATTCATTATGGCTATAGAGGAACATTTGGACTTGAATCAACTATTTGAGGAGCCACTTTTGGAAGTATTCAGATATTGTATCAGTTTTGCTTTCTGTAGAAGAAAAGGACCCATGAAGACTGGCAGTTTAAAATCATTTCACACAAACCCACACTTTCTGGCAAAAAAGCTTGCACCACAAATTTACAAAGATCTAGCATGATCTAAGGGTAATTGTGCAATTTCCTTGTAAATTCTAGATTTATTTTAGTTATTTCTGCATAGGAATGCCAAGCAAATAACAGCACCAGCATCTACATCCAAAGTATAAATGTTTATTTCACAAAATGCTCAAGCAGAACTGACATCAATTAACCATTTCAAATATTCCATAGCTTTTCTAGCTTTTTTTTTTCCTGCCACACATGCATATTTGATTCATAATGCTTGGAAATGCACCACACCAAGCGATGTGCACGCAGAGATTATAAACAGTCACGGTGTGATTTGCCTGCTGATACACAGTTAATTCTGTGGCCTCTTTCAAGTGAATTTACACCCTTCCATCTTCATGTAATGCCTTTGCATAAGAACTTAGGACACATATCAGTTTGATTACATTAGAAAATGCAATCCAAACTGATGAATTAATCTGAAGTAGAGGAAATTTTGATGCCAGGAACTCCTCTGTCTTCTAAAACACAGCTGAAATGTGGATTATTTGTGTTTCAATACATCCAGGCAAAGCAACAGTGTTCAACTTCACAGGGACAACTTTAATGAATTTTCCCTCTAGGTACAACTGAGTGGAGAATTTTTCCATGTGTAACAGACACTTTCTTTTTCTGCAGCACTTTAGTGACTGACAGCATCTTGTACGTTATTTTAACTTTTTCAAGAACAGTACAGAATTGCTTCACCCATTAGAGAATGTATACTTCAATTGGATTAATTTTTTAGTTTACATCAGTGGCAAATTTAGTTTAAAATAATTTACATATAGCCAAACAGAGCATTCTGAGTTGAGAATTGTAATTACTAAATTAAAGTTTTCTCCCAGTCAATCTTACACCCATCTTACAGAGTTCTCCCATGCTTGTTTTCCTTGAGACCCAATTATTGAACACCCTAAATATGTCATCTTCTAATTCTCATTTGGCTATGAATAAAAGTTTAAAGTATTTACTTTCTGGATTACTAAGGAGAAGATTTTCAGTTTCTTGGTTGTATATTTGCAAAAATATTTGATCTTAAATAACATATTATACATTAAATTGTAATGAATAAAATTGCCATTATTTCTGCTGCTGATGAGAGAAGTGGAATTTAAATCCAGACATGTTGGTAATTTTAAATTCCTTCCTCCCCCTTGAAAATCAATGAAAATGAAATCCATAAGTTATAATCCACATTTAGAATTGTACTTAATAGCTGATGACATATGATATGACCTATGGGAAGAAAATAACAGAAGGACTCTCAACTTGAAGAAATTTGAGCATAGACATCTAGGGAAAATAATCCAAAACTCAGTTATTCCTCAGAAGGGAAAATGAGGAAAGTAATGCTGAAAGAAGCCTGAGGGTGATAGTAGAGAGTGTATTAAATGTGACTGAGCAAAAGAAGAGAAAGGGGAATTTTTGGCTGCAAATTCAAAGACATCACCTCCTAGAAGAGGGAAGAAAAGATTCCACTCCATATGGCTTTGGTGTGACCACACTAGGAATACTAAATTCACTCCTGGGTACCTTATTAGCATCTAAAAGGGCAGGTTCAGTGGAGAGCAACAATAGTGTCTAAGGGATTGTCTGGGCTGACTTTATGGAAAGATTAAAATAGTTTAGGGGTGGATTGGGGCACCTTTTATTCCCATGGAGTAGCACTTTAATTTTTATTCCATCCTTTTCCCTTACATTTTAACAGGCCTACTTACAAAGCAAAATATTATGGGCAAGTGTGTAAAAGTCTGGCCCTAAAGGTGTAAGTATTGGCTAAGCAATGAATGGGAAGTTCCAATAGACATCTGTGTATGTCAGAAGGGTTAGAAACACCAGTGGGCATAACTTGGAACAGGATGATATTTGTAATGACAAAAATCAAAAAAAAGAATGAAAATTTATTGACAGTTCTTTTAGGGTATCGATCACTCTCATAAATTAAATGATGCATCTCTTGATACATTTAAAACTATGCTTGCAGAGCAGAAGTGATTGCACTCAAGAGAGCAATCCTGCTCTGGACAGAAGATGGACCGGATGGCTTAGTGCGTCTGTCTCTTTCTACTTGCACTGGCTTAGAAATCTTAAGAGATAGGGTGTTACAAGACACTTAGTAATAAATATGCCCCACTGTCTAATGCAGCATTTGACCAAAGCCCAGATAATTGCTGAAGCACACCTCAGGGCCTCATAATGACTCTAGTGCTAAATATCTTACAGTCTCACCTCTGCCTGGCTGGAGCAGTGAAACATTACACAGCGCAAACAAGAAATCAGTCAGTATTACTACACTGCAGTCTCTAATTGTAGTGTTGGGGAGACTATTTGGATCTGCTAGAAATGGTGTTTAGATCAGTTTTGTGCAAGGTTTAAGTCTACTCCCTGGAACTGCTGCTTTCAGAGAGTTTCCCTGCCACGCCCTCTTCATCTTCCCGTTCCTCCTTAGACAGGCCCAGGACTTCCATCAGGAGGTAGATCATCACCACTTCAGCCAGGAAAAGAAGTTCAGATCCTCTGGCAGACAGACAGACAGACAGACAGACAGACAGACAGACAGACGTGGCCCCCTCTGACACTGCAGACACTCAGCAGTGACTGTAGGTTTTGGTCAGAGGGCTCCTGCACCGAGCCCCGGCAGCCCCAGAGTGCTCACTGCAGGACACTCATCACCTCCCCCAGAAACCCTCTCTCCTCCAGCACTCAGAAGGCTTTGTTAGCACCTTCTGCTTTTTGGCAGAATGGTTTGTTTTACCTTCATAGATCATTAAATCTCTATCGATTTCAGGCAATTGGTTCTCCACGCTGCTCAGACTTTGTTATAAATTACTGATCGGGGATGTGAGCTGCTTTGGCTCCCCGTCTGCTGCATTTAGCAGCGATTTTCAGAGTACACTTCTCACATCACTCTAGTCCAGCCCCCACACAGCAGCAGAGCTAACTTAAGCACAAGCCAGAGGTGAGCTTCCACTCTGGGGCATTGGCTGGGGAAGGAGGTGCAGTTGCTGTGTTTCAGGTGGCAACAGATCTCTTGTTATCTTGGATATCAGACTCTCACAGAGGCCCTTGCCCAGTGCAATGGTCTGATCTTGAAATAGAAAGAGCTTTTCCCTGGAGCTCCTCAGGCAGCTGATCACCCTTTCAGAGAGGCCCACTGGGATTTTTCATCACTATTTAGAAACCAAAATTATGCAGACTGGACCTTAGTTTAATATTGTATTTGGTAAGTGCATTGTCATCCTCCTGTGACAAACATTACATCATCTCTTTAACCAGTAATATTTTTAATGTATATATTTTGCTAGGCAACAGACTGATAAAGTTTTTGGCCTTTTAAAGTCACACAAAATATTTACCAGCTTTGCTATCTGAGCACTACAAAGGCAGTCAGCTCCATGAACATGGAATGGTTCACATTCACTTCAAGTGGTATTCTGTGTGCCCATTACACACACACACATACACACACACACATATATATATGAGTTTATATGAAAATTACTTACAAAGGCCTGCTATAGAGAGGGACTGTATATGTATAAAATCATTATAAGCGCTTGTCTCTCGCACAGTCCTCAATGCGTGTGAGTGCCAGAAACTAGACATGATATTCCAGACTGGAATGATGCAAGGAAGAAATATATTGCATTTATGGAAATCATTCATTTTCCTTGTCTGGGAACCTCTTGAATATAAATAATATTTTCATTTATAAATTTCAAAGTGCTGTCCTAAGAATGGGTAAGAATCATTATCTTCATTTGACAGCTGGAGAAACAAAGAGCAGACTGTTTTAAGCAGCAGTCTAAGGTCACATGGAGCAAATGAAGTCAAACCTCATCTCCCAAGCCTGACTTTCCCTTGAGAGAGCACACCAGAGAGCACACCACTCACAACTTTATCAGCTGAAACTCCTCAGCGGGTATGCTAATAGTATTGGCAACCCTGAGCCTTCACAGATCATGACTGAGTTTTCAAAGGAGCAGAAAATTTGCTTTAAATGCATAAGATTAAAACCTCCAAATAAGTAAACTTGTGTTTCTTATATTTGTCTTCTGTTATCTGAGCCTTTGGAGTATGCTAAGGAAATAGTTTCCAGGTATTTCTACCACCAGAAGATCCAGATTTCTTTCCTTAAAAAAAGGGGTGGGGGTGGGGAGGCCGGGAGGGGGAAGGGCAGTAGTAAGCAAACAGCTCTTAATACTGTAGATAAAATCTGGAGAGTTCTCAAAACAATGCAGAGATTATACCTATTTCTGGCACACACTGAAGGCTGCTCTCTTTATTAAGTGATCTAACTTAAAAGCAGGTCTCGCTTTCAGATCCCAGTGATGACTCCAGAGAATGATAAACGTCCATCACCACCTCAGTCTGGATCCTCCAGACCTTTTTGAAAGTGCAGCAGCTTGGGGTAGAGCTCAGATTATGCCACAGGAACTGTGGGGTTTTTTGAGTTGTTTTAATCCAGGAGCTGATGTGGCCAGAGCACAGCAGCTCAGAGCACGGCACACCCCAGCTGTTGCAGTCAGAACCATTCTTCTCCCAGTATAAGACAATTCATGATGTTCAGATTGGTAATGTAGGACCAAAGCTGCCACACAGAAAGTTGGTCCAGCCTGAGCTCATTCCTCCTCCTGAAGTTTGCTGGTGGGTTAATTCCATGCTGTGAAGCTTTACATCAGATACTGTTTATCGGCATCCTTCTTAATTTATGCCAGATGAAATTCACAACTCTGAAGCAGTGATGTTCAGTTTAAGGGGTTTTTTTCCCTCTTAAGACCTGTCTTTTTCAAATGTCTCCAAATTAGACAATCACTAGGGGCACTGATGGTTGTTTTCCTTTTAAGTCTGAGGCACTATTTGCTTTTTCAGTTCCTCAGTTGTTTTATCTCTTATTATGTTGAATCATTTTGAAAGCTATATCTCCCATTTAAAAGTCATATCCCATTATCTAGGAGGGAATTTGAAAAGGTCGGTGTTAAAAGAAAACACAAGCTAAAACAACCCCAACACTCAAGCCTTCAACACTAACTAACCCATACGATATTGAAGGTTAATTAGACTTTAAGAAAATGCTCAGGCAATACATGTGGCGTGCTACTGATAAAATGACACTGCTTATAATGAATTACATTATTGTAGAACCTCAGGGAGGCACTAGTGATGGGCAATCCACTGGAAAAATTTTAGTGTTTCTTCAGGCTGGGATCTCTTTTAGCTAATAAACAAAACAATACAAGTATTCTTGTGTGTGGTCTTCAACAATTTCAGTTCAGTTTTACTCAGTCTTAATGCACTTGCATATATGTTGCACAAAATAACAGCTGTAGTACATGACAGCCCTGGAGATACTGGGTGGTCTCTGAAGAGTGTGAATTAGCAGTAGGATTGAATTAGTTGTGGGGTTTTTTATGGGGAGCACAAGATATCCCAATAGTTTCTGCATGTCTGCCAGCATTAAGGTATTGAAACAGACACAGTAAGTACTGGGTATAAGCACACGTGGACATTTGAAAAACTGAAATCAAGTTAAACATTTTATTCAGCTTTCATTTCTCTCCCAAATGTGTTAAAATTGCATGCTGGTGCACATTTGCTGGAGCATGAAAAATAAAGTATATGTTGTGACTAGATCTCATTTTTAGCAGAAAAGATCTAAGTGTGTGCCCTGTATATAATATGGGCATATAATGTGCTCTGCTAATAAATAAATCAGTCTGATCTGAGAACTCAGTTCTTGTTTTTCAGATGACTTGTTGACAGACTCTGGTAAATGCAATTGCTCAGATTTCTTCATGCTGTAACCCTTGAAAATGTTACAAACACTTTTACAACAGTAAGTCTGAAGACACAGCAGCACACAGAATCCATATTGCTAACACATGAACGGCCTTTACCATCTGCACGGCCTTCAATCAGCTCCATTATATTCCTCTCAAAGACAGACACAAAAAGCATTTGACATTATCACTGTTTCATTAGCTAAAATTTCACTATGTGATCTCTCAGACAACCCTCACCTTTAGAGGAAAAATGCAGATCTCATCTATTTGACTTTGCTGTTTCTGACAATTCAGAAATCCACACAAATGAAAAGCTTATATTTGAAAGAAGCGGGAGGAGAAGGACTCAGGCAAATAAAGAATAATTAGTTCTACAAACTTTGGTTTGATAGCACTTGGATGCACTAAGACATATGCTTCTTGAGAACCTGCTGGGGAGCAAAAGTCACAGATACTGGCAGATGTGTAATCACAACAGGAACACAGTTCTGCAAAATGCTTAATCTAAAGGAGCAGGCAACATGGAGTCATCGCAACCTAAATTCAATTTCTTGAAGATAAGGCATTAAAATGCCTTAAACCAGATAATGTTGCCTCCCATTTCAGTTGATCATTAAACTTATTCCATCTGTTTGGGGTTGCAGCCCTGACTGACTCCCTCTGAATAGAAATTGATGCATGAAAGCATCACAGAGTCAGCTCTGTCTGTACCATAATTAAAACACACAGAGAGATATCTGTTCAGAGTGTTTCACAAAATAAAAACACCTTTTGCATACCTTCAAAACACATCCCTCTTTTAACCCAAGCCCTTAAAAGAGTGCCCTTGTCACTGCAAAACTGAAGGAAACCCTGGAAGTTGGAGCACATCTTTTAACAGTTTCCAGGCAGTGTGTTTCAGCCCAGAGCAAAGAAGGGTCTGGTAAGCTGCCTTCCATCTTCTCAACTATTCTTATCTCTAGTTCTGTTTCTAAGGTCAGTAAAAAACATACAGAAGTGATTATGCAGGAACTAGCTCTGAGGGATTACACTATTTGTCAAAGTAGTAACAGTGAATTCAATATGTGTAAATCTCTTCTCCCTGTGCAGTAGAGCTGTGCTCTGGAATACCAGTGGGATACTGATAGGAGTCATTTCCCTGGCAGTTTACCTTTGGGGGAAGTTTGTGGTTGATATAATAAGAAACCCATTTTTTTAAGAACTCTCAAGTTGCAAGGGACAGTCCCATGGGCCCTTTCTGCCAACAAAAACAGCTGATTTACTTTGCATTTTTATCAGTGACCTGGAAAAAAAAAATGAAATCCTTGCTAAGAAATTTGGCAGATGACACAAAGACTGGGGGTTAAGAAAGAAGAGAGGTCACTGATGCGGGCCGAGCCATTAGTAAGCAAACAGCATATTTTCTAATCCACCCCAATACAAAGATGCAAAGCAGCTGTGACTGTAGTAGGTCATTATAGAATATGACTCTGTCCTGGAAAGCAAGGACAGACTAATCATGGAGAATACCCAATCCCTGAGGAGCTGTATTGGCCAAAAGACCAAGTCCTTAACACATGGGTGAGAGAATTTTGGGATATGGAGGTTGTCTCCTGGAGTGTCCAAGGGCACTTAAGGGCTGCCAGAATGTGGGCTCCCAGTGAGGAACACCAGCCTTCCATCCTGTGGTGTGCCAGAGGCTGCCATGTGCATGTGTGATTCTGGTCAACAAGCCAAACAGCTTTAGCTCACCACCTCACCTTGTAAATGTTTCAGGCACGGTCTAGATGCCGCCAGTTTCCCCATCCTGGTGTCTGTGGGCTAGAAGGGTGTTAATGAGCTGTAAAGCAGAGTAGGTGCAGGAAATTTTTTCATGCAGTAAAAGGCCAACACTTTATCATGGGGAAAATGAAGGATTGGATTTGATCAGCCTGTAAGAACAGAACTTCACACTGGGCTGTGTGGTGCAGAAGATGGAGTCTGACACCACCCAGAAGCTGCAAGTTGAAACCGGGCAGGTTCAGACTAGACTTTGGAAGTGCTGCTGTTTGACTGCTAGAAGAACCTCCCAAATGTTTTGCTGGGTTCCCTGGCCCTAGCAATTTTTTAATTTGAGATTAGATTCCTTTTATAAGAACATCAGATATGCTAAGCACAGCAATATCTTTTCCACAATTTGATGAAGACTTCTCTGATTTTTCCTTGCTTCCTCCATTCCAGAAAAATTGATTTAGAGGGGGCACCCCTGTGGGAGCATCAGAGATGAGTTTGTTGACTTTCTTTCCAAGTGGATGTTTCAGGAGACAGCCATAGGCTATGCTAGGCGAGGTGACAAACGAATTCAACTCCCATGTGATACCATATTACTGGGCATTATAAGGATTTCAGGCAGGCCTGAATGGAGAAATCAAGCCAGCTTTCTTCCTTCACACAGGCCAGGATTAAATCTGGCACTTCCCACTTGAACAAATATATATATTTTGCAAATATTTTTTAGATGAGAGCAGGAGTGCAAATATGCAGCTATCTGAAGGCCCCTCTAGTATGGGAAATGTCATTTGGGGCTGGGGATCCAACAGAAGCTCACCTAATAAAATCAGCTGGGGATGTTAGTGTATATAGGAATTTAGTTGTCTGTATATGACTATATGAGGCTATAAATATGCTATTGGAAAGCTTGGAAGCTTACACAGTTATTGCTTGTTATTTTAAAATGTTAGTGTGGGTTTCAAGCTCATGAAAGAAATGCAATTGCTGGTGAAGACCTGTCTAGCCGCACAAAGGAGGAGCAAGAAATTCAGGTTCTTCCATCCCACTCAGCCTTGCCATGGAGGAAAGACCAGCTCCTGGTAAGTTTTGGTTTTTATGAACAATTTAGCCCTCAGGGCCCTCTAATGGTCTGAGCCAACTTGGATGCCTCCTTTGTGATACATTTTACCAGCCACTCATTTGTTTTTACTTATTTTCCTTCTTATTCTTAAAAAAACCCCAAAACTGCTGTAGCACAGCATTTGTCTGAGATTGTCTAATGCTCCCAAGGACATTTACAGGACCTTCCACCACACCTGTAGTTACTGTATCTCACTGGAAAGACTCAAGGGAGATATTTTGGCAAAATATGTCTCTTCAAATGTGCCTCTATGCATTGGATGGTGAGATCATCACTTTAGGCCTGATGGTTTCTAAAGAATTTGACTTAATGCTTAATGGAAATCATAGCAGGTTCACTCAGCATTTGAGTGCCCCCTCCCAGCACTAAAGCCCAAATGGTTCCAGCTTGGCACTTTGCAGATTCTGTGTCTTACTGTGCAATGTTTTCGCATTAATTCCAACTAGGAGGAAAAAGATCAAGCTGTTCAGGAAAATACGCTTTATTTTATCTTTAGCTTTTATCATTAAAAAAGGGCATATGCTTGCTTCTGGGCTGGATGAGTCAGATGGAGCTGATGACCATTAGCACTCCATTAAACCGCTGAAGTAGGAAAAAAAAAAAAAAACAACTTCTTGTAAACATCTGATTTTTAAAAAGTCACACAACAGTGGTTAGCAGCTGACAGAAATTATTAGCAATAAGCTCTTTTGCATTGAAATAGGTTTATTACCATCTTTCCCAACCTAAACAATTCTATGATTCTATGCACTTAGAGAAGCTGGTGCGAGCCTGGCATGATGTCAGTGAAGACCACCTCTCCACCTGATCCTAGGAAAAGTACCAACAAGCCAGGGTGTATTCTCTTCTCAATCCCTGCATAACCTACTCCCATTGGCCCCTGCAGGAGTTTTGTGCATGTGCATGTGTGCAAAGTATGGTCCAAAAAATGAAAACCAGTCAATTTTGCCTTTTCAGCTGGCAGATCTGTGAGAAAGGATGAGGCTGCCTTTAAAAGACTGGGGGAGAAAGGATGTATTTTTCTATATCACTGAAAGCTAATAGAGGTTATCCAACAAGGAAATAATAAATTAATCACAAGTCACAGCCATATGAAGTCCTTGGGTAAAATCAGATTTGTTAGAGAGTGTAGTGGTTTCTTTTGGGTTTTGTTTGTTTGTTTTTTAAAAACAACAGAAACTCGCTCTCTGCATGATGCATTGCCTGCTCCTGGGTCTGCCCACACTCAGATTTCAAAGCACATTTGTGGCTTGTTGAGCCCTTGTGTTGTTTGGTTGCTTTTTTTGGTCAAGGACTTTTCCGTATGATTACACTCTAAAAGTGTGCCATAGATTACATGGTCCATAACCAGGTTACAAGGAGAGAACACAGGTCTGCATTTAGGAAAACATCTTTAATCCCAATAGGAGCAGCTTCAAACATTCAGCCTACAAACTTTCACATTATTGACTCGGTTAAATGTAGGGACAATTCCTGCAAATGTCAGGGATGTTCACAGGGGAACAAAATTGCTCATAATTAAATTTAAAAGTGAAGCAAAAGAATCTGAAACAGAATCTGAAAGTTTGCAGGATTTGGCTTCAGGTGTGAAAAACACAATGTTGAAAACTTGGTGCAAAAAAACCCCAGAAATTTTTGCATTTATTCTAAAAGACCAAATCATGTCAGATTTTGTCAACTCTTTAGTTAAAAGATGGTGAGAAATACTGACTATAAAGGAGGTGAATTAAATGGCCTGTGAGGCTTTATAGGTAATACAAAAATCACTATTGAAACAATGATCCTCTCACAGTTGAAAATATTGACCTTTGCTGAAGAAATTCACAAGTCCTGAACACAGTGCTTGCTGCTTAGTCCAATTTCAAGTCAATTGAAGGAAGCAAAATACAAAGAGAAAGGTCATATTGACTTAGTATAACAATCTTAATGAATCTTGGCCCTCTGTTTTATACTTCCAGTGGAAATATGAACTCAGCGGCTCATTCCCTTCCTCTCTGTGCTGATTCCAAAAATACAGGTAGAAGGAATAAGCTTTTGCTCAGCTTGATCCCCCAACAGCAACATGTCTCTGTTTAAAGAGAGCCTAAAAATCAGCCTCCTTATTTTTAGAAAAAACATTTACTAAAAGGAGCTGTTGTTGACAAGAAAAGTCACTCATATTTGAATATTAAACATTTCCAGCACTGTAAGTATGAGAGGAAAGGTAAGTAATTCAAGAGTCACAATCAATAAGGACTGTGAAAGATTGCTGTACAGGGAATATTTCTCTCCCTCCCAATAGTATTTTTTCCGTGCTAAACCAGAGTATTTTTGGAGAGTTCTGCTGCTTATAGGTGTACCAGTCATGGATCAGCACTCAGCTGCGCAAGATACTGTATAAATGCAGAACAGAAAGATAAAACCAAGCCAAGAGCTCAGAGATGGATGCAGACAGACAGCTAGGGGAATAGAAGGAAACACTGACATTATAATGTTTGAGTCCTTATTTCAGATAAACAGTGACAGACAGAATGACAAAATTATTTTGCATTTTTTTAAAGCTGCTGCTTCCTCTGTCAGCCCCAACCCTGCCATCCCCCAAGCCTAAATGAAATAAATCAGTCTGGTAATAATGACTGAGCTGCACTGGCAGCCAAGGTCGGAAGTCTAGTGAAAGACAAATGGTTAAAGTTTACTAAGCAGTTACAAACCACCAAAAACAGGTCTTAAAATGGGAAGTGTCAGGCAAGCCCTTAATAACAGGTAATACTACCAGCCCCACCCATAATTACAGTACTTGTCTCCCCACCCTCCAAATGTCACTCGTTTCCATCAATTGCAGGCTTCTCAGAGCACAGACTGTGCCTTGGCAATGTCTGCACACTGCTTTGCAAAAATGGGGTGATGTTTTTTATCTGAGCTTCTCAAAAGCCACCACAATACATGTATTAAACAATAACAGCACAAATAATAGCAATAATAACAAAACAGGAGTATCAGCTCTGTGCACATCCAGCTATGCTGATGCTATCATATCCCCTGTACCATTGCAGGCAACCTTGAAAGACTGTGTGTAGATGTA
Organism: Geospiza fortis; assembly: GCF_000277835.1. Taxonomy (NCBI): domain Eukaryota; kingdom Metazoa; phylum Chordata; class Aves; order Passeriformes; family Thraupidae; genus Geospiza; species Geospiza fortis. Next base: position 1,470,785 of record NW_005054361.1, read on the forward strand.
TTGAAAGGAATACATTTACAGAACATCACATAGTCCCCATTAGGAGATTTTTATGATCACATTACTCTGTGCTTTGTCTTCAAATGGAGACTTCGCTGGCTTTTCCACCCATAAGCAAGAAAAAATACTTGCCACACTCATTATCAGTCTCTTGGTTCAGATTTTCTCTCTGATGTACAGCTGCTTCATTTTGTTTCTCAGCTCCAACAAGACGTATTATTGTCACCTTTTCCATAACAATTTCCTTATACTTCTGAAACCAGGCGACAGTCAAGAATTGTACTATGAGCCTGAAACTGGTACATACTAAGAAATGTTTTAGATGCAAAGAGATGGTTCAATATTTTTGTTTAGTTGTTATTTTACACATTTACTACCATTTGGGTTAGAGGGTTTTTAAAAATTATATCAGATAATTATATTATCTTACTCGTGAGCTTTGTAATTTGTTTGCTCTGTTTAGGGGGATTTTGAGTGAATGCAAATCACACTGAAACTTGTATACTTGCTGATTTGATACAGGGTGCTTTTTAAACATCTGACAAAATGTTCAAGAAAGAAAAAAATATATGGGATGGATTTTCAAATAAATAGGGGTTTGTGAAGCAAATTAGGGAGGATTTTGAGAGACTTAGTGCCTTAGTGAACAAGCTCCTGTGTATTTGTAATATTATAACTCACAAGTCACAGTAAATCAAATGTGGTGCTTTGATTTGTGCAAATACGCAAGAATATCCTTTTAACTATCTGATCAGCTCCATACCAAGCCCTCACACCACCAAAAGGTCAGAATCCAAAAGGGTTAAGTATTGACTGACAAGAGGATGAAAGGGAAAGCAACAGAATGTAGGTGTATAAAGGTCTTGAGGGACATTCCTAAAAGTCAGTATCAGTTTTTACACTTCTTGCACAGAACCATATATGAATTTCAAATAATGAATAGATTTAGATCACTGTACTTTCCAAAAACGTGAAACTCATATTTATCTGTGCCCATGCCAAAAACTTCTTTTTTTTTCTTGCTCAAGCCTCCATTATTTTGAAAATTCGTGCCAAAAAATCATTATTTTTACTCTTTATTACTCATTTTCACCTGTTTAGAACATCATACCCTCTCCTGTCTTTTACCATATAATTTGTACAGTCACTTACTCAATTATGCAACCCAAGAGTTTACAAAACAACATGGGTGAAATTTGCTAGTCACCTGGTGTGTCAATTTGTTAGAAAGAAATGGATTTGAAAGCAAAAAAATCCTTGAGTGTTGGCTATTTCCAGCACCACCAAAAAATGCTCTGGATCCTAAATGCAACAAGCAGGTTAGTGAGTTACATAAATGGGGAATGTGCCCCTGCCCCTTAGTTCAGCTACAGCAGAGCCTTAAAGGCACTATTGCCCTGCTAAAGGACCTTCCATGGTGGCAGTGGCAGGATGAGAGACTCACAGGGTGAGGGGTTGACTACAAAAGGCCCCTGGCAATTTATGTTCCATTTTCCTTTTCCTAGGGGCAGGATGTTTTGGTAAGAGAGAGTTTGCTGGCAACCTGATCCTCCCTGGAGTTATGGAGATCTTCAAAGGAGATGTACCGGCAACCAATGTCCCCCCTCCCCCTGTTGGGTTTTTCCTGTTCATGCTGTGGATCTCTCCCACAACAGACCTCCTGATCAGCTCCTTCTTCTTTCCACAGCACAAGCTCAGCCATATTCCAGTCTTTTAGCAGCATGCACCACATCAAGAAGCCTCACCATGTTATGTGGCAGAATGGCTCCACTGTGCAGTGGTATTAACCAGCTTCAAAAAAAATAATAATTTGAGAAGTTGTGTGGCTTCTAAATGGGAGCAAGAACCTGATGGCTGAGAAAGGCAACGGCAAACAGAGCAAGACTGGGAAGACAAAGGAAGAAGCTTATGAAGAAATAGCTACTAAGCCAGCCTTTTGACTTAGGGCTTCCCAGAAACCATAGAACCTTTGTCTCTGTCCTGCAGGACTTTGTGAAGTGTGCGCCAGAGATAAATCAATCTGTTGGCAAAGTTGGCAGAGCCCTTTCCCCACTCCTGCTCTAGAGGTTTTGGTGCCTAGAGCTAAAAGCTTCACCCAAAGACACTTTCCAAGCCATTCCTCTGCACTACAGGAAATCTGATGCAAAGAAAGAGATCCTGATTTGTCCAGCCCTGCAGGAGGGTGAAAGAAGAGCTCAGAAATTGTAAAGCCATGTCCCAGCTGAAAACCCTCCAGCCACAGAGCACCCATGGCCTGAGATGTGGCACAGCCCTCTGCACTGGCAAGTGAGCTGGCTCAGGATGGGCTGCAGGGACCCCTGGGCACACAAGCAGTACCTCCACATGCTGTCTCCCCTCCAGCCCTGTGGAGACTGCCTGACAAATTATAGCCAGTGATGCTGCTGTGAACAGCAATATCTCTGGGAATGGCTTCATTCAAATCACATTCCTCTGGCAGTGCACAGGGAGAAAGTGGGTGGAAAAAAAAAGGCAGAGCCAGCTCAGTAGCAAATATTGACTCAAAACAATAACAAAACATTACTGTACAAACCCAAACAGTGAACAGGTGAATCTCTGGATGAGTATAGCCCAGGAAAGGGCTTCAGACTCACACATTCATGTTCGTATTTCTAGTGCTAAAGAATATGCTTGCAGAAATAGAACCTGCATAAGCACGGGTTGCAGAAACTTAGAGGAGGTAAATAAAAAGTATTTTATAATTATGCAGGAGGGCAGATATTACCAGATATAATAAAGCACTAATGCAATTGCTCAGTTTGGGGCTTGCTTGTTTGTTAGTTTTTAATGAGGATACTCCTGCTGCCATTCCTTAACTCTCAACAAATACTCTCTTGATTGGGTGCTCAGAATCAGCAAAGATTAGGCTCACACTCAACATTCACAGTAAAGATTAATCTTGAGTCACATTAGCTCATGAACAAAAAATAATCTCAACTTTGTTACAGTCATACAGCAATACAAAGTTGACAGTCACACTACCTGCATTATACAGGTCATCCTACAATTTACTACCTGCATTTCTCCTCATCTTCATTTTTGTTCTTTGCTGAGGGAGGAGTGGTTTATGATGGAAAATCAACAGCTTGTTGCACCTTCCCTCCCCCTCCATTTAATTCCTCAGGTTGCATGTGCTTTCTTAAAGAAGCCAGCCATGATTTCCACTGTGTAGTGTTTTGTTGTGCAAAGTTGTTCTCCAGCACTTGCATTTCTGCTGGGTAGGCCTAGGTCAACCATAC
>NW_005054361.1:1474081-1482105 GCF_000277835.1 Geospiza fortis
AGCAAATTTGCAAAAGCACCAGCTAACTGGAGCGAGGGAGGGTATGGAGTACTCCACTAGCTGCCTAAATAACCCAAAAACCTGTCCTTCAGTCCTGCTTCAGACTTCCAGTTTTGATTTGTATTTTCCTACCCTGTGTGATGTGGTCCTGATAACCTCAGCCAGGCAGTGCTGGGTACCTCCAGCAGCATGAAGCAGTTAGATGGATGCACAAGTTATGAAATATTGATCCAATTCCCCCACTGAAATCACCTACCAGCAAAATATGGATATCCTTTGAGAACATGAATAGTACCGCGACTCTTAAAAGCAAAATACCAGGAATCAGAGGGAGAGAGCCTAAAGAACCACTCATTTGTGGCACCAGCTTTACTCAGGAGAAAGGAGACACTGACTGGGCTGTGGAAATACCTGCAAGGAAGTTTGCGAAAGCGCATTTTCACCCTGTGCTTCATATGCAGAAATGCTATACTATTTACTTACTTGGATGATGACTGGGAGACACATTAGAATGAACTATTATGGAGATGAATGCCTCAATTTTAAGAATTCATATCCCAGCTGTTACTCTGAGAAAATTGCTATGGACATAGATGTAAGCAGAGCCCAACTAATAACTTAAAAATCAGATCCCTGGAGTAGACTGAAGAAGAAGCTGCAGAAAATGAAACGCGAGTTTGATACAAAAGCAGCCTTCAAACCAGAACCATTTTCACTAGCGTGCTATATACATCTTTGCTTAACTGATTATACATTTTCTTCATTGGGCAAAAGGGATTTGAGACATGCAAATTCTAGCTTTGGGATGAGTTGTGTAACGTCACATTTGCTCATGAGTAATCCCATTGACCTCCCCAGGCCGCCCCATGCGAGCAGGCGCTCCACGCCACCGCTGCGGGGTTTCAGTGCATTTATTCTGCATCGGCACCACCCTGGCGGGCAGCACCGCGCCTGCCCTGCCTCGGCACCGGCGCTTCCCCGGGCTCCGCCGAGCACCACAGTGCCGCGCCGAAGCGCTGGGGAGAAGTGTCCTGGCCGAGCCATCAGCTTGATTAGTTCTCTTAGGATGCGCAAGATACTTTTTTTTTTTTCCCACGATCGTAGAAAGAACGTTTCAAGGTTACTCTGTGAGAATAATCAATCTGTTAAAACACACAAGTTCCCTAATTACGTTTGCAAAGAAAAGAGGGGAAAAAGAGGCGCGTGTGCTGTGGCAACGAAAAAAGCTAGTAAAGTCAGCACAGCTGAGCCCCTAATTTTGTCTTTTCACCCAGTTTCAGACAATTAGGTTTGTGAACAGTAAAAAAAATAAAGGGGAAAAAAGATAAAGAAGCTTGTGGTTAATTTTTACAACACAGTGCTCAAATGAAAAGAGACCACTTGGCTTCATCTAACTTCCCACCTTCGTAGTCTGAAGAATGCTGCAACACGCTACTGGTACATGCCTGTGAGGTAACTAGTAACTGGCTTCCATAAACACTACATTTACCAGAAGAAAAAAACCAGTAAAAATCCCTGCTTAGTTCACCGCTCATTATACAAGCCAAATTGCAAAGAGATTTTTTTTTCTCTGCAATGAAGTAAATGGAAGAGCCAACACACACAAATATGCATCTGTTACTAATGAGATGTTTACAGCCCCTGCCTTGCCAATTGCACGTATGTAATACCTCGCTGCGTCCTTACCTATAGAGCTCTGGTTAAGAGACAATAGGTGCAAATTAATGTCTAAACAGACATTATCTCGTCAAGCCTGGACATGACTTGAAGCCTCGTTAAATATTTTTAAATGCCACAGCTTTCTACTAAGGTTTTAAAACCCTTTCTTCCACTCTTTGCTGATGGTAAAAATGTTCGGGGGACAGGACAAGATATTTATAATAACAGGACATTTTGCTCCGCACTTTGTTTTAGAATGTGGGGGGAATAATAATTGTATTCAGACTTGAAATGGCTTGGGTTACGCAGTTCAGAGCACAAGCACCTGCAGCAAATTAATTTGTTGTAGCACATTTATTATCTCATAGCTTCTATTTAGGCTGCAGCTGTTGCTATTATGTTAATAATGTTTTTTATCACCACTGTATACAACAGGTTATGGTAATAGAGAAATTTTGGGGCGTGGGGTGTTGGTTTGGTCTTTTTTAAAATTTTATTTCTCAGAAAGAAAAAAGATGGGGAGAATATAACACATAAGCATTGATCAGGCATTTAGCCTTCTGTTTATTAGCTGATTTGAAAGAGAATGGGCAAGAGAAATTAGAAAAGAGTAACAATAGACAAAGATGGCGCGTGCAGAATTTGTGAAAGCAAAAAAGAAGAAGAGATGGAAAAAAAGAAAGAAAGAAAGAAAGACCGAACACCGCAGTGCTGGGGTGGTGAGTGTTCGGGTGGGGGCGGGGAAAATGCTGCAGTTTTCGTGAAATAATAAGGTGGAAAAAAAGGCATACAAAGAGTAGGTTTTTCATTGTCTGTAAAATATAAACACAGATGAATTCTGTCTTTGGTTTGTTCATGCTTTTCACTCTGCACAGCAGGGATGTTCTTAAGAAGTTGCCCTCTGCGAAATTTCACTAAATGGAAACCGTGGACCCTGCATGATGCGATTATAATCACACCAGCCATTCTTTTTACATAATTTTTTGTTTAAAATCCAGTAATGCTTCTTGTTTTTAAAACATATATCTATATCTATACACGCATCTAAAACAGTGCTGGTTTACGTCCCCCCAGCAAAGTGCAAGCTGAAGCTATAACTGGCTGTATCCCATCCGCAAATCTCCATGGACTCAAAAACAATATGAAAATTTTTAGCTGACAAGAACATGTCTGCTGCCTGCAGTCACTGCAATAGCTCACCATGTTGCCTACTAACCAAAAGATCAAAAATTATCGATTTCATGGCGCTGCGTGCTTGGGATAGAAAAGCTACTTTAAAATTTGCATTATTTAAGAAATGAATTAAGAGAAAAGACTCATGTTTTAGAGCACTTTGGAATGTAAAAGTGGCTTTATGTTTTAATCTTATCAATGATTTACTATAATTCTATTATTTTTAGCAGCTGGGGTCTGGAAATGATTTTTTTTTTGCCGATGAATTTAGGATTTTGCCGCAGTATACATCTGCAGTCCCAGAATCCTCTGGTAAGATAATCCCTCCTGCGATGGGGAAACGCCTTTAACCTTTTCGTGAATGAAAAATATGCAACCATTTTGAAATAAAAAGGGAGAAAGAATGATGATTTCTAAGAGCTGGAATGAAATTTACTGCGAATTGAAAGAGCAAGGAAAGGAAAACATACTGTAATCGCGTTGTGGCGTTGGAGTTTCTAGCTGTTGTCTCCATCGCTCCTACCCTTTCTCCAACGGTGTCCGTAAACAAGCCTGGAGTATGGTGTCACCCATAGCTCACACGGATGAAATCGAGAACCAGGTGCTCAGAAACGCAGTGCTTCCTCACCATAACTGCACAAATGTTACAACCACAACCTCCATGCTGCAGGCTTTAAGGAAAATTTAGATTACCCATCATTGAAATTCATTGGGCCAGTGGATTCGTAAGATGGCCAGGCTGCGTTAGGGGAGCCAAGCCTCTAGAAAGCACGAGGTGTTTACAGCTGCTCGGGGCTTTCAGCTGGAAAGGGAGAGGGAATTTTTCTGCGGCATAAGGAAATTCTGAAGCCCTAATCCATGCACAGCCTTGTTGAAATGAAACTACTACCCTGATCGTCTCATATTTTCAGACTGCACGGTAATTAAGAAAGAGTGGTCTGAACAGAAAAATCGTGTCTTAATGATTTACTATTTTATGTTTTAAGATTATATATTAGAGCCAATTACTCGAAATAAGGAAATCTGGCCTAAAGCTACTGAAAGAAAAAGGCAAAATTATAGATCAGCTACCTTCTTAAAGACAGCTTCCTATATGAGTACAGCTATGTATTTAGAGCATTGACAATTAAAGGGTTACAAGTCTCGGAAACCAGGGGTTTCGTGTGGACAGAGTTTGATTAGGGAAGCAGGAGGTCGGTGTCACACCTCTGCAACTGGTATTGCTTTTTCCTGTGATTTTGGATGTCTTTTCTGCCAGGGTACCTCAACACAACCATTGCAATTTTTTTAAATGAGTAGTGTGAGACCCATAACCATTAAGAGACAGGCAAACAGAAATTTTAAAGGAAAATTTAGGTGCTGCCATAGATGTGATGATGACAACGTTTTGATCAGTATTGTGGATTTTTTGGTCACATGATCATGCATTAAATTTTGAATATAAAACAATCTTGATATTTGTTTGGCTAGTAGTAATTAAAATATATGTACTGGGAGATGCAATGCTTCATGTTTAGTCTGTTCCATTGCTTAATATGCCAGTAATCAGATATTCTGATGAGTAATGCCTCAGCTACTAAATCAGCTGGACACTCTAATCTTAGTTTCTGAAACATACGTGATAAATAAACTGTTGTAGGAATTCATGTGTACTGAATTATAGAAGGAAGTTTTAAGGCATATTGCATTTATCTAAAATGAACAGGAAGGGAAAGAAAAACTTTTGTTTAAAAATCAAATTGGTGGCCGATGACAATTCTATTTCTGATGCTTGCAGCAACATTTATAGAAAACTACAATTTATGTCATTTGAACCAGTTAACAAGATTTTTTGATCACTATATTTTGTACTAATTTATTACTAATTTGTAGGGTTTTTCTTTCCTTGGAAATCACCCAGATACATATACACTTTGTTTTTTGCATAATTTTTGAGAAAGGTAAAATCTCACCATTATTTTTATTTTGAATAATTCTATTTTTCTTTGTCAATAAAGAACAATTTTTTTCCACTGAAACTGAGCTTGAATGGCATAGCTGTTTACTTTAGCAAAGACCTTGATGTGTGTTAATAAAACGTAGGTCTCAAGTATGAGGCAGAAGTTACACTGATTAGTCCCGTGTCTCAAAGAGTGCTTAAATATCACAAGCATCCCCCTCTCTTTTCCCCTTCACTCCTGTATGAGGCTATGTGACTTTTTTAACATACTACAACCTCACTTTGCTGGAAGAAGACTCCTTTTATTTTTTTTCTTTCTGGTTAAGAGGATCAGGATGATGTATCTTTTTGCTGACAAGTGAATATATATTTAGTCAGTGTCTGAAAAAAAATATCTGTAGTTGATTCTTGAATATGTTCCTAGAGCATGCACAGTTAGAAGCCAATTATGCATACATTTTTAAGATCCATATGGGAAATCAAAGATTCAGGCCCAGAGCCCTAGATATTTCTGTAATTGGTAATTTTGCTTTGTCCTCATATTAGTACCATGGCTACTCATTTGTTACAATGTTCCTTACAAACATATTAAACACCAGGATTTCAGAAGGAAAAGTGACCATCTAAGTTTACATTTAACTGTTTCCTTTTTTTTAATTAAGGGGTTTCCTACTTTTTATGGTACTAAAAGTTGACTCTCCAAAAGCAGTGCTAAGGATGACAAAAAAAAAAAGTTAACAAAAAGATTTAAATCATTATCTTTTAAAATTCAACCATGAAGTTCTCTTTTGCAGTGGGGATTTCTTACTGCAAGGATTCACAATGGACATGTTAGGAGACCGCTTGACCTTTAAAAAAAAAATATGTCTGCAGCATATTCTTCTAGTAAACTGCCACCAAAACAAACCTATTAAAGTATAAAAGAGCTCACAGGAAACTTCGGAAGCTACACAGACACACTCAGTGCTTCTTGGGGAGGAAAGGAAAAAAAAGTAGAAGACGAAGAATAACTGGACTGTTCGCAAATTTACTGATGAAGCCCCACACTGTAATATTCCATATAACATTTACTCTTCTTGTTTTGGTAGTGGAACTTGACACACTCTATTTTAGAAAAATTAGGAATATTAAATGTGTTTTAGAAACATTTTTATAATTGAGAGAACACCGACAAGTTAATAATCATAATTTCAATTCGGCTATTAAGATACTTGTTTCTCTGACGTAGGGGTTTGGGAATTTTTTTAAGGTACAATTTTAGAAAATGTTTAGCTACTTAATAGCTAAAAATTGCAAAGGTGATATGAACCAAATTTCTATAAGCAATGTCTAGATGCAAAAAGTATCCTAACCACTTTGCAGTGAAACAAATAGAGATTAAAATTACAACAACCCATGCAGAATTAAAGCATCCAAAAATCAACAAGAGGTAATCATAAGGTACTAAAGGCCTTACAAAATTTATATATATATATATAAGTTGAATGTTTTAAACCTGTTTTTAAAAGGTCTAGTTCCAGTTGTCCTCGTCAGGCCAAAAAGAAAAGCGGTGCACAGCTGAGGGGCCAGAAGCAGAGACATGGACTGTACCCCTCCTGCTCCTGCAAAATCCAGGCTCCAAAAGCCCCATCCCTGCAGACCTCGGGGGGTGGCATGGCACACAAAGAGGCTCTGAAAGGTATCTGGGACCATGCAATGCATCAAGGGCGTTTGACTGATTCTACTGTTGTTATCAAGTACCCAATGGAATTGCTTATAGTGAATTTGGCAATAATGCCCTATAGAAACAGCACTTTGAACTTATATAGTACCTTTGATCCAGGGATCTAAAAGGAGGGGTTTGTCAGTATTACTATTCCCGTTTTACAGAGGGTGAAACCGTGGCAGAGCAGATTTTCTCAAGGTTGTAGAAGAAGGCAGCTGAGAAAGTAAGGTGGACAAAGAAATTAACTCTTCCCCCCACACCCTTTTCTCTTTTTTTATTGCTCAAGACAATCTTCAGGAATACCTTCTCTGGCTCTTATCTTAAATTGGAATCAAATTTCTGGTGTCAAGAACAAGGTCCTTCTGCTCATAGCTGCACCAAATAACTCCCCAGGAAGGTTATGAACACTCACAGTCCACTGGCCTGATCTGCAGTATTTTCTTTGGCAGCTCTTGCCAACAGCTGCCCTCATTCTTGCCCCTCTCTTGATCAGTATTGTCAAAATGGCCAACTGTCCTAAGAGAAAACAGGAAAGCTGCATTTCTCGATTCTCCAACTTCAGGGTTGTCCAGGTAGCGTTTATTTTCCTTACTAGTGGGCACCAAAGGTTGCCCACAGCAGAGGGAGGCTGGTGGGTGAATGACTGCTATGCCCTGCAGCGGCAAGGGTAGTGGGGAGGAAAATAGGATTTTTTTTTCACCACTGCCTTTCTAACGTCACATGAGTAGTGAGAGCTAACCCACCCTTGGAACCCCTCTCCTGCACTTGCCCCACTGGATTGTGGCCCCCTGTCACCCATGCCAGTTCCACCTTGTCTCTTGTATGCAGCAAGCCTTACGTTATCCTCCCAACAAACCCCCAGCCCAGGAAAAATCCCGTTTTTAAAAAGCTCCAAATTCAAAAGAAAGCACTTTACGTGAAAATCAAGCACCACTGTGAAAGAAGTTCCTTTAGTCTAACACTATATCTGACTGAATAAATCAATGGGAAAAAAAACCCCAAATCTTTAATTGCAACTTTCTAAGTAGAAACTTGGAGCCTGTTTAAAACAGGATTATCAGTGGGAAAAAAAACGGGCATAAAGGTAGCCCCTCTGTGAACCGCGCATCTCCGCCCTGCAAGAACTGCAGAAACTGGAGGCTGGTAGGGGACAGGAGACTGCAAGAAGCAAAACAAGAATTCAATCTCCCACATCGGCCCATGCCAAAGCAAATGTATACTGCGGGGAGAACAAAATAATACCCATCTTTCGCTCTGGCAACGGATGTTTTCCACAACCACGTTGTATATACGGTCCTTGTTTCATATGGAGGGAGGTGTGAATGTATTTTTCCCTCCTGGTATGTTAAACACAGACTTTGCCACTGCAAGACGGTGCACGCAAAAAGTCTGTAAAACATGCTGCTGTGCAAGCCCGAGCACGCCGAGAAGAGGCCGCCGCGGACGTGCCTTCACACGCTGCGAAAAACCCTTGTGCAATTCGTATTTTCCTGTTTTTTAAGAATCGCTAAAGAAGCGAGGGGAAGGCGGGGAGGAGGAGGTGTTGGG
>NW_005054361.1:1483429-1500224 GCF_000277835.1 Geospiza fortis
CCCGAGGTGTCTCTTGGGAAGCTCGTCCTGGGGCGAGGGGGTGGCTGCTCTGGGCTGCGGGAGAAGGCGAGTCCATGCGCCCGGCTCCGCTCTCGTTTGCGGCAGAGCCCGGAGTACTTTAATGACCCTTTTTTATTATTATTTTAGAGGTTCTTTCCCCTCCCTTTTTAGGGGAGTACTAACTCGCCGGTGGGCTGCAGATCCCCTTTGGCGATAGGAGGGGGAAGAGAGCAGAGTACGGGTTTATTTGTACGGAATATAATTAATCACGGTCACTGCAGTCAGCGGGAGATAACTAATCTGCTGCCTTGTGGGGTTTCGCTTTTAGTGGCATTGCATATTTGCTGGAGAGGCTGTGCTGCTGCTTCTGGGTGTCGCCGAAATGAAGCTTCCCCGGAGCTGGGAGCCATCAAATTAAGTTTTTTAACACCCACCTTTTCGGGGTGTTGTAGGGGGCGGCGTGGGGGCTCCCGCGCTGCGAGGGGAAGCGCCCGCTGCTTCCCGTGGCCGCCCAGGGGGACCTCGGCGGCTCCAGGCTCCCGAAGTACCGCGTTCCTGAGGTGTGGGGATCAACTCGCGGCTGCTCCCTGAACTATCTAGGGCACTTACTTCTCTAGGAACGGTGTGTTGTTTTGTGGTTTGTTGTTTGGTTTTGGTTTAGTTCGTTTTTGTTTATTTGGGTTTTAACAAAGCTTAGTTCGTTTCTATTTTGCATGATTAACTGCTCCTAGAGCAGCAAGTTTTCTTGAATTTAGGAAAACCTTTCATTTTTCCCTAGTTAAAACTCGATGTAGGACGTTGGGCCATTTCTTTTTGTGTCTCTTTCCAAAAACCTTCTCTGAAAATTATCCTAACTGGAAAGAAAGGACAGACTGTGAAGGTACTACGGGCAACTTACTTGTGACTTTAGGAATAGCAGTGTTGATCTTTGTAATCAGCTACTTCTTGATCTCTTTCTCATGGAGCAGCCATTGTTCTGACACTCTGTGTATTCCAGACATCTGTGGTCCTCCCATCCCCCAAAGTATGCAAGTGGTGAATGGAAAGAGGCTGGGCTGGTATGCTGAGGTCGACGGACGGAAATCAAGGAGGGGTTTTAGTAAAACAGGATCTTTATGTGCTGAGGCTACAGTAAAGGCGAAGACAGCGAAATCTAGCTGAAAGAGGGTCGGGGTTTTCTTGATCTAAGTTCACATGCCAGTCAGCAACCTCCTAGTTATAATTTTGCTTCTGAATGACAAAAAGGTACTACTGCAAGGCTCAAAAAAAAAAAAAGCCTCAGTGGCAAAACTTACTGGTGTGTATTGGCCCAAGTTACTATGTGAGTTTCAGTACCTAACAGTCCAGGAACCTAATGTTGATCTTGCACTTTTGATAAAAAGGTGCTGACAGCTGCAGGTATGTGACTGCTGTGTCGTTTGTCTAATGGCTGATACTGTTGCAAATGAGGCTGCTTAGGTATTCAGGCAAGAGTTTAAAGCTCTCTAAATTCAGCTGTTCAATTCAAAATTACACTGAGTGTCTCATTGTTCTGGGATTGTTCTAAAGAAATGTTGTATTTGTTCATCTGTTAGTTCAGATATTTTCTCTTTAGGTGTAAACTGATATCCAGGGGAATGTTCACTTTGATCTGTATGGCTAATCATTTCACGAGATCTAGGGGAGAAATACGTAAAAACACCATGTTGGGAAGGACAGTGCCATGCACAATAGCTTCTAGGAGCAAGGATTTAATACAAAGTAAAGCTTGATTGGAAAAATCAGTTCTTCAAATGCTGTGTTACAGTCTCATCAACCCAAGTTTCCTTTTTGTTGCCTAAGCTATGAATAGAGTGGGCTCTTTGCATGGTGTGTGTCTACTCTGGACACACCAGCATTTTGCTCTGACTGTGGTGGGTCAGTAAGTGGCTTACCAAACCTTGGCTGTGAAACCTGGTTGCCCTTCGGACATAATGACTTTTTCTGAAACATCTGTCCATCTGTAGTGACTCTACATGTGAATTAGCATCTTGAAATACTGTATTCTGAAGAGTTAAAGTTGAGGTTTTGGGGATGTTAAGGCAAGAGGCTAGTACTAATGGTGTTCTGATTGTGCAGTGTTTTCAGGGGTGGAAAGGGAAGTGGAAAGAATGGAGCAGGAAATATGGCTGCTGGAGGCTTCTGTCTCAGAAACTGAAGTCTGAATAGGCTGTCTGAAACTCCTGGATAAGGATATTTCTGCGGAGTATTGTCTAGTAGGCAGACTAGTGTGCAAATACAGCAGTAATCAAAATCACTTACCTTAATTCATAGTTAAACTGGTAATGCTGGGGTTGTGGTTATCCTGCAGTTGCCTGCAGCAAAACTTGTTCTGTGACTGTGGTAGCCTGCATACCATGGCAGGAAAATCAGGACTGACCTTACTTATCTTGAACATCATACTTCACAAAGCCTGATAAAACCTGTGAGAAACTGTGCAGGCAGCTGTGACTTGCTCCTGTGTCCTCGGAACGTGCACTTGCAAACTCTGAGCCCAGTGCCTTGCTGGCTGACTGGGTGGGAACCTAGAAATGGTAAACTTGGCAGTAAGTATTGTGTGTGTGATTCTTCTTGTCTCTTTAGATAAAATTATTTTCCTGGAAGGGCAATATTTCTGATTTTCCAGTAAAGCACCGATTTAATTGGCTAGACTTGCCAACATAAGGCAGCCCGACAGTGGTTAACTTTTAATATCCATTTCTGGCGCTTGATTCCAAGGTAAAACTTGCTGTAGTCTGTGATCAGCTTTAGCCCAGCAGGGTAATGTGTTAAACTGTGCTGGCACTGTATAGCCTGTGCTGCCTGTCATGAGAAGAAAGGAGCCAGAAAAGTTGTTTCAGTTTTTGGGGCTTTGTGCTTTTCTTTCTTTGCTGACAGGTAACTTCAGGTGCAAGGGAGAGAACTAATGGAAGTCTAATTCTGGCATTTCTGTGTGGAGCACCAAGTAGATGAGGTGAGCAGGTGAAACATACCTGTAGCTCAGCCTGACCTCCTGAGTCTGTTTACTCTGATGTGGAAGCAAATTCATCCTGTGCTTTCGTGTCCTTGGGAAGTTTGGGTACACATGTTACTTTACGGCAGAACTTTTTGTTCCTGTTCCAAGTTGACTTTGGGAAATCATAGGCTGGATTTGTATTGCAGAAGTGAAGTGCTTGCTCTGTGACTTAATACTAAATTAAGTCTGGAGCCTTCTTTGAGGGCTGACATAGAAGGGTGAAAGAGTTAATCTCATACTCTGTGTTGCTGCATTTAAAAAACGGTATGAGGTAGCTGGATTTTGCCAGAGTTGGCAAATGCACCGTGTGCACTGTACGTGTATTTGCTGGAACCAGCATTTCTGGTCTGACTTACTGTGCTAAATAGACTTGTATAAATTGGAGAAGTTTGCCAACTCTGCAGCAACTGTAGCAAGTAGTTCTGTATTGTCCTGGCAACAATTCAGGTGCCCTCCAGTGGCCAGAAATCTTAACATCCTAAAGGTGCTGCTAAATGCAGCTCCCTTATCAGTTTGCCTAAATTAAGAGTGAGTTGAAGAAACATCTTCTAGTGTCAGACTTCATTAGCATGTTTGCTGTTTGAACAGTCCTTTTTGGAGTGTTGGTGTGCCTTATTGTAAATACAGAGTTATTCTGACAGACAAGCAAAGATAGCCACTTTCAGATTCATAAGTACTTTGTCAGTGTAATTATGACTAATCACTCTGGTTTTTTAAACTGTAGAGATTAATGTTTAACATCCAAGTTCAGGGCTGGCTGTGTGATTGCATCTAAGAAGAAACTGGATTATGGGTAGATACTTCCTCGTTAGGAAGAGAGATGGTTTGCTGAGTTGTTCCTGTGTTGGTGTGGAAGTGATTGTTTCAAGCCATGCACAAGCAGGCTGGAAAGGTATTTCTGTAACAGTGTCTGTTGTTAGTGATGCACATGATTGTGTTAAATGACTGCAGAACCATTGTCTTTTTGATACACAAAACCATGTGGGCAGGGCAACTTGAGGGCTGGCAGTGGTTTTGTCCCTGAACTTTGAGTGTTAAATGAAATGTGGTATAATATTTGTCTGAATTATAATACGTTGCCTCTAAATGATCACAATGGCAAATTTTTTTTTTGTATGTGACTAGGTAAGACTAAATTAATTTTGATCCTATCTACTGCCAGCTCTCTACTACAGTCGCCTTACTCAGTGATAAGTATGGGTACATGGACCAAAAGCTGTAAACCATTGCATATTTATTACTTGAGTCCTGCTGGCAGACTAAACCTTGGATAGAAGCACTGGCTCATCCCTAACCAAGGAAGATGGGAGTATGCATAATGTACATATCTGTGTCTTGCAAATAAAAGGTGGGAGCTCTGTAAGCTGTGATAATAAAACTTCTCAATGTTTTGACCAGCCATGAGGATACTCAAACTTAGTGAATGCTGCACAAAGCCCTAGTGGGAAGTGTGTGCCAGTGACCCAAAGATCCCAAATCCATTGCTGAACAGAAGTGATTAGTAACTGTTTTGAGGGGTTTTTTTTGTGGTGCTGGTACTTAGTTGGTCAAAATAATTAAGACATGAGAGTATTTGGGTTGATAATCTTGTTATGACTTAATACAAGATGACTTAATACAAGACTTCATAAACTTGAAACTGTCATACCAGTCCTCTAATACTGAGCTACAAACTGCTGTCAGGGGGTTGATATGTACATTATGTGAGGAAGTTCATTACTTTTATTCTCAAGTTGGATGTGTAACCCCGGAGTTGTATTTGAAGAAGTTTTCACATCATAACATTTGAGATTATGATCAGCTCCTGTCTTGGACACTCAGGAAGATATTTAAGTGCTTGAGGTCTATTTTGCCAGCTAATAAAGTGAAAGTTTTTGCTAATGCTATGTTATACTTGCTGATGAAAAGCTCTCTTAAATCATTACTTTCAAACATGACCTGCTGATTTGTCAACTTGAACACAGCTGCTGCTTATAGCGCTTAGAAGCAACCAGAAGTTTCTAGAAAGGACAAATAAATACCTAGGACAGAGAGTATTTTGTTTGCAGAACCTGTTAGAAGCTCCTGGTATAGTTGCCTGTGATTTTGAATGTAAAGGACTGGGTTGACAGATCTCTTGTAACTCCTGAATGTTCTCTGAGTAAAGGGTGAAATAACTGTGCTGTGGATTCAAACACTTAATTTCTGAAGTGACAAGATCCAGTACTGTGAAATTTCAGCTCCTGCCGTATGATTTTAGTTAAGAGTATGTGAATATGTGAAGAGGTGCTTTCTTTACATTGCATAGGGTGCCCAGCCATGTGCCTCTGGCCAGCATCAAGCAAAATTATGTAGGGGACTGCTGATAAGAAATTATGGTGGTAGGTAAACTTCAACCATTTAGAAGTTACAAGTTTAAAAGTCCATTTAGACATATCTGTGTGTCCCATCAGTCTGTAATTCTACCGCAGTTTCTCTAGAATGTCTGTCCTAAAGAGTGAAGTGCATCTCCTTTCTTTCAAACGGAAAACGTTTATATGATATTGCCAGCCTCATGTTTGGAGAGGCTTCCTAGCTGGTTCTCAGTTTCGAAGTTCATCTTCTGGAATGATAGTGCAGATCGGTGCCAGGATGGACTTTTATTTCTTTTTTAGTAACTTTCCTGATGTGCTTATTCTGAATTCTCTTCCAAGTTCTCATCGTTTTGTACTTAAGTTATCCGAGGTATTTGTTGGCTGACAGTGGCTCTTAGACCACTTTTAGCGCTTGCTTTATTGAGAATTCTAATGGCTTGTTTGTAAAAGGGTACTTAAACCTTAGTGCCTCTGAAGACCCTGATGAATTGCACAAGCTGTTAGTGCCTTCATGCTGTGTTAGTTGCTCAGAGCACAGCACGGACAGGGCTGCAGCTGGAAGTGAAATCTCTGACCTCCACTTCTGATCTTTTGTTACCTGAACTCTCAGTCCATGCAAAGTTGCTCTTCAGCAGTTGATTAAAACTACCCACATTCTGGCTGGCTCTCTGTACTTCAGGGGAGCAAAACAAAATGTGGTTCTTGCTACACTTAGATTTTAGTCTCAAGTGCACTTGGAACTTAGGAGTTGTTGAACATTGCAAGCAAGGTAGAGGTATGATTCTTTACTAGCCTGCTTTCTCTTTTAGCAGGGAAGGAACGGTAAAACAGGTGAAGTGTCCTGTCATATCAGAACACTCTGTAGTGCTCCAAGGTGAAGTCTGGCCAACTGGAACTTTACAGCTGTTATAAAGTTCTTGTGGCCCCTTTCCCTTCTCTGTCACATTTGCTGAAGACTATATTGACTCCAAAACAAGCCTTGAGTTTTTTGGAACTTGAACCTAAGTCTTCCATTCACTAGACATTTTTTGAGGAACATGTTCTGTTCTTAAATACAGCTAACCGAGTGTTCTAGTCAAGGCTACCAGACTGCCTGCATTTCAGTTCCATCAAGCAGTTGTAATCAACTTGGAGAAGTATAGCAAGAAGGAAATATTTACATGTTGTTTGCTTTAGCCAACGGGCATGTGAATAGAAACTCTGTACTCTTGGTCTTAGATTGCTGATATAATGTGTTGCCTCTCTATTTTCAGTTATTTTGTGTGTGGCATGAAGTGAACTCTTATTAAAAAAAAACCCTTACAAAAGCTAATGTAGGGAGGTTTCTCTGCCGTTGTTACAGAAAGGAATTTTTAGATAATTTCTAAGGCAGAAGACAAAGGCTGAGAAGCCAGGACAATTGATGTAATAGCAGCCTGGGATGCCTGGAGGAAAAAGGAAATAACGAATTTGAAATGAAGCAGCAAAGAAGAATGGCTGAGATAGAGGTGACTTGCAGTGAGCGTTGGCAGACCAGCACCCCTCTCCCACTATAAATCTCTGGGTTGTCTGAGCTAGTTTGTTGCCTCTTCCAGCATATCTTAAGGATGCTGAACGCTGAGAAATTGGAACCTTTTAACCATTGAGGTCAGTAAAGTAGATATTCAGATTTCTTAATTTCCTGAAGTTTGTTAGGAAAAACAAACCTTAGACTTTCAGTCTTAATAATAAGAGAATTTAAAGACCATTTTAACACTATTGCATGTTCTGGGTTCAGAGTCTAATTTATTACTATATGAGTAGCTAAATCTAAGATAAAATGTATTGCTGTTTGCAAGGCATCTCCTAACTTTCTGCAGGCATCAGTAGAATGTGTTGTCTGAAGTATTCCTGCTTGGATAAATTTGAGCTGGATGTATTACAAAGGATACCAAGTTTAACACTGGAAAGAAGAGGAATATTTCACTAAGCAAGAATAGCTTAATGGTTGGAGGGAGTAATGCTAACTAACAAATGTTGCTTGGAGGAGCAACCAGAGCAGTTTTTCCACAAGGTATAGTTAATAAATGAGTTTGTTCAGTTGCAGTCTAGGATCAGTAAGATGGATTTCAGTGTGTGGCATTCAGGTCAAGATTACTGGTAGCTCTTAGTTTGCAGTGGAACTTCTGAAATAGTTCAAGTTGCTACATCTTGGCACAACACTTAAATGTAGTAATACTGCTTCATCTCTTGCCATGGCACTTCTTCTGAAGTAGTAATGAAGCCTATAGATGAATATTTCTACTGTGTAACCAAAAAAGAAAAAGATGGAAAACTTTTAAAGCTGTGAAAGCCTATAGGTTTTTTTCCTGTTAGAGGAATAAGACCTGCATGGTTTGACTTGTTTCCTTTTGGTATTACATACTGTCCAAGTTTCTTCCGCTAGGTTAAGATGTTTTGTCATAAGCCACCTGGAGACATTTTTACGTAGTATTAAAAATCACCCTGTTAAAAGCAGAAGGTATACTGACATTAATATAAAATACATGAAGTTTTGTACTCCTGTTCTTAGTACTGAAAATAAGGTAAACCTTAATTTTTCTCACTCTAAAAATATCCAAGTGGTGCATTGCTTTGTTTAATGTGATAATTTACTGCCCATAGTCATTATTCAGGAGCCACTTTGCAGTGAGTTTCATAGTAGCTTTTGTCCATTCAAGTGCTTTAAGGACTTTTGCACTGGTGTGCAAAAGTCAGTGTTGGTGGGTGACTAGTGTCCCAATAGTCAAGGCCTTCTAATACTTGCGTATAACTTCAAAATAATCTACACTCACTGTATGTGGCTGTTTCTTTTAGAGGGGACAGGGTGGCTGAGGGCTGCAGATGCTACTATTGGGGACAGAATATGGGAATGCTCTTCAGTATTTGTTTACTGGATATGGAAATACATTCCAGGAAAACTGTTGTTTGTAATCCTCTGTGGTATCTTCGTACAGGAAAAATAAATCTTTTAAAAATGCAATCTTCAGAGTGAAGTTCAAGCACATTCTGTACCTATTTTTAAATAAAGTGTCTTCTGTTATTTTTTTCCAAAAAATTGTAAACCCCAGCTGTCATTCCTACCACAAACTTGAACATTCCTTAAAACACACAGCACCAAAACTGTCCTTCCAGGAATTCTTACCAATCTTACGGAAGCATCTGGTACATGAAGGACCTCCAAAATTACCTACAAAGGTACTTTTACCAGAGCTCAATACAGCCAGATAAAAACTCAGTTTTCTTTAGAACTTGTGGGTGGATATGGGAGGAGAGAACTTTATCCACATTTGATAAGGAATAATTACAGGTTTACAGCAGTTCAACTCACGTCTTCATGAGACGAAGATCAGTAGCAGTAGGTCTGTCTGTTGTAAGAGTGTTTGTATCTGGGGCTTAGGTTAGACCAAAAATTGCTTAGAGACAGTTCAGCCACTCCTGCCTAAAGTGCTTTTATACCATGAAAGCTTTTTCCCTGGTGTTTCCACTGTCAGTATTGTCTTGCTTGAATAATTCCTCCTCCCCCACATTTTGTTTTCTAGAAAACAGGCTAACCACTTCCAGGGGAAGATTAAAAAGGGTTGTTTTGTTTTGATTTGTTTTTTAATTCCTTAATTGGATGTATTTTTCAAATTCCCAACTTGAAAACTAAGGTTAATTAGGAAGCTTCTGCTACATTAAGAACTGAAATACAGGGACTTGGGTCATGGAAATGAGTGCTCTCTGGTGTTACCCGCTGTGGAACTGCTGTATATTTTGGCTATGGATTTTTATTAAGCAGATACACAGGCAACATCATTGGCAAGCAGCAAAGACCAGTTATAAAATCAGACCCAAAGGATGCTTTCAGTAAGTAACACCTTGGGAATAGTTGCAGTGACTTCAGAGCACTTGGAGAGAAACTGTTTTTCAGTACAGGTGCTTCTCTTCCCTTGTGTGTAGGTGATACACATTTTTAACTGCTGTGGCTGTCAGAAGATGATCAGATTGTTCTGTGTAAGCAAATGTATAATTCAGAATTGGTGGGGAGTTTAAAGGTGCAGTTGCTTGGCCTGTCCCGGGTGAGACAGACAGAACAGGATATCATGGTCAGGAAGGGTGTTTGTGTGCAACAGTTCATGGTGTTTGGATGGATCAGTCTGGGTTTCTTGTGCAAGTTTTAGTAACATACTACTCTCAAACAAAGGGTTTATGGCAGACTTGCAGACTTTGACTTGCTGTAAAAAGAACTGCTTATCAGATCAGTCAGGTGTAATTTGAGTCAGTCTTAAAGAAGAGAATTGTTCAGATTTCAGAAATAGTGTAGGCAACTGTTCTCCAGAATCAGAAATTAATATCTAATAAAAACACATGATCAGAAATAATACCTAATACTTCTTTCATTCCTTTTGAAAATTAAGAAAATTGAATTGTCTTCTGTAGTAGATTGAAATTATTAGCTCGTGTGCCTTCTAAGCTTGCAGTTGCCATGTAATACAGCTTAGTGCAAGGTCTTGAATTGATCATCACATGAGTTGTTTAATACATAGTGTAAAAAACCCTAACTTTGATTTAAACCCAAAGCTGATGATGCTTGCTAAGCAAGCGGATGGTCTCATGGGGCAGGAGAAGCTTTTAGAGAAGAGTCCCTTAACTCCTAGCAGTACATTCATGTGAAGTGTATAACGTGATATTTATCAGAATTCCCACTTCTGAGTGCCTGCTAGCCTTCAAAAATTGCGAAGCTTGCAGTCATGCTGAAGTTTGTAAAGTATACTGAGGCCTTCTGTCTCTTCCTGATGGTTGAGATGTGTGTGGCTGACCTTGTACTGATCCATTCTGTGAAGAAAAGGAGCAGCCCAAGTGTTTGTAGCAAGCCTGGTGGTGTCACTCCCTTTGTAAATGTGTTGGTTCACCTTGAGAGTGACAAAACAGGAAGGCAAAGTCGGCAACTTGCCTGGACTCAGTTTACCCCTTTGTAAAATCTAAAAAGAATGTGAAGGAAAAGATGAGAGAATGTTTACTGCAGAAAACCTAAAACCAAACCCTGGCTACTTTTGTTGGCAGTTTTGAACTTTTAGGATTAAACCCAATTCCCCGTCTAAATTATAAAAAGCTACCAGGAATTGCTGGGGGGCTACAGGTGTGTGAAGTGCAGATCAGGATGTTGGAACTTGCAGATACAACTAGCATGCTGATCTAGGGTCAGCATTCCAAAGACTGAATGTCACTGGAATGCATTTCTGAACACTTCATATTCATTGCTATTTTGTAGATGTTCTTCAGTGTTGTTTTGGAACAGTCCTGCTGTTCAGTGGCTACTCTGGTCTGTTGGATTTTGCCTAATGGTGGAGCTGCTTTTCTGATCTCTTCAGGCTGCCGAAATTGAAGCAGCAATTTCAGGGTGCAGGTGCTATAGGCCAGTTGCCTTCATTGATGCAGAATTCAGCAGTGGAGAAAATGATGAATGTTCTTCCCAAGCCCCTTATTGTGTATGGAAATCTCAGGTGGTAGTAAATGTCTCAAAGCATAATCACTGCTCTTAACATAGTGGTAGATGAAACAGGCAACTTCAAAACCAGTTTGGTGATACTTTTTTTAGCATAGTCCTGATGGAGGAGATGGGAAAGTTTATGGTAAAAAGAAATCTTTTTTGTGCTAAGCATATTGGAAATTTCATGTAGCAACTAGAACATGCCAAATTTTTTATTGGAAGTGTCACATCTGACTTAGAGTGAGGACTACAGGGAGCAAAGATACAAATTTTACTGTTACTGCTATTCCCTTTCTGTTTGGAAGGTGTTAATGGAACTCACAAAGTAATGCAGAAGACCTGCAAAGAGCTATCAAGCTTTTGTATAGACACTTCCTCAACTTAGTGACTCATTAGAATTTTTTAATCAATAGTGAACTGACAGTGAGACTTAAGTTTTTCTTTGCCACTACCACTCTCAAACTCTTAACAGCATGTTGGAAGAATCCTTGGGTAAGGGACTGGAAAAAGTGTCTGTATTTTCAGCACATCCTCCATGCCCATTGTCAAGAGCAGAGTGAATTGGCCAGTCTCTTCCAGGCTGTGGAGGACCAGTTTAGAGTTTCCAGCTGCACAGCAGGATGCTTACTGTATGTTGAGTAATGTCTTATATCAGCTTAATGCTGTTTATCTGCTGCAGATGCAGATCTACTGCCCATTTTAAAAGAGCCAGGGAAGGGTTGCTGCCAAAAGTTGTGGGAGTAGAGTCAGGACAAACAGCACTGGCATTTGTACAGCCAAGCAACAAGATTGCTCAGGAACTGCTGAGTATCTTGCAGCTGGCTCAGGGTCCGTGAAATACAAGTTTGTCCCACCTACCCAGTGAGACTTTTAAAACTGCAGGCCTGCCCTCTATTGAATTATGATTTTCAAAAAGGTGCTCCCGAAGGAAACTCTTAAACTGGGAAATCTGTCTTTACACAAATCCAGCAAAGTCAGGTGGACTTTGTTCTCCTGACGCAGCGCTACAGACCTGTCCTTTCAGGGATTAGTGCACTGCCTTTACTTCATTGTGCAGGAATGTTTGGATCGGCACAGCTCTAACACCTAACAGCACAGTGAAAGCTGATTGCTGCAAGAGATGGTTTTGCTCCCTGCACAGGCTCCCACTACAAATGTCTCTGCTTGGCTGGCTCCCAGAATAGGCTGTCACCAGCTCTGTGTCTCTGCTGGAATCAGCGTGGGACTGTGGGGGGAAGGGGAGCAAATGAAATAAAAGTGACCTGTTGTGGAGCTGTAGCCTTTCTAGGTTAGTGAAGAGACAGGTACAGATTTATGGTGCAAATACTTCCAAACTGCTTGGTGATACGGAATGGAGATTCATAGTGAAAATTTATATAGGGCATTTGATCATATTTCAGCCTCCTTGCCCCCAGTTATCTTGGTTTTCTGTGCAAACAGTAAAAGTGTGTTCAACTCAAGGACAGTTTTTTTGGTTTATTTTAAATAAGGCTGGTTCAATTTTTAGTTTTAACTACGAGTTTTTTTGTAGGAAGAAGCCTTTATTCTTATGGCACAGGGAGGCAATAAAGGAGGAGGTGCAGTTATGACTCTTTAGGTAGTCTTTGTGCAACTTGCCTTACATTGTCATTTCAGCTTTCCCCATGAAAATTCATGTGGTAGCCCTGTATCAGACAGTTTTTGTAGTATCTTCTAAGTAGTGTATCTTTGAGGGAAATGAGGAAGTGTGACATTTAGCCATTGTCTTTGTGGCATTTCCATACTCTGGAATTTAATGTCTGGACTTCATCTTATGCAAAGATAGAGGAGTAAAATAGCTCTAGCATGGTCAGTCTTCAGTTCTTGTTCTCTTGCAGCTCTGAGATAATATCTTACACATAACCTGACAGAAGTCTGGGTGATTGAGTTCTTTTGCATGCCTGTCCATGGGGGTTTGCTAATTAGCATTTGAGTATACTCACTGTAGTAATGAAATGGCAAGATGTGCCAAGTCTTAGTTTGCAATTCCAGTGGTTCTAATGTGAAATCCTGTCTTACTAGCTCTGATTAGTGTTTAATAAATTCTAACCTTGCTCTTTTTTAGGATCTGTGAAAGGGTGCAAGGAAGAGTTCTGGGAGCATAAAAAGGAACATGGCAACTCAAGGTACATAATGCATTGCAATTTCTATTACTAGAATCTAGAAGACTCCTTATCTCTCTCTTTTTTACTTTTAAAAGTCACTTAGGTTGAATAATATCTGCACTATTACAGCAATTAATACCTTACACTGGAAATCAAACCTTCAGACAAGTTTGTTGTAAGTCAGGACAGCCACAATAGCAGTGATCTGCCTGTTCCTCAGGTTTACATGTCTGCCTTGGTTCAACATATAGTCTCAGTTTAAAGTTGCTGCTCTCTTGCAGTGCTGGGTTGAGGAAGTTGTTTATAACAGCTTATTTTAATTTAAAATCTCTGTCATCTCTTGTAGGATTAATACATGCTGGAGCAATTGAACTAAACTTAATTGTTCACCAATGATTTCTTACAGCTGACTTGATGGAGCTGGATATGGCAATGGAGCCAGACAGAAAAGCAGCAGTCAGTCACTGGCAGCAGCAATCATATCTGGACTCAGGTATCCATTCTGGGGCCACAACAACTGCTCCCTCCTTGAGTGGCAAGGGAAATCCTGAAGAAGAAGATGTGGACACAACACAAGTGCTGTATGAGTGGGAACAGGGATTCTCTCAGTCCTTCACCCAGGAGCAAGTTGCAGGTAAGGCCTTTTCTGTTACACCGGTTTGCTTGGACCAGCAGTTTAATAATACAGAGACCTAACTACTCAATTGCTGCCAATCTGGATGATGAGCTTTTTATCCCTAGTTTGAGATTACGATGACTTGCCTTGTTTTCAGATATTGATGGCCAGTATGCAATGACTAGAGCTCAGAGGGTGCGTGCAGCTATGTTCCCTGAAACCCTGGATGAAGGAATGCAGATTCCATCCACGCAGTTTGATGCAGCTCATCCAACCAACGTGCAGCGCCTGGCTGAGCCATCCCAGATGTTAAAACATGCTGTTGTTAATTTGATAAACTACCAAGATGATGCTGAACTTGCAACTCGTGCAATCCCAGAACTGACCAAACTGTTGAATGATGAGGACCAGGTAAGTATTTTCTTTGCCTGGGTAAAGCTTGCTTTTGGAGCACCTTCAGTGACCTTAAAACTGAAAGCTTTATTCAAACACTTGTCTTAGGTGGTGGTGAACAAGGCTGCAGTTATGGTTCATCAGCTGTCCAAAAAGGAAGCGTCTCGCCACGCCATTATGAGATCTCCTCAGATGGTGTCTGCCATCGTACGTACCATGCAAAACACAAACGATGTGGAGACAGCCCGGTGTACTGCAGGGACACTACACAACCTCTCACATCACCGTGAAGGCTTGTTGGCAATCTTCAAATCAGGAGGCATCCCTGCTTTGGTTAAAATGCTGGGGTATGTGCACTACTGAGGCAGTACTTGTGTTTTGCAGTTGGGTCTGCTAGGAGCAGGTACTCATGAGGATTTTCCCTTCTTCAGGTCCCCAGTGGACTCTGTGCTGTTCTATGCCATTACAACTCTTCACAATCTCCTGTTACATCAGGAAGGAGCCAAGATGGCTGTCCGTCTTGCTGGTGGGCTGCAGAAAATGGTGGCCTTGCTCAACAAGACAAACGTCAAATTCTTGGCCATCACAACAGACTGCCTTCAGATTTTAGCATATGGCAATCAAGAAAGTAAGGTAGGTGCCTCTGGTGCTGAAGTAGTTAAAATGAGCAAGCTTGTCATGAATGGCCTGACAGTTCTTGTGTACTGGCCTCCTGATTCTGAATCTTCAGCCACATGCCACTGGCTTTTGCCAGTCATTCCTGACCTTGCAAGAGGGGAGGGATACAGGAATTATCTTGCAGAAATGCTGCTGTGCTTATGGTGAGACTATAAAACTTGGAGTCCCACATAAGCAGATGGGAATGCTTTTTTAGGGAGCTGTAACCATGAGAGGTGTAAGCCAGCAACGTTTACTACCTGCTGACATGTGTAGGAAGTGACAGACAAATATTATTTTTGCTGTCTTTCAGCTGATTATTCTGGCAAGTGGTGGACCCCAGGCTTTAGTAAACATAATGAGGACCTATACTTATGAGAAACTATTGTGGACCACAAGTAGGGTGCTGAAGGTGTTGTCAGTCTGCTCCAGCAACAAACCTGCTATTGTTGAGGCTGGTAAGTACATTGTACTCATTCTAACTTAAAAATCTACATAGTGCTTTGGGATTGGTTCATTCCACCAAAAACAGAAACTGCCAGCATCAAGAAATGAACTTGGGTTGGTCCTTAAGGCCCTAACCAGGTTTGGAGGCCTTTAGTATGCAGAAGTATTAAAGGGTGGCTGTTTTTAGTAACTCCACTGGTTGTTAACTATTAGTGGCTGAGCTGAGAATATGCACACATTTAAAAGGCTCAGTGTCACACAGGGAATTTCAGGGGGTTGTTATTTTCCTATGAAGAAGGGCTAGGGCCCTAGCCATATTGTGATGTTGACAAGAAGGATCCAAAAGCTTGTGAGATTTTGCACTTAGATGTCAAGGAAGAGAAGGACCTGACTGCTCATAAGGTGAGCATCAGAGTATGGTGTCAAATCTGAGTAATGGTGTCAAATCTGTACCATCTTCCAGGCGGGATGCAAGCTTTGGGGCTCCACCTCACAGATCCAAGCCAGCGTCTTGTCCAGAACTGTCTTTGGACTCTGAGAAATCTGTCAGATGCTGCAACAAAGCAGGTAAAGGGCTTGTCTGAGGGATCAAGAGCAAAAGTCAATGTAGTGAAAAAGAAGACTTAACTTCTTCTTCCCTCTTTTTCTGCAGGAGGGCATGGAAGGCCTTCTAGGAACTCTAGTTCAGCTTTTAGGATCAGATGATATTAACGTTGTGACTTGTGCCGCTGGCATCCTTTCTAACCTTACCTGCAACAATTACAAGAACAAGATGATGGTGTGCCAGGTTGGTGGCATCGAGGCTCTGGTGCGCACAGTCCTCCGGGCTGGGGACAGGGAAGACATCACGGAACCTGCGATCTGTGCGCTCCGTCACCTCACCAGCAGACACCAAGAAGCAGAGATGGCTCAAAATGCAGTTCGTCTCCATTATGGGCTCCCAGTGGTGGTAAAGCTGTTGCACCCACCTTCACACTGGCCTTTGATCAAGGTAAATAATGATTAAAAACTGCTAGAGCTGAAACTGAAAACTGTTGCTCTTTAAAATGTAACTTTAAAAGTGAAAAATTCCTTGTTCCCACGGTTGAGGATACAATTTGCTGGAGAAGTTGTTCTACTTGAGCCAACTTAGTGTTTACTCTTAGAGATTTAAACATTTGAGATTAACTGATTAAAAAAAGAAGTCACTAAAGCAAGCACACCTCTCCTGCTATTTTATTCCCCACCTGTTCCTTACCTGCAGGCTACTGTTGGCTTGATCCGCAACCTGGCCCTGTGTCCTGCGAACCACGCCCCGCTGCGTGAACAAGGTGCTATCCCAAGGCTAGTGCAGTTGCTGGTTAGAGCACACCAGGATACCCAGCGACGCACTTCCATGGGTGGGACACAACAGCAGTTTGTGGTGAGTGCCCTCCCCGACACTGCACCTCTCAAAGTTCTCTCCAGCTCCTCATTGTCAGTGCACTTCAGCCATGTAGTGCTTGGGCTAAAGAACTGTTGTCTCATTTGCTCTAGTTCACATTATTATCTGTGTGCTGATAGCTCTGTCTTGGCAGACCTGAGATTTTTCTTAAACCAGGATGCCAAAATAAACCTTGGTTCTTATTTTAATAACCTCTTGAGCATTTAATTCTGAATGTTAGAGCTCACAGAAATTGTAGTACTGCCTACTCTGGCAAGGCAAATAATTGTCTACCAAGAAACCAGAAATCCCTCCTCCTTCTCAGAAGAAAAGGTTTAGGA
>NW_005054361.1:1500234-1539159 GCF_000277835.1 Geospiza fortis
GCTTATTGCATATTTGCAAGGGTGCTTAGACCTGTAAAAGTACTGAGAAGTTGTGCAGGCTCTGTAATTGTTACTTCTTTAGCTTCCAGGTCAGTGTGACAAGATCAGTCTCAATTGGATTTTTTTTTTTTTGTCCTGTTAAACATATTAACAAAGGAGGGTTTTGCTTAGCAGAGCAAATGGAAGCAGCATCTACTAGTACAGGAGTTTAGTTAATTCATGCAGAGGCAGGAAGGGACCTCTTTGCTACTGATAATTGCTGTTTCCAGCTTAGTAACTGCGGGGCTAATCCAGGTTTTAGAAAAAGAGATGGTGTTATCAGAGGGGAAATTGATTATAAAAGCCACTGAGGCATCTCACTGGGATGCTTCACTACTGAATTGGGGTGGGTACACTGGGCTGACTTGTAGCAGGGATGTTAAGTTTGAAGGCCAGTGCTTAGGGGAAGGGGGTAAATGCAGGGGATGAGTTTAAATGATGAGTTGGAACTGCTGGTTGGCTTTTTGATAGCCACTTAAGGAAGAGAGTATGCAATATCTTAAATTCAAAAATGCCTTTTCTCTCCCTAACCAGGAGGGTGTGCGTATGGAAGAAATTGTCGAGGGCTGCACTGGAGCCCTGCACATTCTTGCACGTGATGTTCATAATCGAATCGTAATCAGGGGTCTAAATACCATTCCACTATTTGTGCAGGTAAGTGAGAGCTCAGGACAGCACTATAATACATATTAGTAAAAGAAATAAAACAGCTCTTGCACTTCCTGGGTAGAGCTGCTAAATCAGAGTGTGCTGAAGAGCTCGTTTCAAGTGGAAGAGCTAAAAGAAGCCTTGTGTTTTGGTTGCAGTTGTTGTACTCTCCCATCGAGAACATCCAGAGAGTAGCTGCTGGTGTACTTTGTGAACTGGCTCAAGACAAGGAGGCAGCTGAAGCAATCGAAGCCGAAGGTGCAACTGCTCCTTTAACAGAACTGCTTCATTCTAGGAATGAGGGTGTTGGTAAGTGAACTTAAGGCTGGTTTCATACTTGTGTTAGAAGAGTTGATAGAAGTCTTGACCTCTGCTAAAATCACTCTTCCTTTTGGCAGCAACCTACGCAGCTGCAGTTCTGTTCAGAATGTCTGAGGACAAACCACAGGACTACAAGAAGCGACTTTCTGTTGAGTTGACAAGCTCGCTGTTCCGGACCGAGCCAATGGCTTGGAACGAGGTGAGTTCTGTGATTTGTGTTAACAGTTCCCCAGGGAGAGCTCACTTCTGTGTTCTCCCTCCTTCCACCAGTGAAGTCTAGATGCCGTCAGTGATACAGGCCCAGCTTTACACAGCTGTGTGGTGGCTGTACCTTCTTTACTCGCTCTCTGTGCTCAGGTGCAGTGAACCTGTGGTAAGCAGCCTTCAAGCTGCTTTTTCCTGGCAGACAGGAAGAGTCTGTTCTCTGCTGCTGCTGCTGAAGTGTGTAATGCTCATTATGCTTGCTAGTGTGCAAAGCTGGCTGTATACAAGAACTTTGTACTTTTCTGTGTTGCTTGTCAAAACCTAATGAACTCTGGATGTAAAAATAGAAACGTAAGTGATATGAGGGAGGCATAAATATAAAACATATCCTGTGAGGCTTCTATCAAGCCAACAATGCAGGATTAGTAATCTTGGGCTGGGAATTAAAGTTGTCCTGAGACCTGAATACATTTGAGATTTCAGACTTGAATAGGTTTGCAGGTTCATTATTGCACATGGCATTTTTTCATTTTTAATGGAGTACACATTAAATTGAGACTGAAGTCAATCTGTGTGCATGGGATACAGGGAAGGCTTCACTCATTCTTTGTCTTCCCACAAATTCTTAAGATTCAGGAGCCTAGCTTGTCTTGTTTTGTATGTATCTACTACACAAGGGGCAGTAGCCTTTAATTTGTACTATTTCAGTGCTTACTTTTCTGTTTTCCTAAAATGTCTATCTACCACAAGAATGGATGGGGTGGGAAGCTAAAATGGAATATCTCTTTGAGACTGGAGTTAGACAATTGCTCTGCAGGCAGGCAATTACTTCTGTAATTGAACAAATGGGAGAGGTTCCTTCAGAACTCTTAAAAGCTCTGTTGCTGGCTTGGGAATATCTGACTTGCAGGATCTGGACAGGTGTACCTGAGGAGTGTTACTAGAGGAGTATTCCTACCCCATCTTTTTCACTCCCAGAAAGAACCCTCCTTCCAGTGATCTGTGGGTTCCTAAATCTGACTATTACATGTTGGATGCAGATACTTAGCTGAAAAGGCATTTCATGTTGACAGCAGTGCTGCAGTGCTCACTGCAGAGGAGTTGTTCAAAGGGATTTAGGGCAAGCTTTACAACTTTGTAAACTCACAACTACTGGTGCTGGCTGAAAGAGCCGATGTTAAAACTGTTTTGTAATTCTTTGTGTACACATAGACAGCGGATCTCGGACTGGATATCGGTGCCCAGGGAGAGCCTCTTGGATACCGCCCAGATGGTACGTGTCTTCTGTTCCCCCTGACTAAACTTCCAATTGGATGAAGTCAAGTCATAGGTTTTAAAGGAGAACTGCAAATGAGTGAAGAGTGAATTTACTCTTCAGCAAGGTATTGCAAACTGACGGGCAGATGGGGAACTGCCAGTTCAAATAACCCATTTCTGCAACACCACTGGCAGCACTGAAATGGGAGCCGTATGAACATGCAAAACCAGTGTCTCTTGTCTGAGTCCTGTGGGAACACCTCCTGCTGAGCTGTTGTTTCCAGAAATCTTTTCCATTCCTTACAAATGGACTTGACAATTCCAATAGTGCAGTTTTTCTTTAAAACAACAAAGCTGGTATTGAATGCGTTAGTCTGTGAGTGTCTATAGATTTGAACACAAGCCTATCCCTAAGGATTCTGAGCTATTTTTGACTAGTCTTTCAGAAGCAAGTCTACAGTCTTGGAGCCTGGTTTTGCTGCAGTATTGTTGAATTTTAGTACTGTTGATTGTGCAGACTAATGGCTTGGCTGGAATCTGCTCGTGCTTCTGACTGCAGTGTGCTTTGTCTGCAGAATCCTACTGGAAGGCTTTTCCGAACAATGGAATAGCTGTTAAGGGCAGGCACCAGATTGTGTTGAACTTGGCTGAACTAGAAAACAATTAGATGGCTACACGATCTCCTCACACACTGATACTTGCAGCTTCTGATGCATCTAACATCTGTTAACATTATGCTTTTTTTCCCTCTGCCACCTTTAACTTTCTTAGATCCTAGCTACCGTTCTTTCCACTCTGGCGGATACGGTCAGGATGCCTTGGGTATGGACCCAATGATGGAACATGAAATGGGTGGCCACCACCCTGGTGCTGACTACCCAGTTGATGGTCTGCCAGATCTTGGCCATGCCCAGGACCTAATGGATGGGCTGCCTCCAGGTGACAGTAATCAGTTGGCCTGGTTCGATACTGACCTGTAAATCATCCTTTAGGTAAGAAGCTCCAACCTTGAATTTTAAAACAAAACAAAAAGAGAAAAACAGCTGACTGGACTGAGGACTTGGTTGGCAGGGAGGGATTGGCTCGACTGGGTCCTAGTGTGCCATAATAATGAATAAATGCTCTGGAAACACACAATGAGCACACTCCAAACTGACTTCTGCCGTGAAGTGTGGAAGTAATTAACTGTAACGTCTTGTGCACCAGCTTCATGCAGTCTTAATGTGTTACAACAGCCCTTTACAACTCAGGAGCACTGACACCTGTGTTTTTTCTCTTTGCAGCTGTATCATCTGAGTGAACTTGCATTGATTGGCCTGTAGAGTTGCTGAGAGGGCTCGAGGGGTGGGCTAGTATCTCAGAAAGTGCCTGACACACTAACCAAGCTGAGTTTCCTATGGGAACAATTGAAGTAAACTTTTTGTTCTGGTCCTTTTTGGTCGAGGAGTAATAATACAAATGGATTTTGGGAGTGATTCAAGAAATGAAGAATGCACAAGAATGAGTTGCAAGATGGAATTTATCAAACCCTAGCCTTGCTTGTTAAAAATTTATTATTTTTTTTAAATCTCTGTAATGGTACTGACCTTGCTTGCTTTGGAAGTAGCCTTTCTTTTTGCAGTAATTGTTGTTAGTTTTTTTTAAAGTCTCTTGTAGTATTAAGTTATAGTGAATATGCTACAGCAGTTTCTAATTTTTAAGGATTGAGTAAAGGTGTAGAACACTAATTCATAATCGCTCTAACTGTATTCTGAATAAAGTGTAACATTGTGTAGCCTTTTTGTATAAAAAACTAGACAAATAGAAATGGTCCAATTAGTTTCCTTTTTAATATGCTTAAAATAAGCAGGTGGATCTATTTCATGTTTTTGATCAAAAACTTTATCTGGGATATGTCTGGGTAGGGGCCAGTAAAAACTGTTTATTTGGAACCTTGTATTGGACAGTTTACCAGTTGCCTTTTATCCCAA
Source organism: Geospiza fortis (assembly GCF_000277835.1). Lineage (NCBI taxonomy): Eukaryota > Metazoa > Chordata > Aves > Passeriformes > Thraupidae > Geospiza > Geospiza fortis. The sequence goes on from NW_005054361.1 coordinate 1,504,674, forward strand.
AGTTATTGTAGCCTGCTGTGATACAGATGCTTCATGAGAAAAATGCAGTTATAAAATGGTTCAAAATTAAAGTAAACTTTTAATTCATTCTGTGTCAAATTATTTCAGATCACAAAATATATTTGTGTGTTCAGAAATAGTCCTGCACTTGCACAACCACTTTAGTGGTGGGAGACAAGAATAGTTTACCTCTTTGCTCCCACTCTGGCATAGTTACCCTTCATAGCCTGGAGGTTTCCTGCTGCAGTCCTCCAAGGCACCAGGCTGCCCCTGCTTTGCCTTGGCAGGGTCCTTGGCGTGGGGCAGGCATAGCCAGATGTGAGGCAACTCCACTGGTGCCAGGCCTGCCAGCCCCACTTCTCTCTGGGCTTCACTAAGGGTGAGCAGCCTCAGCTGCTCCTCAGCACTAAGGGACAGGGAAAGATCCTTTGCACACAAGCCCTCAGCTGGTTCAAAGCCCTTCTCAGGTGTCCTCAGTGTTCAGCTGCTGTGCAAGACAAGACCTGTGTGTGACTGGCTTCCCTTGAGGCAGCACCTGTGTGACTGCAAGGGGACAAAGTGGTTCTGAGGCTGCCGGTTCAGCCGCAGGCTGCACGTGTGCACCGTGCAGCTGTCACCAGCTCTGGGAGCAGCACTCCAGGCACATCCACTGCAGGCAGCAGTTTGCCAGCCAGAGATCAGAGCAGGCTTTGCTGCAGAGGCTCCTGGCTCAAGATGCTGTGAGCTGAAGGGAGCCACACCAGCCTGCTTCCCCTTCTGCTGCAGAAGGAGAGGGCTCACACAAGGAATTCAGCTTTGTTCCTCTCAGCCACACTTGGCTCTTCAACTCTTACTGTAAAACACTACCCCAAATAATAGCCAGCACTTCACTCTTCCCTCTTTCTAGTAACTCCAGCTGAAAGATAGCAATATTTGAAGCAATGTAAGAAAACAATTCCTGTAAGATACAAGGTGAAATCTGGTTGCGTGGGGCTGTTTGCTTGCATCCACACACTCTGGGTAATGGGGCTGTCAGAGCAGGGGTGTAGCAGCAGCTGTCACAGGCACGTGTGCTTGGTGGGTGCACTGACAAACTGACAGACATCAGCCGCAGCACATGTGGAGAAGAATTTAACTCTACACACACTGAGGACCTTTTCTAGGGTACCAGCTTTTACTGGGGGTTTGACAAACTGCCAGGGTCATCACCACACCTGTTCTCAACTGCAGCCAGGAGCGTTGGCAGCTGAGAACAACACTCCACCCTTGTAGCTTAAGCTGAGCAGTGCTAGGCAAAGGAGGGGCTAGTGAGTACAAGGCTGTGCGTAGAAAACCGGGTAAAATCTATCCTTTCATGCCCCACACACAGGCTCTGTGTGATCACAGTGGCTGGTATTAGTTGCTTGAGGTGAACAATATTGTCTGTCTTGATAAAAAGGTATTTTCTAGTGCCAGTCACAAGCATGAGGCGACCCCTTAAGATGAACAGCCAAGGCAGTCACCTGGTCCAAAAGATAAATGAGCATTTCTAACTAGCTTGAAATAGTGGAACATATTATAATTGTGAAGTAACTCTACTATTCATTTAATTTACACTTTTAAACTATCAAATACTTGAGTTAAACCATGTAATGCTAGCAAAGCAAAGTAGTAACCAAGAATTCATCCTTACAGGGATTTAAAAAACAAACCACCCCTTCCCCACCCCTGAACCAGCTTCCCTCCCTTCCTGAGCCAGCCCAAATTCTGCATCTGCTGCAGCTCAGATTGCTAAATGCTCAGCACATCTGCAGGTGTTCCTGCAGGACCGAGGTGCTAAGCAGGGTATACGACCTGCACATTTCAGAAGGCTGGTCAAAAATTGTTCACTTGGGAGTCTTGATATTTTCGTGTCCCACCGCTCTCAGAATTTCAAATGCCAAGGGAACAACAGCACTGTCAACGTCAGAGCTAGAAATTAAAAACAGTAACATTTATTAGATGTCCTCAGGAGAAAAAAAAATGTTTTCTTCAAATTCCACATTTGCCTTTATGCTAGAAAATTTAAGCAGTAACATTTAACCAGTGATCCTGCACTGTAGCACATCTTGAGTAGAAATGAATCTCAGCTCCACCTCCCACTAACTGCTACCTCACTCAACCTCCTCTGCAGAAAAAGACAGATAGAATTTATCACACACCCCATGACTCCTCATACACACACTTGGCAGAAAGATGTATTTTCACACACACACACACAGAGCCCTCTGCCTGCAGCGCTGCTCTGCGCAGACAGGCACTTCCACTCCAGGTGTTGCCCACCTCCTGCAAGGAGGAGCCACTGCCCCTCCAACCACAGTGCTGCACTGGGACCCTTGGCTTCCTCACCTGAGCTTTTACTATATATTTTGCCTAACTTTTTCTTCTGGAAACACGTTTTTTCCCTAGCATTGGAACAGAGGCTCTAACACATTACTCCTAGTCCACAGAATCACGTCTTCTTAGTTTTTTTAAGTTTTTTTATGGACTCCCATCCCTCATCTATAGCTTAGAAAGGACATCAGCAGATCAATCTGCAACTTCCTTTATTGCTGCTAATGACAATATCTACTGATACTCCACACTTCGGGAATACAGAGCTAACCAGAAAATCCAAATGATCAGTTCACATTACATAAGCCAATGTTGTAATAAGCAGCAGTTTAAATCAGTTATCTGAAACAAATTCATCTTAGCAACTGCCTTTACTGAAAAATAAATGTCCATGATCCCACATTTTAAAGCATGGATTTGATTCCAGGTCGTTACTAAGCAAAATGGGTTGGTCATGTCATTCTTAAAACTGCCTCTTCCAACAAGCTCAGGCAGCATCACTGAGAGAGAGTTTGGCAATCCATGGCTGCTGCAGGGCAGCACTGAAAGCAGCTTTCAATCCAACCAGCACCCTTCTCTTAGCACTCAACTGCTTGGCTGGACACACTTCCCTTCTGACACACGGGGAGAGGGAGAGATTGCAAACATGTCTAAGAAATGAGCCAAGCAAAAACACTCCTCAAACAATTCAAACCAGTGGTAATATGTGCATGGAAGGGCCTGGGAGTTTAGACTACCCTGAGGATGGCTTAGATCCAGGATCTTCGCTGTAGGTGCCTCTAAAACATTTCCAGTTCTGCAGGAGATACAGAGAGGCTCCTTAATCAGGTTCAAAGCACAGGTGAGGATACCAAGTTTATCAGGTCACAAGAATATTTTGGGAAAAATGCCACATAAGGAAATATGAGGAGAAGGTAGAATATCTACACTTTCCATCAATGAAAGTCCATTCAGCTAAGTCTGATAAAGCTTCCTAACTCCAGGCTTCTTCTGCCTGCCTGTTGCCAATTTATGCATCTCTGAGTCCATTACATCCCCAAGAACCAGGCTCAGTCTCTCTCAGTCTCCTCTGGAGGCAAATGGATAGAGACATGTGTTCCCTAAAGAAGGGGAGGAGGGGAAATGAAAACCCATGAGTTCTCAGGGGCTCTCTTGTTGCTGTTACAGTGCGGGAGCTTGGCACAGCAGAGGGACCTGGTTCACCTTACTGTATCATAACAGTCCTCAATGGCATCAGATGGAATTTGATCTACTGAGCATCTTATGTTAAATTAGGGTGAGTGCTCTTGATCTGGGCTCTGTAGCATGTGTTTTTGTGCATACAGAAACATACAGACTGTAACAGACTACTGAGGAAGCCAGAAAAGCAGAACTCAAAGACAATGACTGGGCTGTCTGGTGCATCTAATGCTGAAATGCTACAGAGTGAAATGTTTCTAACCGAGGAAAAACCCTGTCTTCCCCCACTCTCGTTTTCAGTGGTGGTGCCTGTGTCTCCCTTGGGGAGAGCTGACATTTTATTTTAGTGAGATAATTCAATGTGTCATACAAAAACCCTGTGAATCAGCAGCTGAGTGTGCAAGAGGGATGCTGACTACTCTCTACAGATTTGGCTGGTCCTCAGGGTGCATCTCCTTGCACTTGCCACATCCCAGCATTTCCTCTCCATGTCTGCCCACATCCCCCCTTCCTTCCAAAACATGGTACTCTGCCATAATGCTGAGGAGAGAGTTTTCCCAAAGCCTGCATTTGGGAGGCAAAGAGCACTGAAAAGATTATCTTAGTGTTTCAAAAATTGACTTTGGAAATACTATTTCTCTTAGTTCATCCAGAAGTGAAAGCCCATCAGCCCACAGCAAAAGCATAAAATTTGTTTGAGAGGCAGAGAACAGCCATTCATTCATTCATATGTCCAAGGGGGATTAGATAAGGGAAAGTCTATGGGAGATGAGCTAAGCTTTGGCCCATTTGTTGGGACTAGTACCCCTGTTCTTGCAGAGAAGACGATGCATTCCCCTAAGTCTTGTGCCTTCTGCAGAAGCTACAGGTATTCTTAAACAAAAGCAGTTCTGTTCTTCAGCTGAACATTTGAAAGGAATCAGATTTCAAATGCATCAACCGCAGCTACCTTAACACGGGGCACAAATGTTGCATTGTGCACACAGCCCACTCTGCCAAGAACCCCTGACAGAGGGACCAAGGTTTGGAATAAAATCCACAGAATCGACACACGCACGGAGCTGGACTGTGCAGCAGCTGGGGATCAAAGTGTGCCGCAGGCTCTGACAGAGAGGACTTTGGAGGAGAGCAGTGCAGGGAGGGGGGCCAGGCACAGAAACCTGAGAAGCTTTTACTGCACAGAATTACAGAAGTCCGTTGCAGACAAAAGAGGAGGCAAGTGCTCTCAGCCCTGGAAATTCCTGAAAGCCTGAGGGAACTCACCTGGCAGTTTGGACCAGGCTCTCCAGAGCCTGGATAAGAGCATCACCATCATTCTTCAGGCTCTCCAAGTGCTTCCTGTTTGAAGTTATCTGGAACAAAAAGAAAGGACCTTTACCAAAGGCTTAGCAAAAGATTCTTCTCTGCCATTTTTGTGGGATAAGAGAGAAGGAAAAAAGTTACAGCATTTATTACAATTGTAAATGGAATGTGACATTGAAAAGACTGATGAGAAAGTCCCTTTTACTGAATTTTAGGCAGAGAACATCTAAAAGATCTTGGCTTAGTTAACAATATTCACCCACATTCTGAGTCCCTGTATGTGTGCAAATTCACATATCACAGTCAGACAATCCTGATTTCATCCTTAGTATCAATGCAAATACAAGCCCCATTTAGTCTGAATCCCAGGGATATCTTGGGGAGACAGTTATTTTCATTTCTCATTTCAGGGAAAAAGTAACCAAGCCTCTACCAGCCTTCAGATCAGGACACATGCGGTTTCTCTGAGAGAAACCAGGTTAAAATCACTGCAAAGCTGGCAACTGCATATGGAAATTTTTCTCGCCCCTCATCAGTCATTAGGAGTGTTACCTGCACAGGACTGTCACCTACACAGCAGGGGGTGGAGTGACCAAGGCTATTTGCCCTTTTGTGTCAAATGAATCCTGATTATAGCTGATTTTGCTGCTGGTGTGGTTTATTACATGAATCCACAAAGACTGGTTTATTGTTTCTCCATCCTTAAGTAGCACAACTACAGAGCTCCAATCAGCCACACATTTCCTGGTGGTTAAGCAGGTGAACAGGAAGGTCACAGGGAACACAACATGAAGCCTCATGCACTGTAGCTTGAACAGACACTGAATACTTGGCAACTTGCTGAAAAGCTCTTGTATCTCAAATAAATTACTAAAAAAAACCTGGTTTGCCTGTCAGTTCCTGCTTGCAAAGGTAAACAAGTCTTGGCTGAAGAGAAAGGAAAAGGGGAGGACCAGACCAGCTGATTATTTTGATACCAGAGGAGTTAACGCTAGAAACGATGACTTCTAATCCCAAAATCTGGCAAGGACTTGTAAGCTTTAGCGTGCTGTGGCTGGCCCTATTTACCATTGATCCAGCATCTGGGCAACATGCCTTCACATCTCCCTCTTAAATCACAACAGAAGCTGTATTTACAGCTGCCATCCCACCATAATTTATCAGCAGTGATTCTGCAACAACAGTGTCACTACATCTATAATCGTAACATCCTGTAGTTTAGCACTTCCAGGGAACAGGGATCTGCCTGAAATAAACCTGTGTGTTGGAAAAAACCCAGTGATGCCATTACCTAAGCACAAATCACTGGTAAATCCTGATTACAGGTGGTTAAACCTTTTTACTCTCTTGAGGTTTATATCTGATTGTCGCAGTTTGTACTTCAGAAATCCAGTCTTCTCTATATGTTACCTGCTAGACATAGAAAATGTTTTGGAATCTGGGTTCTGAATGTGAGAACACTACCACATATAATAGGAGCAACACAGAGAGAAAAGTACTTTCACCACAAGACATTGCTTTCTGTTCCTAAAGAATGGTTAAGCCTCAACCAAACACTTCCCTGCAACTCCTGCAGCTCACCAGCCACTGCCACATTCCTTGCGCTTTCCACATTCATGCTCCTTGTTTATCCTGCACACTTTAAAAAGCCAAGAGGTCACAGGGAGGGAAGGTCACTAGGACTGAATCTTGCTCCATAAAACTATCAGGTCAAATAAAGGTTACAGATATCTCTTACTCTACTACATCTTAACTTTTGGGTGCTCACATTTGTACAACCTTCACGGTCTCTTCACAAAATAGCCAATGATATCATACATAGAACATTCAAAATATGTTCAACTATAAAAGAAGAAAGAGGTTTAATTCTAAAATTATCTATTTCAAGCAATAACTTAGTCCAATTGAGTCACAGGGTCTGACTATAAGTCTGCCCATGCTGCAGCATGCCTTGTATCACTGTTAAGAACACATTTCTGTGCATACAACGTATTTGAAAAGAAAGGATTAAAATGGCTTTATATGCACAGAAATTGTAAAAGACTGAAACAGAAACACCCATGAGATCATCGCATCACCTCCCTGTTAGACTTCACTGTGCAGAGCAACTTTCAACCACAAGCAATGGGCTCCCATGGTATCCATCCACAGGGGCTACTCCCCGAGCTACAAAATGCTTCAATTAGATCCTTTCAGCAGTAAAAGTAGAAGCACAAGGAAGGAAAGGATCAGCATGAGCTGCCTCCCGTCCATTTAAATTAAGTATAACCCAAATTTAGAACACATTTTCTTGAGAGTGCCAGCTACCAGCTTCATCCAAGCCAAGGGGTGTTGGTGAAGAACCAACCTGTCCAGTCAGCAGTGCCACCTATGCCCACAGAGAACTTGCCCAGAACAAACAGGGTTGCACAGATTTACGTGGGCGGCTGGGGCTTCCCCAGCTCTTCCTCGCCAGTGCCCACAAAAATGCTTCCTATCCACCACCAGGCACTCACTCCATGGGCCTGGGAGGGGACCAACTCTGTGCTAGCAGGAAAACTGCAGGTTGAATACAGGATGAGCTGCCAGCACCCAGGAGCCAGCTCAGCCACAGCTACCTATGGGTTTTGTCAGCACTCCCATGCTCTGATCACTGGTTCTTATTTGCTCTTTATCTCAGTCTGAGTACATCTGATTGTTCCCTGAGCAATTTGAAGGTCTCTTGCATACAACAGATTACATCCTGCTTCACAGGAGCTTGTGAGAAATCATATCTGAATCATTGTTTACTTTCAAGATGAAACTTTACTCATGTTTCTTACTTAAAAACTGCTCCAGTTTCATCTTTATAACAACCTTTTGTTCCATAGGTTATAATAAATTATGACAGGACATAAAACCACCATTCACCAAAATTTGAGAAATTAATGTATTCTACCCTTGGTTATCTTTTTATTCTACCCACCATTGCTGCACCTTTTATCCACACCAGTTCTAGTTCTCATTCATTTGGAATATTAATGACTAGTTTAAATGATCTCTTGCAATATTGCTGTTTGTTAGGGCTGGCTGCAACACAGATTCAATGACATATTCAATAGTTATTCCCTTAATTAAAAATGTAATTAAATCTCAGTTTAGTTGTACACTCACTGCAATTTAACAAGAATTTCAAAATTACTTTTCTTTATTATGCCCACAACAATTCAGCAGCTCTCCTCTCCTCAGTACTGTTAAAAGGGTGAGCCATAAGGAATATCACGGTTGATACATAATGATCAACATTTCAAAAAAATTCCAGAAAACTATTCAGAGATTATGGTGCTGCTAAAGATGAGTTATTATAGAAAACATTTCCACTGGAATATCTACCTCACTAATAAATGGAGAAGTTTTGCATTCTTACTCTAAGAAGGGATTTTTGCAATTCAAATTTCAAGAAAGTGTAGAAACTTAAGGGCAAACTATTTCTGTTAAGGTTGGTTTCATAATGCTGAACTGCTTTCTCTGATTAGTTGTAAGTCACAGTTTGTAATTTACAATGGAGAGAAATTACCTCAGCAGTAAACTACTCTCTCACCATCTTTAAGAGAAAGAAACTCTTCTTTGGTGAGGTTTCAAGTGAACCATTAACTTGATGTCTGTGAAATAAACTGGGAAATAATGCAAAAATAAGAAGCTTTATATTTGAAACTTTTTCTTGGTTGAAGAAAGGTCTTGGAAGCACATTCAGCTTCAAGTATCATCTTCTTAAAGAAACAGCTGCTGGGGATGTTCACCATTTGCTCAACAAGCTACTACCCTGCCTGTATACACAGATACAAGGAAGACACCTAAAAACATACTTCTTTCTCACAAAATGTTTCTTTCTCTTTCCCAAACACACATATTTTAACTTCATAAAGCAATGCTTCCCTACATTTTCATCAAAATTTCATATAATTATGCTAATTACAACTACTCAGTTCTTGCTCAACTTCACTGTCACAGGCTGAGAGCAGCCACATGGGTAAGGCAGAAGCTGCAGTGGGTTGGTTTATCAGAACTACCAGATACTCACAAGTCCAATGTCAGCATCACTTGAATATTGACACATGCTACAAATCAAGTATTGTTTATCTCTTCATGGAAGATTTTCTGTGAATGGAACTTGTGCCTTCAGCTAATACTGCAGTAAAAACAGCAATACATTTTTTCTATGGACTAACTGGGACCCTATGTAGGACATGAAATATAATACTAAAAATTAAGTTTCCAGAATAAAAAAACATTAAAGAAATGAAAACACTCCTATTGCCCTCTAGACACTCTTTCAAATAATGTCTTCATAGTAAGTACCGTTCCTGCAATTTTAAATATGCATCTCAGACTTCTCATTCCTACTTCCATCTTTGACTGGCTGAAGGCACTGACAGTAGGACACAGAGCCTTTCATCCCCAACCAAAGCTACTGTTTCAAATGTCATCCAGGCTGGTGGTGACTGAAAGTTGATGGCTATTCACAGCTGCTTAGTGTGACCTTATTCCCATTTTTTAAGGAACAAATGTCAAGAAATATAGTGGTGTTAAAAACATTGCTATAGCTGATGTGACAGCCCAGCAAATAAGTCAATGGGATAGTAACTTCAGAAATGAGGCACAATGCCTGGGCTGGAGGGGAAAACCTTCTAGTGTTGTGACCCATCTTATGCCTATCCCAGGGCATTCAATGGTACCTTTCCTCCCAGACTGTCAATGTTGAACTATTCACAAGCACTGCAGTAATCAGATAAATCATGTCACTTGGTTTATTATTCACAACTCATGATGATGTGGCCAGAAATATGCAGCTATTCCTTCTCAACAGAGGAGCACAATAACCCAGCAAATACTGCAGCCAGGGACTCATTGGCTGTGAACTTATTAAGTATAAGCATTTATTTCATTATAAGTTGCTCTCCAAACATACGCACTAAGCTGGCACTGCCCTGAGGAATTATAATAAATGAATTCATCATTTCCCATGACAGATCAAGTAGATCTCTCACTTCTGGAGCCCTGCACACTCTTACAAAGTAACATAGGCTTACTTTTGTGTACTGAAGTGCCAGACCCAATAAAGCATTTGGAGCCTATCAGGAGGCTGTGATGATGACATTTAATTATTAGCACCCAAAAAGGAATCCCAGGCAGGGACCCAGACACCTGCACAGTGCATGGAGAGTGCTGCTTCTGAAGGGCAAGGAAACCTCATGTTGAGAATGAAGTTACCCAAATTCACTCTCCTCTCTGGAGCTCAGGTTGCTAACACAGCCAGTGAAAGCTCCCAGTCCAGACAGCACAGACCACAATACCTTTTCTCAGAGCCCCCAAGCAGGCTACTGAGGTCCTGGGCTCTCCTGTAGTCCTCTCCCCTTTTCTAAGCAAGTGAGCGTCACATTTTGTTGCTGCAGCAGGGTTTCCACTGGAGGGAGAGAGGCAGGGAAGTTCGGATGGCTCCCACACAGGGAGAGAATAACATGGGGACTTGGCAGGGAGGCAATTGGCAACATGGCTCTCCAGGCAGGAGAAGTTAAACATGAACTCCCATTTACCAGGGAAGCATTCTAGCTAATAGGGCAATTTTACATCTGTGGCAGCAACTTTCTAAAATACAAAAGCAAAACAACTAAAACTAGCAAGGAAACTCCCAGATATATAGAGTGGTCTTTTGTGAGGTGTTTAATCTGACATTAGTTACACATGCTCCCAGCAGGTTCGTGGGAGAGGACCCTCTAAAGCACTAAGTGCAGCAATTTACAGGTTGTTTAATGAAGATTACTGGTTACTCTAGTCAGGATGTGCTGGTGTAGCAGAGGAACATCCAAAAGCAGTGTGCTTATACGGATATCATAAGCTCACTAGGATGGCCACAAGTTATTTTAGTCTCCATAGTGTAGGAGAGCTCATTCTAAAAGGATAAAAATCTTCATAGCATTGCTTCCTTGCTACTCCTCTCTCTACACATGGTTCCAGCTGGAGAGAGACACAGAACGTGTGTGTGGGAAGAACAAATCAAGTCGGACAAGTTATATTTATGTTACTAATTGCCAAGTCACTTGAACAGGCCTGAGCAATGCTGCTGGACCATAAAAACAAGAAATGAAACTTACAAAAGCATGAGTGTTCCAGGTGTGCTTTGGCAAGCACATTGCAGTCAGGGATTGCAGACACACAATTACAAAGACTTTGTGGCCTTCAGATCCTGCAAATACATGTGCAAACAAGCAGGTATCTGTGACCAAAAAAAAACCAACCCCACACTACATCAGACAGCTTAGCTCTGATTTTAGACTTCAAGAATGTTTTTTTCCTCTTTATGGATAAAATTCTTGTTCCACTGAAGTCAACAAACACCTTTTGATTTTGATAAGGCCACGATTTCATTCGAGGCGTTTTGTTTTCTTCTGATTTGTATATGTGTGTGGAGGTTTATTCTAAGTTCAAAGCCATTCCTGCGGGTAACTTGGAACCGTCCCAGTTTCCCGGCAGTCTGAGCGCCACACTGGCTCGAGGACAATTCACAGACAGACAAGGAATGTCTCCCACATGATAGATAACTGTTAATTGATTTTGGATGCTTCTTGACACCTATTCACTTTGAGGCTATTCTCTGCCCTTTTTGCACACAGAGGCATGCTCTGTGGTTGTTGTAAAATTACCAGCTCTAAGAGGCATTGTCTGAATATAAGAGAAGATTCATAAACTGCAGGGTAATTATTGAACAGAAGGTACTCTCTGTCTTGTTTGATTTTTAAGGTTTGATTTTATTGCAAGTGCTCTTCTCAGGTCGCTTTCAGAAATGTCTCTATAATCCAGAAAATATCCATTATTGCAGTTTCCACCCTCTTTAATGAGTAAATTTTAAATATTTGACTTGACAGAACTGGATAGGGCAACCTCTTTACATCCATTATACAACCAGCTGACCACAACAGCTCTATTAGGAAAAGTAAACTGCAGTTCTGTCTGGCAAAACATGGCTCAAAGGTGCTACAGGAGACTTCCACACAGGGCTGCAGTGTTGATAAGTTATGCATGCTCAGAAGCCAGCCCAACATCTGTATGGCATTGGAAATAAGCACTTGCCATCCTGGTTGCTGGTGATCTCATCTGCAAACACAGGTCCATCTGTCACCTGCATGCCAACGATTCCCTGAGGTACTTCAGGCCAGTTTTGCTCTGTCCAAACAATGATCCCAGCTGGCCTCAAATATCAGCTTTAGCCAAGTTGGGCCACATACTAAGCTTACACAAACTTGCAAGCCCTTGATCTCTTCCTGCAGCTTCCCATCAGCTCCCTGCCCTCACCTTGATGGAACAGGTGAGACCACCACCTCCCATGTACACCTTACCCTGGTAGTCTCTTGTGACTTCCTCCTTATAAAAGAAACAGGGAAATCCACTGGAAGAATTTTTTTATTACCACAGTTCAGATCCTACATTTCTGTTCTTTTAGGCGGTGTTATAGAAGCTCCTGGTTGTTGTGGAGCAAAGCAAACTAAAAATAGTTATGAACAAATACTAAAACAACACACAGATTCACTACACATCTAGATTTCCCCTCAAGTTAATCATTCTCTGAATCTCTCATGTTCAAATATCCTACATAGTTTTTCTCTAATCAGATTTTCTCCTAAAATAGCTTCTGACAAGTAACTTCCAATACTTCTTAAATGTTGATTCCCATAACTCTTTTTCCAATGATAATTTTATAGCCTAATAATTCAATCTGTGAATAAGATTCTCAAATTTCAACCTGTCAACCCTTATGTCTCCCCATAAAATCATGAAATAGTTTAACTGCAAAAGTTTTTTGGAGTTATATCAAACTTTCATTGATGTGCTCCATGGGTTAGGGATGACCTTCTTTACTTTCACATACATGTTCTTTTTATGTTCATCTAGTACAGCTAAATTGAGATCTTTCATTCACACACACATGTGCATGCAAACATTCATTTTTGGTTCAGTGAACTGCCTTACCTCAAACTATGACTGGTTTTCCATCTTATTTTCTCTCCCCTGTCCAGCTGGGCAGTGATAAAGCAGCATGGTGGGCACCTGGCATCCAACCAAGGTCAGCCCACCACACATGCTTTGACAATTCAAATAATTTCAAGCATTTACCCACTTGCAAGGGTAAAAATCATTACCACAGATAACTCATCTTCTTGCTATTGGGAGAACCAGCAACATATTGGAAAGTGCTGACCTTTAAATGGCAATTACCATACAGGAGAAGTATGCAAGCAACCAAGCAATTACCAGTTTAATAAATGCTGTTGTGTCAAAGGACACAAACACTTGAACAGCCATGCAGTGATGCTCAGGTGAACTGGGCAAACCCCTAGGAGCAGCCAAGAAGTCTCAGTAGGAATTTTAAGTTTAATGCATACAGCCTCAAAAAAATGATACCTACAGCCTGACATTGTTTCTTGTCCTGCTTTAAAATGCTCCTCATAAAGATAAAAGCCTACTATGCCTTGATGAAGGCAGAGTGATGTGAACAGAGCTGTCCAAGTTGTCTGTGCAATTCAAGTCTGATCTAGTATGTGAAATCCCTGACTGCCCCTGAGCAGAACTTCTATATAGCATTGATCAACTTCCATGGAGGATGAAACCAAATTCGAGGGCTCATGATCACATTTGTCATAATCTGGACTTGAACACAAGACTCCAACAATTACACATCTCTACAACTTGGCTTGGTAAGTTAGATTTATTATTCCAAGAAAAGCAGGAATAGGATGAGTTTAGTTAAGAATTAACACAGATTACAAAAAACTCCTTTGTAAAGAATAAAAAGAGTAGCAAAATCATGTTAGAAAAATCATTCTGAACTATGATTTTGGGCTAAATATTAAAGCACCAAACATTAGTTCCTTTGTAACCCCATCAGACTTGATTTCCAGGGGCACATAAAGCTCAGATATCTTGAGGTTTTCTTTAAGTACCAAACATGGACAGTCTTGCATATATAGGTTAAAAACAAAACCACCTCTCCTCCTGACAAAATCCAGAAAAATCCTCTGAAGATTTTTGTTATTGGGGGGAAAAAAGGATCAGTGTATTTATGCTTCATGTAAAATGCAACTAGGAATTTAAATGACTGAACAGGGATGTAACTCTATAAAACACCAATTTCTGAGGAAAATTATGCTTTATATAATGGTTCAATTTCCATAAAATTGTAAAAACTGTCACAAAAACAAATGGACTACTGAAATTGATGCTTGCTTATTGTCATGTGACAGATGGCTCTGGCTGCCTGGCAGAGAGCAAACAGCTACCTTGTTGGCTCGCACTGGCCTCGGAGAGAATAATTTTAGCCTGTTTTTCATTTAACAAGTCCAGTTGCATTTATGTATCTTTACAGCAGCAAGTCAGTCATCCATGTGTAATTACGCAGAGGAGGTCAAAAGGAAGTAATAGTGATGAGCCCAACAGATGACACAGCTTGGCAATCTCAACAGTATTGCACTATGTAAAATTACAGTGCGCTGAAACGCCAAATGAGTCCAGCAATACTTTTGTGCCCACAGAAACAATGAATTAGGACTCTATAATGAAACAACAGTGATAGTCATTGGGAATTACACTGGCCTCGAATTTTGAATTGAATAAACAGGTTGCAGGTTTCAGAACTGCCAGTTTCACCACACAACCCGAACAGCTGTCTGTGTGAAAAGATCCTATTTCTCATTGCTGACCATGGCAGTATTGCTTTTCAGCCAGCTCCTGCACCTATTCATAACCATACTGGGCTCCCAGTACCCAAATAAGCACAGTGATAATTGCTGCAGGGGCATCTCAGAAAGTGAACATGTTCTGAACAAATGGGTAAGCAGCTTCCTCCAGGGACTTGAGTCTGCAGTATGCCAGCCACTGGAATAAAGACTTCTCATTCTTGGTGCTCTCCAAAATTAAGAACAGATCCCATTTTTGATTTTCCCATCCCCATCAGTGTCATTAAAGAGCACCTGTTGTAATCTGACTGAAAAATGTCAGTTGTGAAAAGAACTATCAACCAAAATGCCAGTCCAAATGCGCACTTAACACAGACACACATATACTTACAGACCTACACTACTTATTCCAAATAAACATAATACTTAACACAGAATGAATGGTTCAGTAGGCAAAGTTGTGAGTAAGCATTCACAGCTACTTCAGAGGTCATCCTCCCTCACTGCACCTCACACTGCAGATAACCACAAGTCATCAGCACATTTGGGTTTTGGGTTTTGTCAACACTTGCCTGTTCATTAAGTTGTGTTTGGACTCCATACACTTCATCGTTTATGAGCCCTGCTGTTTTAGTGACATCAAGAAACAACTGATTTAATGAGTTCACATCAATTTTCTTCTCTGCCTCAACTCACTCTTGGCTGACTGTCAGTTTCATCAAGGACTGGCAGGAAAAGGTTCCTGGGGGAGCTTACTTAAGCTTTTCTCATTTTGTTGAGATTTAGCTCCTGTGCATAAGAGAAATTCTTGAAGCTATCTCCGACATAATACCATCCTATTGTCCTTTATAATTATATTTCAAAATAGAGATGGATATAAACACAGTGGAGTTTCTTTGTTGCGACTGCAAAAACAAATGGGCTTTAAGACAAGGTTAAATGATTTCCAGAAGAAACTTGCAAAGAGAAGATAAATCACCCTTTTCTTTCAACACAGTGCTGTGCAGTCACCTTCATCTTTTCTTATCAACTGCCATTTCCACAATCACATGAAGTGCTCCTATTATGTTAGGATCACAATCTTTAACCTGGCAGTCTTCTATCAACAATAGAAGAAAAAGATACAAAGGCCATGAGTCCAACATGATGTCTCTAACTACTGGCATGAATGGCAACATAATTCTTTACTGTTAATTATAGAAGTCAGAGAAGAACAACACTCATTTTATTTAAGGGTAAAACTCAAGTAGCTGGTAACTCAACCCTGGCAGTGTAAGAAGGGTGATGCAGGACAATTTTGCATAATACTTGACAGAAGATGGAATGAGGGGAATAAGACTGGCTGTCTGTGCAGGCCATGGCCATGGCAAGGACAATTTTGTTCCAATGCAAATGCCTAGCTGTAATTGCCAAAGTGGGACAAGGCAAGGAGGAATGTACCACAGTGTCAAGAAATGGGTGTAGAAGTAATAAAATATCTGCTTAAATTGTTCATCCTCTCCACATAGAAAGCTTTGTCTGGCACTGTTATCACAGATACTCCAGCTTATCTCCTCCATTGTGTAGTTAAACAAATTTAAGCTAAATTAAAATAATGCAATTAAATAAAGAGTCAAGCAATCACAAGCACTTCAGCTAAAGCAGTTCAAGAGATTACCAACTACTTAGCCAGAATGTGAAACCTATGCATAGATGCACTCACTACATGGCAGTGTTAAGTAGGCTGGCTTGAACCACATCTGTTGGTGATTTACAGTGATCTATTTTAGTCTGTGCTGCAAAAGATGGGGGGAGCCCATACAGGGCTCTGTTGTCTCAGCAAAGGTAGCATTAATTTCCAACTGAGCAAGCAACAGCTTCTTCAACTCCTTTGCCCTGATGACACCATGATGGATTATTTTTTAATGCATCCTTATTTTTATAAAACATATTTTAATTGAGACTAGTTCTGTCATCAGTTATGTTGTCCAACGGGGTTTTGTTTGATTTAGTTGCTACAGTAAAAAAAACTTCTTAAAAAATCCCTGCTCCAACTGTCTGCTCCATTTTTTGTCAGCGGTTCCTGTCCCCAAAGCAGGAAGGGGAGAATAAGATCCCTGTTTTAATCTCACTTGCTCTGGTTCCCAATTTAGCTGGAACAGCCATTGAAGGTGTGACTGCACAAATGCTGACCTGAGAAAGGTTTCCAGGTCTGTGGAGTAGGGACAGCAGAGAGGTAGCACAGTGAAGCAGAGATAGTGGTGGACCATGCAGGGCAAACTCCACAGCTGCCACCATCTCAGAGCCTTAAGCATGAGTTCACAGACTTTGTCATTAAAAGGTGGAGATAAAGGGGTAGAAAGATGAAAAGAAAATTTCCTGCAAAGTTCACAGTAAAGGCAGAGTCAGTCCTGTAAACACAAAATCTGCTGAATTTCCAAAGAAAACCCTTATCCTATAGGAAGTAATTTAATTTGGACTGGAAAGCATTCTCTGAAAGACAAACTGACTGTTTCTCTTTGTAACTCTCTAATATGGCAGAGATTGACCTTTGCATTCTCATTTTGATGCTTATCTTGAACAAACAGCCTAGAAGTCAATGTCTACTGAGAAAAAATTAGGGAAGTGCCTTTTCTCTAAAAGTGCAGAGCAAGTCCTAGGGAAATAAATTAATAAATATGAGGCCAGCAGCTGTGGCTGAATGTTAACCAGCTTTGTGATGCTGTGTTTATTTTGCCATGAAATGCTTGCTGAGACAAGTTAAACTTCAATCTTGAATTACATGATTAAGTCGTTCAGGGAGAAAACTTTTGTTATCTCAAAATACATTCTATTTCAGTATGACCAGAGGAACAAACATGTTCTTATTTTAAACATTTTCACTTTTATCTCATAGATGAATGTAGTGTTCAAGGAATGGATAGCACTGACCAAAGGCAACCCTATTGAATGCAAAGGTTCTGACAAATTTTGCCCATGCAGATGGGGCTGTGAACCTCACACCTGGTTTGGCTTCAGCTGAAAAGACAGTCCTATCGAACTGTGTAAAAACCAGCTACCCACAATCCAGCTTTCAGCTGTGATCTAATCAGGCTGTGAACTGGGTATTTTTCCCTCTCATTTTCACTTTGGCTATGGAAAAAAAAAATCACAAAGCACTATTATAACAAGAAGGTATTCGTAAGAAATATGCACAGGTTACAAATAAAGCATTTCTAACTTAATAAAGCAATTTGTTTTCTTTTAGAGGTTTCAAGTGAAAATTCCTGACATTTTTGCTGATGTGCAGCTAATTACACCAGTGTTTTGCATTTGCCCTTGCACAATTACCACTAACAAGGTGTGCCTTAAAATTAGGTGTTGCAGCCCTTACACTTAACCTGATTAGGTCAATAATTTAAATATTAACAGTTACAGAAATGCAGGCAGAGCGATTCTTATAAAACAAGAAGTCATTACATACTCTTACATTGTACTCTTTTAAAAGCACAATGGTTTCAGATGCAGAATGAGCACCTGGATGCCTGCCACAAGATCCTGCCTTTTGCTCCTGTACCCACCAACCTTACAACTTTGTCCTCCAGGACAAGGTAACTGAGTCACAGTGCAAACTTAATCACGCCACAACACAAAGCTGATGTGATGATCTCATTACTGTTCCAGGAAAAGGAATAAACTCAATTCCTGTTGACACCAGCAAATCCAGCTTTCAGCAAAGACCCACAAAGGCCCTGACCACAAAACAGAGAGACCAAGTAACATGAGTGGCACTCTATTAAGAAAACTATTGTAAGCGAGATAGTGATAATGAGACTTTTAAAGGAAGTCTCAGTGCTTTGTCAAAGAATTTTGTCAGGATTTCAAAGGAGATTTTGAAGCATAGTTGATTCAACCAAGTTTGTGATCCTTTTTTGGTAAGTTTAAGGTACCTGGAGATTACCTTTATGTGAGGATAAAATAGTTTTGTACGTTAAAAAATAGATTTATTGCACTTTTTCAAGCACTCAAGCCAATCTAAAGAGGCTAAGAGGTTCATTTTGAAGCTCTGTAACCTTTTTTAATACTATATTTGGATGACTGCCTAGCATAGTATAAAACATGTAGAAACAAAATCTAAAATGACTAAATCTGACTTAAAAAGAATACCTGTCTGATCAAAGCCCCTAGCTCACCTGTGTTGCTTTTTTTGGTTTGGGATGTTCTGGGTTTTTTGTTCTTTGTTTTTTTTTGGTTTTTTGTGGTTTTTTTTTAATAAAACTAACTAGCAGGAAGTCTTATCTTCTGAGAGTTGTACTTAAAACTGATTGCTTATAAAGATTTGAAGAATGATTGGGATTATCATTCTAAAACAGCACCCAGGGGAACTGGGTGGATCAAGGGATTGCTAATGAGATATTGAGTCTTTCATATCTAAACTGCTGATTTAAATTCAATCCAATACAAAGTTCCCCCAACTGGTGGACATCTGATGATCTGTAAAAAATGAGGTGATGTTCTCACTCTATTCTTAGAAAATACATTTTGAACTGCCAAGAAAATCATCACTCTTTGCAGTGAAACCCAGAAGCGAATTGACAATGAAACACTAAAATAATTTTTATCCCTCAATACAGCAATATAAGACAAGGCTTTGGCTTTCTGGATCAAGTTTACTTTCCCCATTCCGCTCAAAATAAGTTTCAGCCTCTAAGACTACTAAAGTAAAATCAAATAAAACATTTTAGTAAGGTAAAAATTATTATTTAAGTTCCAGAGTAGCTATATTGGGCTTTAATGACTTATAATTTACAGAAAGGGCAGTGGTGGATATTAATGAGTGACTCAGATGACTTTCTATTATGCTTTTCTGCAGGAGCAGTCATTATCACATGTCAGTTGCTCAGAACATAGCACTCTCTAGTCCTCCCTCTCATTTAATAAAAGCCAATTAATCATTTCCAATCATTTACGTACTCAGTGAATTTAGAATCTGGTTTCATTCATTCATAAATTACAGTAAATCTATCATTTTAATTAACTAACTAGTCATAGCTGTTCTACAGACATTTTGTTTGTGTGAGCATACTTTAGCCTATGAACTATTTGCAACTCTTATTACTGTGATTCTTGGTTTACTAATTGCATTTGTGACAGATCAGCTGTATGACATATTACCTTTTCTCTGTGCTGACTGCTGGATCAGATTGAGTCTCCACCCCCTTGGCCTCAAGTTCTTTGCTCTTGGTACATGACAGGACTATCCATCTCAAATGGCTACCGTACAAACCAAGTCCACAGCCTGCACAGGCAGATGGACTGATCTTACCTGCATATGAATCAGTGGGTGGGGCACACATTAATTGACACAACATGACCACAACCTGTTCCACTCATACAGCCTTCTTCCCTCTTTCATTCCTCCCCAAAAGTGCTTTTCCCCTCCATAATCCAAGCCTCTTCTCCCTGTAAGAAGTTCCCTCACCACCCACATGCACAAGGGGAACTGACCAGTTATCAGAGCAAGACCCAGCCATGCGCTGGTGGTACTACATGGAATGGGTAAGACTAGGTAAGTTCTTTGTTGTGTTTTTCAAATGATCTCTCTATAAAGTTCATGTCTTACCAAGGAAAACAGCTTCTTCCTGTGCTAGGTCCCATGACAAATCTAAAGAGATTGTCCCTTGGACCAAGAAGAAGAAATGTGATCCTTCTAAATAATGGAAGTTGCTGACTATCCAAAGAAGTTACCAAAGACAGTACCATCAAAAAGCTCCAGTAGGTTCTAAAATGCCGCTTACAAGCAGGTATGCTTACAGCTGGCCAAAGCCACCAAACACAAGAAACATTCCTTAGAAGGGATAAAGAGGGACATCTTGAGAGAAGATATCATTTCCTCTCCTGCTAATCCTTTCCTACTTTCTTCCCCTTGTGCACTGCCTTATGTATCTGATCACTCCACACCCAGTTTTCCCAGACATCCTTCCACAGACACCTATGAGTTGGTGTTGGAAATTTGTCCTAGGGAACAAAATCAGCAAACTTAATTTGTGACAGGGGCAGGTTCCTTCACATCATTAGAAGAGGTCACTGCTACACTCATTGCCTATGTGTAGAGACAATGATATAAGAAGGTAACAACCACCAACATCAGCACTCTTGAGTCCTTGAGAAAGCCCTGGATATGGTCCTCTGGAATACAGCTGCTGAGAAGGAAAAGACCACCTTAGAAGATGCCAGAAAAAAATCCATACAAGTACTAGGCTACCACCTTTCATTAAAATCAAGGTCTTGGGTCTGATTTCTGTCATCTGAGGAAGGAAAGATTCCCTCCCTTCCAATTAGGTCTTCACCTAGATGCTGAAACGATGCCAACACTCAGTGTTATCTTCCCTGCCTAAACTTCCTCTTACAGCTCCAGCTGTCTCCATTAATGGTCAATCCCACAAGGCTTGGCAAGAGCTAGCATGAACTGGATCCAGAGAGAAAAGGTGTACGTAGAGAGCCCTTTCTTGCATTGCATGTGGAACTGTTGAGGGTGTATAATTCTCTGCCAGGAGGCTGCTAAGAAGCTTCCTTGCACCCTTTTACTTTTTCAAGGAGTAGATGTGTGCACAGGTTCCAATCTCATCCCAAAGAAGTTGATGTGTAATGATCAACATGCCTCATTGATTGCTAAAGCTACTATTAATCTGTGAGAACCTCTCAGTCTCATGGCTTCTCACAGCTGCTTTTGAAAGTTCTACTGAGAAGCTTTAAAAAATGACTTTTTCAAGCTCCCAGTCCACTATATCAAAAGGGTTACAATCCTCCACACACTATTGACTCATTTGGAGGAACTGGATAAATATGACTTCCCTCCACAGACATCATATTGACTCTTATGTAATCCACTGTATTTATCTTTCTGTTTACCCATCCCTTCCCTATTATCATGCCTAATAGTTCAGCCTTACAGAAGCCAGAGTTAATTGCCAGAATGATCCCTGGAGCCCTTTAAAAAATGTTAGTCTAGATAATGGTTTACCTGATAAGCTGCATATCGGAACTACAGGCTCAACAATTTCTTGGACAATTACCATTGGGACCAGCTGACCTGTTAATACTCAATTAGTCAAATTGTTCTAAAATATCTTTTTGTAACACCTTAATTTTTTTGTCAGACAATTCTATATACTGAAAAACCAGATTGAGATGATCAAACTGTGTGACAGGCAAAAATCAGAAGTCTGAAAAGTGATCTTTGCGGTATAAGTCCAAGACTTTCCCTCTTCTTCAGAAGAATACTTCTTGTGTCAGTCTAGAAAGGGAATTCTTATGCAAAGTTACAGTAATTTCTCAAAATCTTTGTAAATAGCGATGAACTACTACTTCCATTGCAGATGATGCATGTTCATTTCATGAGCATTTGAGCTATTAATGAGAACTACCCTTAAACATGAAGAGGGACATCTTTGTCTCTTATGAGATGTTTTTGAGAAGTACACACCTCAGAGTATAACCTGGCTGACTGACTTTACTAAATAACACACACATAAATAACACAACTTGATACTATAATACAGACAATAATCTAAATTTCCACCATACATTTCCCACAAGCTTTTTTTAGCACACCAATATTTATGGACATAAATATTTTAAGACAAATCAAAGATTGCAGACAAAAGCAAGTCCTCTGATGGACACCCCATATGAAGGAAGGTTATTTATCCAGCTTGAAATTATTTTTTATCATTTCCCTTGAAACGTTTCCTGGATAAAGCTCCTGGAGATGAGACACCTTCTAATTGTGTCCATCCTTTAGCACATTTCCATCCAAAAATTTCATACACCAGAGGGACTCCCCTCAAAACTGGCACTCAGAGCGACATTTCTCATATGGGGCCACTTCTGAATTTGCTCAGGTAAACAGAAATGAGAGAAGTTTTTGAAGACCATGGTCCCATGTATTTGTAGCATATATATGACAAGGACAAAAATATATCATAACAGCATATCTAGCTTTGGACCCTGAGAACAAATTATGAGTGTATTTGCTCTTGTTTAATGTGAGCACCACTGGGAAGCACTTTTTGAAAGGATAATAAGGCAATGGAAAAGACTAAGATACACAAAACTATGAGAAGAGGATAATTTTGTAATGGGTATATACTGCGGGAGTCCTCTGAATGGATGCCCAGAGCCAAGAAAAACAGAATCTTTCTTCATTTTCTAAATGAAATAAAAACTTCTAATAAAGACAATAGATTAAAGAATTTATTGCCATAGGACATGCCAGTGCAGCAAAAGTAGAATATGATAGCTTTTCAATGAGAAACAGAAATCACAGGTTTAGAGTTGAGAGAATAATAAAATATAGGAAGTTAAAATCAGAAAATGTTGCAAACACATCTGAGAACATAACCAAAATAGTCTTGAGTGCAGTGTGCTTACCAGATTAATGGGGGAAAATTTGCATAATTAAAAGGCATTAACAATTAATGTAATGCAAGTGAAGGAGCAAGAACCTCATTGCGTTATAATTAGAACTATTTGCCAGTCTCACTTTAAATTTTACTCAGAAGCTTCTGACACATCGGTGGCATTTATACGAGTAAAAGTTACTGGAATGACCATATTTAAAACACATTAGGGCCACTAACTTGTAGTTTATCAGTTAACCAAAGACTTGTTGAGTACATCACCAACCAACATTGGGGGAAAAAATTAGGGTAAGTTCTCTAAACAGTCTTAAAGGCTGTGGTACAGAAAGCATTAAATGAGGGGAAATGTCAAAGAGTGGTTAGGGTATGGAAATAGATAGCTGATGGGTACATAACAAAAAGTGCAAATATCAGATTGCTAACAAGGAAGTCTCCTGGGTGAGACTGCCATAAGAACAAGCTGGAAGCTGGCAACTGGGGAGGGCACAGAGAGATAAGCAAATGGAGGTTATGGCCTTTCTCTTCCTAGATCACAAGAGAGGATTTAATTAGTGGTTAGGGTTATCCACAGAGCAGCTTCTCCCATGGAGAGCAGGGGGATTTGAAAATAGGACAATGGCATTTTAGTAGGGCACAACAGCTGAGAAAGGATTCTCCACTGAGAATCTTCACAGCTTCTCCTCTCCCTCCTTATTTTGAATGAACTCAGATCTTGGAAACTGAGCTGATGCCTGTGTTCAAGTTGTTTACATGGCTGACTGACAGGAGATAATATTTCTTTACATCTCTCTTTACAGAAGCCTGCAGCAACAGATGGATTTTGCAGCATAATCTAAAGGTCAACAACTTCTGACCAGCAAAGTAATGGAGAACAGACCAGGCTGCAGCAGGTTCAGCACAGGGGAAACCTAATTAAAAATTATGTTCATATTTAACCCGTGTTTCAGAATTGCAAAATCACAGAGGGACTACCTGAGGCACCTAGTATATGTTCAAACCAATAAATCTTTCCTCGAAAGGAAAGCTATGCATAAATGTAAATCACATGCCAAATTCACTAGTGGATTTTATAGTGGTGAGTCTGAAATGGCCGAAAATTATTTTCACGAGTTACAGATTTGGAAGAAAACCCCCAAACTAAATCCAAAACCCCCAAACAAACAAAACACCATTAACATGAACATTCAGGCGGCCTTATGCTTAATTAAGACTTCCATGCCATAAACTTGAAACTTTTTACTTCTCCTCCAATGAGAAAACTGGTTCAACCCTGCCATACTGCTCAGCTGCCCTCACTTTCACTGAAATTTCTTCAGCTGTCCAAGGTTGTATCCCTCAGCTCCTGAATATCTATCAGACTCAGGCATTAAACAAATATGAGCTATGCTTAACAGTAATGCAAACAACCACAGCATCTCATCTAAAATAACTGAATGATCAGGCAGATACCATTTTTACAGCCTTTCAGTAAGAAATCAGGTTTTAAGACTAATTAAAACATTAAGAAAACTTTCCAGCTACAGACTTTTAAACCAAGCACAGAAAATACACATATAAGAAATGAAATGCACATTTTAAAAGAGCTGGCTAAAACACAGACTTAGCTCCAGTTGTTGCTTTGATTCCATGAGACCATGAAGAAGACCAACCAGTGGGAATTTAAACATTAGGTCACAATAAATCAACAGGCATGAAAACATTAGTTCAGGCATTAAATTTACATTTTCCAGACCATTGGCTCTTGTGACCCAGAATATACTGGGAAATTTCAAGTTCTACTGTCAGTTCTGTAGCTCTGTTTCACTTTAGCCCAAAGCAAGAATCATGAAGTGCAGGCTATTGCTTTACTTCCTTGCCCTATACTGGAACATATTTATTTTTAGGTATGGCACACTTACAATCTTACTACACTGAGGAGTGGTGAAGATAAGGTGCAGGCTCAGGCTCAGACTGGGATGATGCACACAGTGTTTAAATGAAAGTAGCAGCTGTTGGGGGACCATACAACCAGCTGCTTACTGCAAGAAGCTTTAACATACGCAGGGAGAACAGAACTTTCAGATACTAGTTTCTAATATGGAAGAAATCCTTAATGAGCACATAAGAAGCTGCCACTTTTTTTTTAGGGTTTCAAGCTTTTCAAACATTTCAAATAGGGAAAAATTTCAAGGGATGGCAAACCCACAGTGTCAAAACAGAAGTCAAAATCTTGCCACAGGCAGCAAGCTCTCAGAAAAGCAAAGTTAAACAAACGGCACTAGAATTTTTAAAACAACCAGATAACAATAACAACATAACACCTCTTTGTAATCTTCCAGAAAATGGAAAATTTTCATAAAGAATAGCTTATGAAAGTTTCAACCTGAGGACAACAACTTTTATGAAAAATCACAGATGAAACATCCTAAAGTTATAGGCAATTGTTACGCAACAGAAAAAGTCAGAAAATCTCAATAATAAGCAGCCACCCAAGCCATATTAATCCCTGGCTATGTCACAAAACAAAAGAAAAAATTACTATTTTGCTGTCTTTGTGGCTAACGTGCTTTTAAGCATGCTCTGTCTCAATAGCATCACCGCAATGTTTCTCCTAAGCATTGTGCTGTTGTAAAGACTTTCCAGCACAGCTCTTTGTCTTCCCTGTCCCTCTATTATTTTAGAAATCAAACTAGAATAAGACTGATGACAGATGTTTAAATATGTCTGTTGCTACCACAGTTTCAATAGCAGTGCACAAAGGCTATAAAGCACCTCCTGCCCACTACCATTCAGCCTACTCAGCTGCACTGAGCAGACCCAAAGGACACACCCAGAAATGTTCCCCTTCTTCTATTCCAGTTGAACAATGGTTCTCCTGGACTTATAACTTTACTTCTCTTGTAGGAAATTCAGATAAATAAAAATCAACAAAATTTGCAAGGTTATGATGGGAGTATTGCCCAAGTACACTGCTGCATACTCTCAAGCAATATTGAATCAGTTATGGAATACTTACAGTAATAAAAACAGAACACAATAAAAATGCAGATTCTAAGTCTTCTCATAATAAATTCCCAAATATATGTGATACAACATCTCTAATGCAAAAAATATTCTGCAGATACAGCCTCAAACCCACACACACCTCTTCATTTCAACTTTCCATGATGAGCCTGTGCTGATTTGATTAGCTGATATAATGCTACTGAGAGTTAACAGTTTCTCTATGGTAGCCTCACCTCAGCTGGGACTAAGGAGCAGAAGAGCCTGTCACTGATGCACACTATGAGTGGTTATCCCTCACCTACCTGTCCAAGCAAAACTCAGACATATGAGGTTTGGCCTTCACAAATTTCTCAAATGAAATTATTTTCCTTTGGATCAAGTTGCTCATGTTGTTAATAGCTGGCTCATCAAAGTAATTTTAAACAAAAAGTAGTTACTACAGTTATTGGGATATTAGATAACTTCTAAAGGTTGTGGAATAAGCTGGAATTCATACAGAAACTTTCTACAGGAAATTTACTTATTTTTAGAAATAAAATTAAATCCACAGGGGTCTCATCAAGTCAATATAAATGATTTTTTTCTGTGAAATCATATCCATTAATACTACTATCACATACAGGAGAACTGATTAAGACATGTAATAACTTTGGCTGAGGATTCACATCTACACTGGGCAAGAAAAATATACCCATGTCAGTGGCTTGTTCTATACTATGTAAATTACCATAATGACAGCAAGCAATTTTTTTAGTCATTCATTCATTCTCCTAAACACCAACTCCCCAGTTTATCAAGATAAATGAAGGAGCTGAACTACAATTATTGGGGGGAAATTTAATAACCTCTTTTAAGTATATGTTGATTTTGAACCATAGTGCCACACCACACAGATAATGGCATTCTGCACCATGTTTAAATGAGCTCCAATTAACATAGCCTGTAATTTATTTTCCAGTTCTAAAGCTGCAGAGGTAGATGCTAACTACTCTTCTTTTATATTTGCTTACAATAATTTTGCCATGGCTGAAGATAAATAATTGAGATAACTTTACACTTTCTGTCACTGAAATACAGTTTTTGAGACTTGCCAAAATGGATTGCTTCTAACACTGCTATCAAATTGCTTAGGGAAATTATTCATTCATTGGATGTTAAGTTTTTATTTTTTATCCTGTTAAGGATGCTTAACTAAGGACAACAGATCATAAAAGACAATATTCTGAAAGGTACAATTTTCTTTAACTGTGGTTTCCAGGAAGACTTCTAAAACACCAAACACCTTCACATATTACAACCTCCTGTTGTAAGTAGTAAAGGTGGTATTTTCCAAAGCACCAGGTTCACAGTAAGAAAACAGCTTACCTATTATCATATTTAAGCTAACTGGGAAAGAAAAAAATTTGTTGCAGAACCAAACCAGTTAAATACTGCATTAGTAGAAGCAGAAAGTGGGCAGATGCTTAGGTTCATGGTTTACTGGTGGACCTGGTGGTCTGAGGTTCATGGTTGGACTTGATTATCTCCATGGTTTTTCCAACCTAAATGATGCTATGATTCACAGATATAACAGTCACTTATATTATTCATTTGAACTCTGAACAGTGGTCAAAGGTCAGGCTTACAAGAACTAAGAACTAGGCCAAAGCATGCAGGGCCAAGTATAGGTCTGGCAAGTTCTGTAGAACCTAGACAAGGCCCAAGGTACAGAGGGGAAAAAAATACTGAACCAACGAGCTGTGGAGAGGAGAAGCAAAATGTTGGGTTAACTGTATCAAAATAGCACAGTAATTAGGCTAAGAACATGTTTGAATTGTCAGCTGCAGAGGTAAACTAAGGAAAATTAAACATTGTGCCTTACATGGTGGTGAAACTTCTTTTGTTTTTGTGCACAGGCATATCCTTACCACACAAGATACAATACCTGATTGCACCTGGGCACTTTTACTGGAAAAGTATATTCCTGACTATCCTGATATCTGCTTTGACATCAGCAGAATAATTCTCAGTTTTCTCTAGTCAAAGAAGGGAAAAAGTCTATATAATAATATGTTTTAAAGTTTCATCAGCAATTTGTTTTAATAAATAGGCAAATAAAGTTTTGGAAGAACTTTTTGGATGATTATGGGGGAATGGAAGGTTATTGTTTGGGTTATTTAATTTCTAATACAATGTTAATAGTGGAATTAATATAACCAGGCATCCATGATACATTGAGAAGTGCGTGGCTAACAGATAGCAAACATTTTAGCATCAGGTCAACAGTGAATGTCCAATAGGTGTTCTTTGAGCCAAAGAAAATTCCCCAGTTACAGAGTTGAACAAAAGCAGGTGTTTGTATAAGATCATCAACATTAGCTTTAAAAACTAAAATCCTTAAATTGCAAAAGTACTGAAAACCCAACAAACCCAGTACTTTTTAAAATAGCCAATAGCACATTAATTCTTGCTCAGAGAAGGAAACATTGCAGAGATGGAAACTGAATGCTGTCTATAGGCATGCTGAAAAATACAGCGCAGAAACATCTGAGATAAAAGTGCAGACTCCCAAAAAGCTGAGAGCACTAACCCCAACAAAATTGTGTCACTTTTTGTGCAGCTGTGTCACTCACAGCTTATACCTCTCCTTCAATGAACTGAAAAGGGCTCATCAATAAAACCTAATCTAGCAATATCACCTGCACATGATGCAGGTAACTACTAATTCAATTTAAAATTAATTGATCATTCTGAAATTTCAAGGTCCAAATATGAAGGCAAAAATGTTTCTTTCCTTAGATAATGGGAAAATCTCAGAAAAATGGATATCAGATAGAATATACAGAAAATTATTTTCCATGAACCTTTTCCCTTTATACATAGGTTGCAGTTTAAGAGCTGAGACTCAGACTAGGACAACTTCACCAAGATTAATGGCAGCATCTGAGGGAGTAATGGCTCAGTAAACATGGACTGGCTGTTTCCACAGCCAAATCAACCACAACCCCTGTCTGCTACCTGCAAGGAAGACAAACAAAAAGGGAAGTTTCAAAGGGACAAGTAACCCTGCAGTTTCGGTTACTTCTTTGAGAGGTTTTTGCTCACTTCCATTTAC
The DNA here is from genome assembly GCF_000277835.1 of Geospiza fortis. Lineage (NCBI taxonomy): Eukaryota > Metazoa > Chordata > Aves > Passeriformes > Thraupidae > Geospiza > Geospiza fortis. The sequence goes on from NW_005054361.1 coordinate 1,533,632, forward strand.
ACAGCAGGTTGATTCTTCATAATTCAGATACTAATTTACCTTCAAAATTTTCCCTTCAATGTATTTAATAAGCACAGCAACACTACAAAATGTGGATTAGTCAGCTAATACACCCACACCCTGGGTGTGTTATAGCCCTCAGCAACACTGCTGCCCCAGTACATCCCAGATGTATGCACACTGGCTGACTAAAACACACCTTGTTGTGTGTTATTGCTTACATAAGACAGAACTTAGCATATGTAACTGTATATTAATGACACACCTGGATACATTGTTAAACTGGAAACTATGGCTGTGTTCCATCAGAGGCTTAGGTGTGTGCTGTATTACGTGGAACAAAATTAATTAAGAAACCCTGCGTTCCTGCCTACAGTAGTTGCAGTGATATGCTGGGAACAAGAGACCGTGCTCCTCACTGACCTACATGGAGCCGGAGCCGGGCCAGCCTCCTAAACACCCAATGGCTCCCAGGCAGAATCTCGATCCTGAAATGTGCTACAATGATATGACTTATTTAGAATAACAACAATTAAAAAAATCCCCACCCCCTGCCTCAGACTGTGTGCTCTCCATCGCTGTCAAACAGCCCGAACCAGAGCTGCAGCTGAAGAGCCTCTCTCTCCTCCGCCTCCCAGCCAGCCTCCCCAGTGCCAGCGCTGGCACTTGTGCAATCAGATGGTGAGAAATCAGGGATGCGATCTGGCCAACCCCTCCCATGCTTTTTTCCCTAGGTTAGTTTTACAGCTTACCACTCACGCTCACACTGGCACCAGAGAGGCGGCAGAAACACATGGCTGGGACCTCCCTTTTTGACGCCAGCCCACACACAGGCTGGCTTAAAGCGTTCGCGAAACTGTATCATTAACAATGTTGGCAAGAACTTTCCCACAGACACAGTTGTCCCTACAAAAAGTTGCCTTGCCCCAGTGACTATTTCCATCTGAATATGGAGTTAAGGCGGCTCTCTGCTATGGAGCTGAGGAGGAGGCTCCCCCAAGAAGCTCTGCTGGCAAACGTTCTTCCAGCCGGCAGTGCGGCAGTACTGCCTCCAACAAACGCACGCCAAGTGATAGCAACAGCGATCCAGCCGCTGCTATTTTAATATTGATTTTTATTCATTGCCCTATTTCAATATCTTACACTTTCTCTTTCCAGGACATTAACCAAGCTCGCTCTTTACGATTTTCCCCCCTCCCCGCTTTCATGCTGCTTACTCGCCAAGAAAGTTTTGCCTCCAGCTGCTACAGCTCCATCAACTCTCCTACCAACTCATTTGAAAGAAGAATAAGGTGTTAATTAGAGTGTTAATGGCTACAGAAACACCTTTTTTTTTTCCTTCCATTTCAAGGAAAAAACACAGGGAAGCTCAGCATTCCTTGCAGAAGTGTTAGACTGCATAAAAAATTTAACAAACAAAACTTCCTTTACTCGGCACACAGTGTAGGTATTCTGTGGCCCCCAACACCTCCAAGCCTCAGTTCTATTTATTCTCTTTCACCTTTGATTTGGGACCATCTAATTGTGGGGAGGGAAATGTATATATTTTCTTGGTATCTTAGAAAGACGGAAGATTTTTTTTTACTCTTCAAAATGAATTCCATACCAGAGTGCATCATCACAATGAGAAAACGGTTGTGTTACTGTGTGAAGTTACATGGTTTCACAAGCCAGCTGAGCCGACCTTGCATTCCTCTGCTGCTGAAAAGAGGTTTCCCTCCTCTTCCCCGCTGAGTCTACCCAGTGCCAGTCCACAGCCATGCTGACTCTGGCACTTGTCTGATATCTCCCAGTTCAGTTCACCGAACTGACATAAAGCTGTTCACACTTTTGCTGGGTTCATTTTCTGCCAGTTGAGTGAGCTGAGCCAGCTGAAAAAGGGGGCAGCACCAAACACAGGGAAAGCAGTAGGAAACATGTACCTGGGGGATTCTCCTTTTTGACAGCAGCAAGCTGCAAAAACGGCTCAGGCACCCTGTGAAACCTCACCCTAAGGGCCCAGCTTTACTAAATTGCTTGATATAAATTATGACTTTGCTATTAAAAAAAAGAGATGGGTTCTAGTAGTCACGCAATTTCACACTAAACTCAAGAAGCTTGCTAAAGTGGTAGAAAACTACCTAGGGTGGCAGCTGTTCTTTGCCAGGTCAGCAAGTGGAACTGGCACATCTTCTGGTCCATGAGCACAGAAGCTGACTCAAGGCAAAAATGGAACTTCATGGCAGGGGCAGGAAGGAAGAGAAGAGCCAGAGAGAAGAGTCAGCCCACTCCCTTTCAGCTGCTGTGATAGCTGAAATCTTGTGAAATCACACTCTAGTTTATGAAAACTCCTAGCATTAAAAAACCTCTTATTTTCCACTGCTGGTAATATATAACTGTGAAGCAACTGTTCCTTCAGTGTCTTTATATAAACTTGTTGATTTGTGTAGAAGCTAAAACTGTGTTTCTTTTCAAATGAAAATTTTAATTTCATGTAATATTCAGTCTAACAGTCACTGCAAAAATAGATGCAGTGATTTGAGATACTGCTGTACACCAGACTGTGTGTTACCATTCTCCCAGCCTGATGATTTAATCATGACTGTTCTTCATTCACTGCAGTACAAAATCAGCACAGCAAGTTCAAATTAGCCTCAAAAGCAGGTTATATTAAGTAGAGGAGGAAATTCTGGTTGTAATCTGAAAATAATTTTTGGACATATCAGATGGATCGGAAACCTTTACTTTCAACTCTGCAGATAGGTCCCCTCAAATCATGGCAGCACACCAATATTCTGCTAGGTATACAGCACCATTTGTCTTTTTAAGCCAGCATCTTTCCAAACACTGATTTGTTTTTAACTTCCACTAGCTGCTGTTTCAAAACATTTGTCTCTCTTGGGTGGGACTTCTGGGATTTGGTTGTTTGCTTGTTTTTCATGGAGCAGGTTATTTGGATTCTTATGCTTTATGTTACAGCTAGACCGAGATAAGAGTGCATTTGTCAGGTGGCTTATGTCACTCAGAGATTTGAGGCAGCTGCTACCTTTGCCAACAAAACCAGGTTTTTCTCTCAGCATATGCTACATCAGTACTTGGGGGGTTTGCACCACAACTCTGCCAACTCAGTTACAGTGGAACATTTGTAAGTGTGGCATGACAAGACCTCAGAGTAGTGATTTTTATACCCTGCTCTGACATGAATTATGCTTGTGGGACAGAGGGATATTTTCCAATACTTCTATTCAAACATACTCATATCTTTGGCTCTTAGTTACTCATAACTATTTTCTGATCTGTTCTGATAAAAACCTATTAGAAAAGACATTACACAGAAACTTCAGATCCAATTTGCAGAAATATCTGCAGTGATAAATAAACAATGGAGTTAATGAAATCTGATCTGTTCCAAATACAAATTTGTAACCTGTTTCTGGTTCTGGAAGATGACTCCTCCTAAGAAAAGCTGTTGAAATTCTGAATATTTACATCTGAACCCCACTCCAAACTTAATTTAAACCTCAGCTTTAATAAATCTGGATCATTACCTCATCATTACTTTTAACTACTAATAACAAGTAACTTTATGGATTGCTACACCTGACAAATTGTTAAATATTTCAGCTATTTTCCAAGCGAAATAAAACCTACATGTGTTTGTTTAGTCTCCATGTCCTTTCAGAGAAATAAATTCATTTCCCTGTAGAAGTCTTACTTTCATTAAATAACCTGATAGCTCATCCTTTCTTATCTTCTCAGGATACAAAATAAATCAGGATGCTCTCTTAGTCTACTCTTTCCTAAGGAATGCAGTTCTCATAGATCAAATTCTTTTGAGTAACTAAAATCCTTGAGTCTGAATAATTCTGTTTTTATAATGCTTCTCTGTAGTAAGAAGACCAGCATGCAGGCACTACCTCCCCTAATTCACATTCTGACACTTGTATTGGTGCAGGGAAGCCTGCAGTACTGTATTTGGACTAGTTTGTTCATAGACATGCAAGTATTTCCTTTCTGAAGTTACAGTTTTGTTGTCTTGCATAAGAAAACGTTGTTCAATGAAGCACTAAGTTGAGAAAAGATACTGAAGGGAAAGGAATGAAAATAAATGATTTCTCCAAAGCAGGTAATTACATAGCTAAGCATTATCTATGGAGAGAAAGAACATCATAAGTACCAACAGGCCTTGTCAGAGTTACTTCCATGTGCCGGACTTCTACTAACCTACAATTTCCTGACATCTTTAATTACATGTTTCTGAGAAGAGTACAGTTTGGCTACAGTGTGTCATACACACAAAATCCTTGCTGACTGAACAAAAGTATGTAGTAATGCTATTATGACAGGCTGGAAAAAATCCTTACAAAATAAGTCCTCTAAAAAAAACCCCAAAGTTAAGTTTCTGGTCTAAATAAAGTACTTGGCACAATCTCAGATTCAAACTTAGTTTTCAATCTCCATTATTACCTCCACCAGAAAGATCTAAATAATCAGTTAAAAAAATGGCAAGAGCAGGGGAAAACTTTTCAGATGCCAGAGGCCTGCAAAAAACCTGACTGTAATCCTAGAGGATGGAAAATAACCAAACCAAATATTTTGACCAGAATTAAAAAATACCAGAATTAAGAATTAATGCTTTGGCAGCTTCCAGAAAGAACTACAACTAAATGGAGTTAAAAATCACACACTGGAGAAGGAAAATAGTTTTCAAGTTATTATGCAAACCAGACATTTTCTATGCAAATTCAGGCACTGAACTTGTATAATCTGAATTTTAAAACATAGGTCGATGTCTTGATTGTAAATGGTGTTTGTTTCTTCTTTCTGAATGTCATGTTAAATTACTGTGCGCATATGCAGGGCGTGTGGGTGGAAGGGACTGACACAAGGAGGAATTAATTCTTGTAAAAAAAGTTTTGTTTTTCTAGGAGCATGGTTGAGAAGAATATTTCACATTCAATAAAAATGGAACTAATTACTGTTTGTAAACACATCACTGTACAAATGAAGAAACATTGCTTCTTAAGTCTGACAATATTTGATTCAGCCCATGCATATCCCAGCTGGTCTCCCTGGCCTCAGTCCCAACCTTCTCACCTCTCCAAATGGTTATATGCTCTCCATGGGAATAGCAGGGGGCCTCACAAGTCAATATGGGCAATCTTCAGATTGGTCTTCTGAACACATCTCTGCTAATGTAATCCATTATTAGAGTGCAATTTAGATACATTGACTAAAATGTTTGGCTTCTGTAATTCCCATTTGCTTTATCAACCACAGTAGTGCAATGGCTATTAAAAGCCTTTTATATTTAAAACACTGTTGTAGATCTACTGCATATTTTCAATTTACAAATCCATGATAAAGAAAAATGAGAAGTAGATGGAAAGTCACAACACACTTCTAAACACAGCCAACTCTACTGGCACCTCTATATTTGCAGCCAGAGCTTTCTCTCATTATCACAAAGTAGCAAGTGGTCTGTATATCCAAAACCAGGAGCACTGAACTTGTGGGCCTCATCAGGCAAGGCAGGAAGCAAGCTCAAA
>NW_005054361.1:1539182-1597424 GCF_000277835.1 Geospiza fortis
AATATTGCAGAACTTTTTAGCTTGTACAAGCTGGGGCAGCTCTGCTGTGTTACTAACTGTTTATACAGGTTCAGCCTTAATCTAGTGAACATGAAAAGTACTTAAATAAGAAAGCCTATTTCGTGCAGCATCTGTGCCTTGGAAGATTATTAAGTGATTAACTGTACTAAAAACCCAACAGAGCTGTGCTACCAAAAAACCAAAAAAAACCATGAACAATTGTTCATATTTATGCAACAACCTATCAAAATACAAATTAATCTCTAGTTTGCATCTCAATGTCAGACTAAGATGAAGGTATCTCAGCATGAAATCTGTTTGTAAGAGATGCAATATTATTGTTCTGTAGAGCACATAATTTGATGAATGATTTCACTGGAATAGATTTTAAATCTTCACCCCACCAGAATATGCATTAAAATCTCTTCCCTGTAAAACTCATACTGTTTTGTGTAAAGATACCAAAATGGTATAAACATAAGAGAATATGGAGGACTGTGTTAATATTTGCAAATCTTTTCAGGTTTATTGAAATCACATGATTTCAATTTTGCTTGAGATAATGACACTTTGGATCAATATATGTGTTTGATCTCAACGATCATTTGCAATTTCCTATTGAAAGTAAACAAAAGTTTAGTTCTGCTAAGTTTCTTCTTCTTGCATGCCAATTCTTCCAATAACTGAATGGAGAACACTTAGTGTCCAACAGCATCTGTAAAGATTAGTACTCTATATCCAAAAGTTTAACACCAGTTTTATATGCCTTTCCCCCCTCCCCTTATTCTAAATTGCTCTAAATTTCTTTTTCTATAGCATTATTTTCTGTGGTCGCATTATAGGACTAAGAATCAGGAATTTTATTTCTGATCTATCAATAGTCACCTTGGCTAATGCAACCAATAATGAAAGAGTAAAATACTCTGACATTATCAAAACAACTGACAGAAGCCTTAGTGTGAAATATTAGTTTAAATAATTTTGTTGCTTGAAATTGGTGGTGTCTTTTGAAAAACAAAAGCTCCAAAAGTAGGGATAAAGGGAAAGAAAAGCTTGGAAGTGAGATAAACAGAAACCAAATTAGTTTTACTTTTCTGAATGGAAAATTGAGCAAGTTAAAGTAATCAAGAACAAAAACAACCTTTCAGATTAGTATGTTTTCACTAGACAGGACTGACTGTTTCCAGCAAAGAATGGGTCTTAGATGGGTTAGAAGTCAATGATGGTTTGGGACTTACTCAATCTGAAACCTTACAAATAAAAATCCAAAATCTTGACTAAGACTCCAATTGTCACCTAGAAGCAATACAGGGTAAATCAGCAGGCAACCACTATTTTCTGTCCTCTCCACACACTAATCAAGCTGCCTCATTCTGTGCCAGTGACAACCCAACACTGCAGCATTGGGAACCTAAGCATCTGGATTGGAGTATTTCCTTAGGATTATGGTCAGATTTGGAGTCGTACAAGTAGTCTCTGTATTGAAAATAGGAAGCCTAAGGAAAAGCTGTGCAACTGAAGGCCAGTTTTCTCTTGTGTGCATGCTGAATGAGCAATGAGATACAGGGATAATTCAATGCCTCTGCTCTCAAAGATGTGCTGTTCTCACAGCCTGTATTTGCAGGCAGAGGCTAAAAGTGTCTCACATATTCCCGTTACAATTGCCTTGGCCAAGTGTAGAAAAGTTCATTTTTCTTTCCTCAAGGGTGACACGATGTAGTATTTGCCATAAAGTGCAGTTTCTGCTCAGAGTGCACACAGTAGTATTCTGGTCAACTTAACTTCTCTAGAATTTTATGCAGTGAATACCCAAGTTTCAGCACTCTGAAAAAAAAGATTTGCAGCAACTGCAGCCCAGCTTGAACACATCACTTCACCAAAAACATTACGTGGAAGCTGAAGGCCCTAGAGGAGAGCTGAGCCCCATTCCTTGCACAATGAACCGTGGATCGCCCTCTGTTGTTCAGATTAGTCAGCTCTCTTGCAAGAGCTGGAAGAGGCTTAAGGCTACAATAAATACTTCAGTACCTTATATTAAAAGGCAAGAAGAAACCTCCTTTACTGATGTACAAAAGGGTGAAATAGCTAAATGAACAGACAGGTAGTTTCAAATGGTTACCTCAATTAAAAACAAATATTTTACAGAGAGGGTTCTCTCATATTTTTTCAGATGAATGGTTTTCATGGGCAAACCACTGTTTGGTGTCCATGGGGCAAACTGTTTGTTTTTAATCCTACCAGAAACCCAATGTCTTCTCCAGTTACTACTTGCAGTAATATCCACACATACACAATAACACATTTTGGTAACAATCCACTAGTTGAAGGCCAAAAATGATCATACAGAAACAAGTAGCCTTCATTTGACTAATGACAGAAATAGGAGTTTGAAAGTTATTGAAGACCCATCCAATTATTAACACAGATCCATATAACTGTTAGTACAGATTAGTTGGTAAAATGTGCTACTTCCCTGATATAAGAACCACAATAACACTAATGGAACAAAATTGAGCTTTGAAAGTCTCAAAGTCATTTGCATTGCAACCTTTTTTATGAGGTGTCTCAGTATACCATTTATTTATAAAACCAATTTTTATTTAAAATTTGACTGAGTTTCATAAAGGACAAGTGTTTAAAATAATTATAAAAGTGAAACAAAACTTTCATTTAGGATTAAAACTTTCTCTTTTCTGCTAAAACTTTTTCCCTCTAATGATATTTCATTTGGTTTGATCCCCTTCCCTCCCCAGTCTTTTCTTCAATCAACCAATACTGGTTAAACATACATAAAAATCAGGGTCAGAAAGGCAGACTTGCAAAATTCAAATATGTACACTAAATATTTCTTTCCCAAAAATTGTGTTCAGCTTTAGAGGTACGTCAAGGCTAAAAACTTCAGAGGAGAAGTACCTATATTAGGTGTGTAAAGGGAATGTTTTCTGTCTTAAATATTTTTAAAGTACTACAACTACTATTCTGACATTCAAAATTAAAAAGAAAATTAATTGCTAAAAACATAAGCTGTGACAAACACATTCGTTTCTTTTCTTGAAACTTTTCTTACTTGCATGAAAACATTCTGCCTAACAGACATCAGCTTCAGTAAAGAGAAACACTGTTTTATTAATGGCTACTGCAAAAGATTAATTTGACTCGCATTGCATCCTATTAATATTCACTGCTGTTTCCACAAGCACTGCAAGAAAAAAAATTAACATTGGCTTTGAGTTTTGTTGCCACTTCCCAAGTTTTAACCAAATCTATTTATCTGAATCTTCAATAAGCCCAAACATTTTACTCTGATATGATTGTTCATTCAGATTGAAAAAGCAAGAAATCAAAAGGATTAAAAGTACGAGACTCCCTCCTCAGTGACACTGCAAACATGCCCATAAGTGGAGGATGCATTTCTTGAGAGACAAACATGAAACCTCTCACAACACCATCTCATGTTGCTCTCGTATCTGCATTTCTGGCCCATTTGAGTGGAAGCACGTCAATCAATACCACCTACATTGATGAAGTGAATTGGATTTTGAGGAGTTAAAAAAAATAAAAATCCCTGTGATAGAATAAAAACATGAAAGAAAAAAAATGAATTCAACTGAGAAGATAGTAGGTCACATTTTAATTAATACTATTTAAAAATCAGGCTTCCAAGAACTATGTCAAATTTTTCCAGGGTTCAATGACACTACCAAATTAATTTTCTTTTTTGAAAACTGCAGAATATGACTGCACTTTTTGAGTATCACACCTATCTCATTTCTGTATGCAGAAAGGATAGTACAAATCCCTGCCAAGAAATTCTGCTATTCAAGGTTAAGCTCAGATGTTCTTGTACAGGGATACTTCTACCAGTCTTCTATCTTGCACCTCCTCTTCCTTCCTTCCTTGCTTTAGATCACAGTCAGTTTTAAATCTATGATTAAACTTTCACTAGTGGTGATTTCTACAATGTTAAAACTATGGGTTTTATAAACCTCAGTTTTCAAACATAAGAACATTAAAATATTTGTGGATTTTTTACTCTGGGACTTCACAGGAGTGTGTAATGATCATTATGAGCTGCTCCACATTTTAAAATTAATAATCAGATTTAAGCTAAAGCTGCAATGGTAAAAATACCACTAAAATGTCACACAGAAGAGTTTGCCCACAGATTCAGCTCAAAAGTTTTGAGATTAGAATTAGAAAAGTACTGTAAGGAGATTATTATGTGGTAAGTGGTATAATTCTAGGAAATTATTGACACCTCTAATTAGTTAACTAGAAGCACCACAATTTTTGCATTAGAATATCAAGATATTATTCCATAAATTATTTTATGTAAATGAAACAATTGAGAACAAAAAATGAGAACATAATCAATTTAAACCAATGTCAATGATTTTACATTTAGATAAAAAGAAATAGCAGAAATATGACACTAAAATCAGAGGTGAATCTAGACCACAGTTGTAAATGCTGCTTGGCATTTAAACTGAATTTAAAAGTTCATACAGGGCAGTGAGACTTCATGGGACTTGGAAAGATTTTCTCCAAAGGAAATCACAGCAGAAGTAACAGAAAGGAAAGATAAATCCCCTTCCTCAGAAACTACCCCCCAAAAATACCAGTAATTGAAGCAGTACATCCTGAAGCAGCAGGAAGCATTCAATTGCAGAACATGTTGGGCTGCCTATAACCATAACTCTAGCAGTATCTGAACACTTCCCAAACAAGTAAGAGTTTGCTACTTTTCCACCTGAAGCAAAAGTAACAAATGAGGTGGTAGGGTTGCAAAGAAACTTTTAAAAGATACTAAAAAGCTGAAGAGAGGAAATTTGCTTTCCATAAGAAAAGTCAGAAGAAAATACTTACGCACAGTTCTTTCTGTCCACATTAATGAACTTGAAGTATATGCTTTAAGCCTTAATTTTGTTAGTGACCAAGGTGCTTGTTCATTTATTCATCCTGCTTCTGCTCCAGAAGATTCTGGTCAAAGCCATGGACTATGACTTTGTGTCTCTACACAGTAAGTATGAGAAATAAAACCCTCTAAACAGAAATAACATTGTCAGCTCTAAGAGACATGGAGCAAGCATGATAGCTGAGCAAGTTGATACCTATCTTCTCAGAAAGTTCATACAGTAGCTAGACTTGCACATAGTGACAGAAAACAAAACTGAAATTAATAGGACCAATATTTTGTCTGACTGGAAAACAGTGTGAACCATTCAGCACAAGTTAATAATGCTGGTGTATCAGCCCTTAGGTACACTGAAGATATGATGACCCTATTTTGCTCCCACAAGCACGAAGCTTTTCAGCATAGAAAGGTTCCTAGAACTTGCTTTTAAAACTTCTTACTGGTACTTGTTAACAGCTCCTCTATGCTTGATCACATCTCCTCCAGGCCAGAAAGAAATATCTTGCTTTGCTTTCCTTTAGGATGTTGTGTTTCAGTAGGGTACTAATGACAGAAAAAACTTTTTCTTTCCATTTTGTAGACTCTGAAATACCACCCATCATCCAGTTACAGGAGCTGGAAAAGTTTCTTTTGCTGTGATGTCCCATCACGGCTTATCTATGCCAAGGAATATAATGTTGACACTCCCAATAATGGGATTATGAATCCCAAAGATCCTAAAATATATAAACTAATACCAGCTGTTATACAGCAGAAATCACTTTATATAATGACAGAATTAGGAAAAAAAAGCGTCTGCTTGCTTTCTGACAGGTTTCAAGTTGTTTATTTGCAGATGCACTGAAGTTGTGCAAATAAACCAGCAAAATAATCTACATAAATCACCCTAGGTGCTATGTATAAACAACACTTATTGCAAGGAAGCAATTTTAAAAAAACAAACCCGAACAAAGCCAAAACAATAAAGAGATGAAACAAGAATGTACTTTTTTCCTGTTGGTATATAATCTTACTTCCAGATCTGATTCTTTAACAAAGATTATATCAGATATATTTTTGCTTTGTATATTGTGTAATCAAACTAGTTTAGACATCTCCAATAATGAACATGTTGCTATTATTATAAAGTCATATAAAAGTAGGTGAACAGCTGTAGCCTAATAAACACACAGCTGAACAAAGGAAACTGCTGACAAGCTGCAATCTTGTTTTAATGTAAATTATCATGTGTTCACATCATATTTTAATTGTACACAACAATAAATAAGTTTCTGTCACTAGCAGTTTCTCTTAAATGGGCTAATGCTAATTATCCCTCTATTTTCAACCACATAGTTTTAGTGAAAGGATTAATGTCAGGAAAATAACAAAATAATGAGCTTTGCAAGCCATTTGAGTGGCAGTAAATATTATACTTTTCTTGATTTGATTTTCCTGTTTTTATATGAAAGCTGTGACAACTCTTTCACAAATTACCTCAATATTTCAAACATTACATCTAGCAATATATTAATTATGGAAGAAATATATAACCTGTTTCCCTGGATTTTCTTTCAGGTTTGTTGTAGTGCAAACTGAAAGCCAAAATTTGCAACTTTGGCACCACTACTGAATTTAAGGGCTGGTCTTTCTTACACCTGGAAACATATAATTAGGTATGGACAAGTTTCCCTCATCTCCTGGCCTTTTTTCTGCACTTGGTATTAGTGTAGAAAAAATCTTTGTTTGGTCTGAAATAACTCATACTAGTCTGACAAATTATTTAGCTCTGACTAATGGTAAGATACAGCATCAAAAAGGAATGGTTGTCCAGGGAACAATTAAAAATAAAGAGCACTTTGAGGCAACCAAGCGATGCAAACTCCCTTTTTCAGATTGCTCCTCCTAGTTACACATGTTAAGTTTCCAGACAAAACCAACACCACAGCTTGAGACACAAAGGTGATGCTTGCATTCTGCAGTGGTCCCTAGAGTAGACACACATATTTTCTGTACTGCAAGTGTGGTCTCAGGTCTGGCTGGAGCTTATTAGTGCGGGACCAACAGCTGTCCAGCTGTTTAACGTACATTGGCTGGGCTTCTGTTTGAAACAGAAACACTCCTTCTGCTTTCCTTAAAACAAATTGATGGGCTATAGCATTTGTGTCCCACATGACATTAACACAATACTCCTAAATATTGTATTATTGAGTCTTTTGGATCAGGGTTCAAGCTACTTGCTATTCTCACTATTAATGTGATTGTGGCTAGAAAACATCCCTAGAACACCTCATCCAGTGATGACCCTATAATTCATGGTGGCTTCGATGCCCCTTCTCATTCCTTACAGTGTTTCTGTATAGACAGTGCTTCACTGAAGTGCATTCACCACTTTGGACATCATAACTTAAGAGTCCAGCTCTGATCCATTTACTTTGCAGCAGAGTGGGAGATATATCCCTGTTCATCAGAGGGGAGAAAAGAAAGCTACATGAGAAGTACCACAACCTCCAACCTCTTTTCTTCCTTTCTTCTGGAACAGACAGGCTGCCAGCTGAACCCCAGTAGGGCGGGTGGGGAGCTGGATCAAAGCAGCACTACAGACGGGACAGGCTGTACAGAGCAGGACATGAGATTCTTATCACACTCAAATCATTATATTCAGTAGTCTCAAAATCTAATGTGTTCCATATTGTTTGGGAATTACATTACACTGCAGTGCTGCCAAGATATTAAGAGAGTGTTCATCACTCCTTTATATTTCTCACCTCTATCCATTTCAAGACATCATTATTTTTCTTTCTCACTTATAGGTGTTAAGCAGTAGTCAGTGCTGCTCCTTTCACATTCCAGTCCACATCCCACCACTGCTCTCTGCACCTGGCTTTACTCACAGATGTTCCAGGGTCACTAAATCATTGTCAGAGTGAGTACATTTGTATTCCACCGTCTCATCCAAGTTCAAGTAGAAATACCATAATTTTTTAAGTTCTTGAAGTACTCTACAAGGTATTAGCAAAAGTTGAATAAAACAATCTTGGCAGACTGACGTTCGGCTGCTTTCATTTTCTAGTAGGGATAGACAAATCTGGTTCACCTCATTTCAAAGCCATTTGAACTTAATGGGTCAAAAGCTTGATTACATTGTTACTGGGTTCATCTCCCATTTAAAATAATTTGTTAAAAGGGAAGTGAGGAAAACAGACATACAAGCTTCACAACCCAAAAGTCAACTGATTCTAGTTTTGTTTTTAGGAAGACTATTAGGCTTTCCACATAACTTTGTCTCATATCACAGCATTCTACTTCATTATATTTCATCTTCTTGAAATGTACAACTGAGGGAACTTTAAAATAATTAAAATTGTTAAACAAAATGCTTCATATCCCATGGTATTTCTGGTTCCTCCTAAGTTCTTTGGTCTCTTCTTCCAATCCTTTTATAGGAGAAATAAAGGACTAGGACTTACAATACCTAATATTGGGGCAGCCAAATCAGAGAAACTTTTGTAGGTCTGACATCCATAAGTAAGTAATTAGTATGTCCAGGAAATTAAATTTCCTTAGGAATCTCTGTAACTAAATTTGGAAAATTAAGCTATTTTAAATCCTTGCAATTTTTAAAACTTTTAGCCATTATGTATATGGAAATACAAAAAACAGGATAAATTATAATTTAATGAGAAAATTTAAAAGGATTACAGAAGAGTATATAAGCCTAATAGGTGCACATACACAAGCCCATAACAGTATGCTAATGCAATTATGTGCTCTTGAGATCATAAATAGCTATGCAAAACTGGAGTATGAAGCTGCAAGAGGGAAAATGAGATTTTGTTGAAACCTGCAGTGGTCAAAATGTAAGATGAGAGAAGGCATTTTAACACTAAAATTGGTCCTCCAATCTCCAACATCCATTGCCTGCAGCTTCATTTAAAAAAAAAAGACAAAAATAAGTAAGTTTCAAGAAAAAAACCCAGGAGCATCTGGAGTTGAGGAATGGAGTGAAGAATCAAAACCATATAACTAGAGGTAGAAATGTAGAATAAGACATGTCAAGAAAAAATATTCTATCAAATATAATGGTGATACAGAGACTAGAAGATTCTATAAAATCAATCATGATTAAATAACATCACTTCCAAAATGTAACATATATTTCATCTTGGAACTACAATTACATTAATAAATTGTATGAGCATCTCTCTGATGCCATCAGAGCTCCTCAGTGGAGCAACAGTCCACTGCAGCAATTCTGAGGGCAGATTATTTAGGTCTTTCAATGACACCTGCAATTTCTTTTTCAGCAATAAGAGTTTTCCTCACCAAAGTAAAAGAAATATTGCTATATTAGCAGAGTCAAGGTCTCACATAACTGACTGATACGTGTTGCACAAACTGCTCCTCGCTGTCTTAGAGTTATGGACTTTGAAAATAAATATTGTGTGCCATTTTGTGAATAAACTCCCATTTACATTGCAAATACTAAACTGTACTAATGGCTTAAAATTACAAGGGCTCTAATCTTTATAAACCATAATTCCTTTTATGGTTTATAAAGATTATGCTTTATGCACACCTGCTGTTTTATCACATATGCTAAAAATTACCTTTTATAGTATTTAAATACTGGTAGTACCTTGCAGAAAAGTAGCAGTATGAGGATGTGTTAACATACTCATTTCCATGGGAATTATTTCATTGTAAAAGATTAATGTTACATTGATTTTAACTCTAACCTGCTTTGTGCAGACTGCTGCTCTAATGAAAATAAGCCACACACAGCTGCTCAATAAGGACTCTTAGTTAAAATTTTACAACTGACAAAATGCTGCTTTACTAGTAAGCTCTGCAGAGCTTTTCTGCTCCAGCACTCAGGACAAGCAGCACTGTGCTCAAGCTCCCTTGGGAAATTCTGCCTTTCTATCTCCCCAAGCCCTTTGCAGGGAAACCTCTGCCCAGAACACACACTGAGAGCCCTGTGCTGGCATTCCCTGGAAACACTGGCCTCTTGCATGAAAAGCCACAAAGGAAGCACTCAGTCAGAATGAACAAAGGGATTCTACCTTGACTCCTTCTTCTATTTTTAAGTGATGACATGGGACAATAGTAAATTGCAGTAAAATTAAAAATAATTGGTTTTTTTGCTTAATTATTAGTCTGGTAGAATCCACTGTTTAGCGTACTCCCCTTACATCACATACATATGCATCACATCCAGTATACATGGCAGATTTTTATATGTGCATTTTGTTTAGCACAGGCAGGGCAGATTTTGCTTTAAATTATCTTTTTTCTGATGTGATTCTAATATGCAGTAATTCCATACATTATAATTCCCAAGAATTTACAGCACAAAAATCAGAGTTCCATCCATGAGGTAAAATATGCACTATGGAACATACCATTTTGACTTTTCAATGTATACTGGGGTTATGCTCTACAGCAGTTCTCTTACAATTAAGTACACCAATATAATTCCTTAAAAAAATTATTTTAAATCATTGGAGCTATTGGATGATTGGAAATTACATGCACCTCTTGACTCATTACTAATGAACACTCCATATTTCTGCAAGAAATACTCTTTTACTGATACTAAAGAATTTAGGTAATCATGAGCTTTTGACAAGACTAGGAATTGTATGTCAACTTCAACACTCAAAATGCCCCCTGAGTGGTCTATAAAAGCAAGCTGTATAACCAGAGTAGTGCTGGAATGCAAATAGTGAGATATTCTTATGCTGCATCATATGAACTTATCAACTAGGCACTGCATCCCAGAGAAAGCATCTGCTGTGTGAAATTTAGGACAGTAATTTGCAGCCCATAGAACACTGCATCACCACAAATTACATTTGTTATAAATTTATAATGATGTTCATATAAAAACATTACATTTTAATAGTTTAAAGAATGACAACATTGGGCACTTTATAAATGTTTAACTAGTAGAGTCTTCATAATTTAAAATGTCGATGTTACATCACTGAAGATTCTGGATTGAAACACTTTGAACTTGGAGAGGAGGGTCAGTTCCTGTAGAAATCTACTGAAAACCTCATCTCAATGCACACAAATGCTATTTTTAAACACAACCTTTTTTCACTTACATGGACCATCTGAAATCTGGCATCACCATGTTCATAAAGCACAGATGCGATTATCATTGCAGGGATTAGCCTGCGAGCATGGGCTCTCTGTTGGGGAACCTTAGAAGCAGGTACTTGTTAACAAATGCCTTAATCAACCATGAGATACATGAGATATCCAGGAAAAAATTAAGTATTTTGCTTTCTTCCACTGTACTTGTTTGAGTGATGCGTCTAAAGTAATTTTCATCTCTGACCTTTGCAACAATCTCCAGCTTCTTAAACAGTGCCTTCATTTTGCTCTAAATGGTCATATTGCTTGGTCTCATTGCCACAAGCAACATACCTTTGTTCTGCTTCTATATTTTTAGTCACAATTTCCATCAGACAGATAACCTACATCTGAAATTCCCTGCCAGGCTTTTCGTCTCCTTTGCCTAATTTACGTGCTTCAGAGTCCCCTATCTTCACAGCCTGATGGCCAAGGACTGTCTCCCTCTCCAATAAAAACACTCCAATTACATTCCCTGTTTATCTGCATCCACAATCAAGCTCTGTATGACCTGCAAATTTGCTCATGGCAAGATTTTGGAAAGCACCACCTTTTCAGCAATACTCCAGCCTTATAAGATGAACAGAGCAAGGATACAGACAAGTAAAACACAGGTAATGTTTGTTGGATGCCTTGTAAAAGCGCATAAGTTGAAATATATTTTAAAAATCAACAGATTTTTTTTCAATAGTTTTATTATTTTAATAGTTTTTTCAATAGAAAGCAAGGAAAATAAGGGAGCAATGAGGATTAACAAAGAGGCTATGTCAAGACCTTTTACTCTGATTGTCCGCTACTATGGGATTTAGAAGCCCAAGGAAGGAACACTCCTTTTCAGTAGGGAATCTAATTCCTATGTTAGATTTCATCCTGATACACCGTAGCTAAAAATTTCCTGACACAATGTAACAGACTATTTCACCTTCAATAAACTTGTCAGCAAGAAGATGGAGCAAGGGAATGGATGTAATGAAAAAGGGAGGTCTTGTTGAAGGGCTTGCAATATAAGTTTGCAAAAAAGTAACAGGAAAGCATTTTGCATGTAACTGTTTCTCATCTTCAACACTGGCAACCAAAATCTTACAAAGCTCTTTTTATTTCTGGTAATAACTTCACATGAAGACTAAGGATTTTAATATATTCCTGTGACCATAAGAATTTAAATTTTTAATAAAATGAAGAATCTTTTATGTTAGTAATGAACTAGTCAAACATTCATACTTGCTTGCACAGAACTGATCATTGCTCAATGATCTGTTTTATCCAGAATGGTGATTTTGAGTCAAAATATTTCCTATTAGGAAGAGTCACTTTCAGACCATTTCTTGATCCTATTTTGAATAATGGAAACAAGCTGGATTGTTCTCTGGAGCAAGAAATTATTTTTTACTATGCCTGGATTGAGATAATCACAATGAGGTCCCAGTCTACAGACTAATGAAATTCAGTTACAATAATAATGAAAGCAGCACCTACAGCTCATATGCTCCCATTAATGTTACAGAACATGGAAATATGTGCAACTTGGTATTAAAATTCAAGCTGAGAGAAGATTTTTAATAATTCAGTCCTATTTGATTGGTGTTAATAGATTCTCTTCAGCAAAATGTTATGTGAGGACCATGATTTTAGCACAGGTTCCATGAAGCCTAGTATTTTTGATACAACAGGCTTTGGGGCTCCAATAATCAGCAGGGAAAAAAAATCTCCCCTTAGATCCAATTAAAATAAAATTTTGATTTTCACAGTTCCTAAAAGTCTCTTGACACTTTGAGTTAAGAGTATCCTAAAACACATACAAAAAGAAGATACACTCTGTTTGTAGTTCAAGATACATAGGGACATAAACCATAAAATGAATTAGTAGCCCTACCATTCACTATCACAGCCTTCTCAGCCACAGAACTGATATTATTCTACATCTCATTGAATGCAGCAATTGTAGCCAGAGACGTACCAAATTCACTTAGCAGAACAGGATTCTGACGTAGGCAGAAATAAGTGATCCCATAACCCTGGACAATCTTATAAAGATTTAAATATTTTCTTTTTTATGAGGAGAAAATAAAAGAAAAAAAATAAACAGAGCATTCCTGTACCATCTAGTGCTTGGGGTCAAAAAATAGCAAAGCTTTCTCCAATCTGGTAAGAGCTACAGAGCTTCTGGACAGGATCCAAAGTGACAAGATGGAGTAAAAGAAGAATTCCAGGGACTGCATCATTCACTGAGATGTATTCATGGATACTCCTTCTGTTTCATTTCATAAGACAGAAAGATAAACACTGGAATAAAACCCATCAGTATTTAATTTTAAAATGCCGTGCTTAAGAATTCTGGCCAACCGAAAGAAGGTTATTGTAAAAATCAAAAAGGTAAATTAAAAGGAAGGCCATCAGAAATGGAAAAGGCCTATTAAAATTATATCAGTGCTCTAACCAAATGTGTAAATCTAAATATCAAACTGTTCTTCCCTCTCCTCCAGTAGAAAGCATAGAAAGCAAATGTCAAAAAAAGAGTAAGTCAAGAACAGTGCTACCATATTGTCCTACAACTCAGCATCCTGAAAACACGCCATAAATTTCTCAAAGTATAAGTGAGCCTGAATTTAGCCCTTCACAAATTCCATAAGCCAGGCACCAGATGAAACATGCACATGCCCCTAAGGTGAAACAGTAGCTAATAATTTCAGAATAAAAATGAAAATTCTTATCAGACCTATAGTGAAAAACCGTGTCTGGGATTTCAATACTCATAATCTAGTTGGGCCAGGTAAAAGTAACCACGTATAGTGGTTAATAAACAGTGCCATGGGATCTCAAATGTAAATCAACTTCAGGATCCCTCTCACATCTAGATCTTCGAAGTATTACTACACACACAAATAACATTTTCATGCAGAACTTTAAAAAGTGTTTTTTGAAAAGCTGTGTTATCTTTAATAGCAAGTATACAATTATAGATTAAATAATACATATCTTAGGACCTGGTATTGCTTGTAGAAGGCATGACAACAAACTGGAATATTATTAAATTTTGATTATACAAAAATCACACTGATTAATTATTTTCCTTCCAGCTACTGAAAATGCTTTACTAAGCTTAAAAAAAAATCTTCCATCAGGTTTTAATGGTGGAAGTGCAATATTTCATTTCCATAAGCATTTCATAGACCCCATATGACATTACAAACTGAACAAAAAGTTCAAAGATTCAGTATGGCTTACACCACAAAAAAATCCAAATTACTCGGATAAATTAATCAATATTGGCTCAATTTTCATTCTGGTAAACAATGAAGTGCTGCACAGGGGCTGTGCCACAAGAGAATTATGCCCATCAAACAATGAATTTATTTAAATTACACTAGTTATATTCTTTCTATTTAAATAATTGCTTATTGTTTGTTTAAATTGTATTAGAGTAGTTGGGACTAGCTGCATACATCTTCTGAGTAATTGAAACCAAATTTTTTTTAAACTTTTGCTGTAAAATTTAATGTACTGCTTCCTGAACAATGGCAATAGCTTGGCCTAGCAATCTAACTCACAAATACCTCTGCAGACTATTCAGATTCATCAGGAACACTGTAGCATTTTAAAAGTGTTATTAGATTGTATTTTGGTCAAACCATAGGCAAAACTCAAAAAGCCATACTTAGAAGCTTACTTTGCAAAATAGATGAAAACCCAGTGGAGGAGGAGGGCAGAACAGTCTCACTTGCCCCTGGAGACAGGGCAATTTCCCCACTCCGCTTGTTGCCCCTGTCAGGGTATGGCAAGGCCTGAAAGCACCATGGCAGAAGTCTGCCAAGTCACAGGGGAAGTTGGAGGCCTCCCCATTTCTCATGTCTGGAGATCTTCTCCAATTTCATTAAAACTACTAAAAAAGCCCTGTGCAAGTGTGCAAACAGAAGGAGCTTTCCACACAGCGGGAAGGGTGAAGGTGCATTTTCCTTCCCATGTATTTATTTCAATGGATTTGGAGCAACACATCCTGTTATCGTCTGCATACTGTATCCTAATGCTGATTATCTTCTTCCTATTTGGGAGAAACTAAGTTGTTGTAGCTAATGAAATGCTCCCTTTTAACATATATACAAAGGTAATGTCTTAAGGATGTTACACTTGCAGACTGAAGCCAATGAAAGAAGGAATGCAGGCTTGGTAACAACTTGAAAATAGGAGATTAACACTAATGAAGGACAGAAATTGTTTCTGTAAGTGTCACCCGAATTTTAAAAATATGTATGATTTTAGAAAAACTTGTTTGTTTATTGTGAGTATACCTAAACATGTCAGCAACCCACAAGTGAGTATTGTGTTCATAGTCTAACAACCATAGCTGTCATAAAGTTCTTCCTTAGAGCAATGGAATATTATGAGTGAGTATACCTAAACATGTCAGCAAGCCACAAGTGAGTATTTTGTTCACAGTCTAACAACCATAGCTGTCATAAAATTCTTCCTTAGAGCAATGGAATATTATGGATTATCTTAGCAACTAATGAAATTAATTATGGGCCACTTAAAGATTCAGATCAGGAGTAAAATGCATAAAAAGTTTCTCCAGTTTATTTGAGATTATTTGAGTGCTGTGCTCCCTCAGCAGATTTCCCAATAGGTTTCCATAGCCTTTTAAGACCATGGGAAAACAGACACCTCTGGAAATTGCTGCACAAGCACCTCCTCCTGGCACTGAGTCCTTGGAGCTGAAGCTGCAAAAGGGATGCTATCTGAGAAACTCTTGGGATTTTACTTCATCTTCTTTGAGGGAACTTCCCTATAGATGTACTAGTGGGAATCTACGGAGGAGCAAACCTCCAGCATGAAGTTCAACTTAGTGAGTGACTGCAGAACTGCTACTCTAAACCAAACATTTGTGTACTTGGACTGTGTATTTCTCCAAGCTCTAAGTGTCCTCATAATGCCTGATCAGGGATTAATGTAACAAGGATCTAATCTGGCACCTATTGCAGTAAAAATATACACATATATTTTTATAGACAAACACTAAGCTATCTATTCAAGAGAAGCAAATGCAGGAGATCTTTGTATAAAACTGAGGATGATATAATTGCTAATCTACATGTCAGAAACACTTAAGGACTGCATGATTTGAATGACATCTTAGACACAGTGATCAGCAGTTCCCCAGGCTTTGATACCTTTGAAACAGGGTAGTAAATTTGCCTGCAGGTAGATAGTGATGCTCTTGCTGTGACTCAAATTGGCAGGGAAATGAAATTAGAGTTCAATAGTCCTACAATGAAGTTAATGAATATTACGGAATTTTGCCATAGTTCATGTATTATCATTCTAGCCTAAATGTCTTTATAACACAGCCTAAAATGATTTGAGAAATCCTTATACATATCCCCATGGGGTATAAAACATGCAGATGACATCCTAAATGTCTTAGCTACTCACAGAAAAAACAAAAAGGGAAAACTTTTTGACACTTATGAAACACAAATTAGTGAAAATGAGATTCTACAAAGACAATCAGGAGAAAAAGTTGTGCTTTAAAAGGTAGAACTCAATATCCTTTCTGACAAGTACATAAGGGAAAAGTCACGGAACAAAAGTTCCCTCTTCACTCACTGTGAGTGCAGAAAGCCTAATATTTACTCATTTTTCTCAGAGGAATTTTTCCTTATTACTACATGGAAGTAAAAAAAGAGTGTTCTCTTGTTCTGAAGGCTGAAATAATTTATTTGTGAGTACTGAGCTGTAATCCCACAGCGATTATGTGTCCAGTAGAAAGATATTGGCTAGTTCTATAAAAAATGCCTTTACATTACATACATGATAAATTGGGATGGCAGGGAAATTTTTTCCCTCTGGGGAAAAAAATAAATTAAAAATTTCTCAGTAAAGCAGGCAAACCTCAACTACTTGCTTCTCAAATGAAAATTTCTTCTGCTTCATAAAAAAAAAATATATTTTTATCTAGGTAATTTACTGGACTCATAATAAGATGCACTTTATCTTCACAGAAGAGATGAAATTATGAGATAGCGGTTTCCATGACAAGTGCCAGGAGAGGCTTCCAGAACAAAAAAAAGCAAGATATCACTCTTCTGATGTCATCAATCAGTTACAAAAATGCTTCTAAAAAAGATGAAGTATATCTGAATAGCAGCATTGTCTAACTCAAGATGAAGCAATCAGAACAAGAGATTTATTGCAGAGGCTGAAGGGAAAAAACCTCCAAACCTGTTCCTGAATTCAATAATTTTATGCAGTTTCTGTTCATTTCATCCATGGCAGTGAGAGAACATTCTTGTGAAAAAATGGATTAACCTGTGCTTGACAGAGCCCAAAGCTTTGAAATCTAAGAGGTAATTACAAAGAAAACAGAAAGAAAACAGTCAATGCTGCCTCTTTAGAGCTTTTAGATGATCTTTACTTACACAGTTACAGAAGTTAGCTCAAAGCATATTTCCTCTCCTAATGATTCCTTTTTACAGCAAAATAAAGCTTCTAAAAGGATGTGTTCATAGTGATGTCAGTATTAAGTCTGTACAAAGTCTGGACTATATCTTTATTTCTGTTTTAGAAATACATGCAACAAAATTCTAAGAAAACAATTAGTGAAGAAAAGTGCTGCAAGAAATTTGTATTGCCCTGCAGTCAATTTGCTGGTCAAATTTGACAACGATCATTTAAAAACCTGAACAAAACAATGTAACAAACTTGAATCTCCAACTTTTTTTCAAAAAACCTTCCTCTCACTGGAGACAAAACACAGTGGTTTAATGATTAAATTGTAACAACATATAGATATGAGATTCCATTTCATCAAGGTAAGGTCATCTTGTACATCAACAAATCCCCTGATATGCCTTAAACCGAAGACTCTGAAATTGTTCTATCTGCCTCCACTGGCTCACTGCAGTCACATAAAACACTTCAATCAAGGTTAAGGAGTCACACTGCTATGCCCTTCCATATTTCCAGAAATACATGCTATAAAGGCATCTGTAGCATAACCACATGGACCTCTTTTTTACATTCCTGTCTTACATAAGCAATACCTGTGCCTGTACCAGTAAAGTCAATGTAACCACAAACTGAAGAGCTGCTCTGTATCAGCACTGATTTGCAACTATGAAAATTGGTGCATATACTGATCTCTCAATGAAAATATTGCTCAGATATATAAAAAGAAAAACACTGCTCTAGGCTTCAAAATTCAGCTGATGTGGGCTGAATCCTTCTTAAATGGATATGATTATATTTCAATGTCTTTTGTCATTACGACAATTATGACAAGATAATAATCTCCTCAGAACAGGACTTTTTAAGGTTTAGAGAAATAACATATGATTTATTAAATAATCTGTCAAATTATCTATGAACCCTGCCTTCAAAAGAAATTGCATGATCTCATTACAGTAATTACTGAAAATCTATGCCTGATGTTATAAATAACAAGTACCAGGTATACAAAGGAGAGAACTGGAACCTAAAGTACAGGAACTTGCAAGGTTCAAAAGGTGACTGCAGAGCTTTGTTCTCTTAAAATAGTCAATAGAAGCTTCCATGTTAAGTATCCTGCACACTAGGTTAACTTTTGATCCCTAGGCTTCAAAATGGAGACAAATAAACAAGTCTGTAGCTATTTTAAAATGAAATAATCTAGATATGTATACTGCAGCCTCACTTCCCTTCTCTCTCACTTCATTGCCTTTTTACTCATATTGCTTTTGGAGAAAAGCAAAAGCCAGTTCTACACATCACAACAATTATTCAGAAAGAGTAGCAGAGGTGCAAGCTAAAATCAATAGAAAGTATCTTTAGAATTTTAAACATCATATCAACTTCATTTTTATATATTCACACTTCTTTCAGGGCAAGATAGGGCTGGGCAAAACAGGGAAGAAGGGTATGGTGTTTACTTTCCTGTGATGTAAGTACAGAAGGCAGGAGAAAGAGGACAAGATCTCTGAAATCTCTACAAGGGAGTTGCTCCCTTTTAATCCCTGCTGCCATGGATTACAGTCTTACTCTAGTAGCCAGCACTGCACTTGCAAAATTGAAGGAACGCCTACCTCTTGAAATTGAGGGAACTACTGCCCTCTCTAGGGGCAGTTATCCTATTTTAACTGAAAGCCCCTGCTTTTGGAGAGTAAAGGATGAAGTACACAAACAATGCAAGGTTGTTGACAATGCAGGCAAAGCTTCTTATTAAGAACACTTCAAGACAAAAGCCTATTGTATTATCTGAGAGAATACTACAAATATTAAAAGATTTCCTTCCTAAGCTACCTGAAAGACATCAGCTGCTGTCATTCCACTGTTTTGGAGCAGGACAGAAGTGAACCTTTTCCGTGTCAACATTATCACCAGAAGCCCCTGTATGATTGCCACTACCTGGCTCTCTACATTACAGCCGCTCCAGCACAAGTGGTCCCTATAGCTCCGTGAGAATGAAGACTCAACAGCCCATGCACAAACCTATTCCAAGTATAAAATAGCCTTTTATTCACTGTGAAATAAACCACTCTGTGTCTGAACAGATATTTAATGCTACAAGGTTAGTTCTTTCAGAAGGCATACAGAAAATGGTTTCAATACCTTATAGACATGAATTACTAAACAAGTGGAAAAATAGCAAGAGTTATTTAAACTGCTGAATAGCTAACTGAAATAGGAGAATTCCTGCATCATTTTCATAAGAGGTTTTAAGTGTAGAAAGCTATCTTCTCCAGAAAAGTGTAATTTAAAGACACGGTATTCAACTTAGCATATTTTGGTTTTAAAATGATTTTAAAATATTTTTTCCCTTGAGAGGGAAAAAACTAGTCCAAAAATTTATCAAATTGTATCAAAGAAACACACAGACTTCGGAAAAGGTTAGATGTCAACTCACCAGTCTCTTAACAATTTTCAACAAAAGCTTAAGTTCTCGTGGATCTTCTTTGGACTTCAGTACTTCAGCAAAGCTGTCCATGTTTTCTGGAGACATACTCTCCTCATTGCTCCCTCCATACAGCTGAACCAGCAATAATAAGCTCTGTGAGGCACTCAAAAATATTTCAGTATCTTCACTGGGAAGCTAAAAAATGAAGGAAAAATAAACAAACAAAAATCAAATTCCAATTTCAGAAAAGTTGCATTTCACTGGGGATTTGGAAGAGTATTAACATTTGCATTGTGACAGGAAAGAATAATTTCTAGTTGATTGACTGAGAATTGCACTAAAATAAGCTTAACGAAGTGATGAAAACATAATTAAAATATATCTCTTAAGCAGCAGTCTAACAATATCTGCACTCTAATTCTGTCAAGTGGTCTATCTAGAGCAACATCATAATGGCACCAGAAATGTTGCTCCCAACCATGTTATTTTATTCTACTTTAAACAGAAGCAGTAATAGGGAAAAGTACCATTACAGCCATGATGTCTAATCTTCTACATCATGCACACCATAAAATTTAATTTAATTATTACTAAAGCAAGCCTCTTGAGGTAGAGCACAGGCTATCTAGTTATTTAATGGATTTTAAGTAGTCACATTAGGAGGTACATTTTGAAGATTTTAAATATTTTCCTGAATTCTAACTTTTCTACACTCCTTTGAAGATCAGACACTGCAGCAGGCCCTAGCACTAGGATGGAAAATTATTTCCTGGGAAGCAAAATTACAAAAAAGATTTAGGGACGTGACTAGAGATCATTAAATGAGCTTCTGATAATATGACACCATTATCAAAATTATTTATATATTTCCTGATAGTAAAATCTGGAAATAACAAGTAAAGATATTATATTAGGCCTGTATTTGGCACTGACAATGACATTTTGGAATGACAACAGGAATGCAGTGCCTAGTGTCAGCACAGAGAGTTCACAAACACTAGTGAAAAAAATCATAGAGGTTTCTTGGGAACAGGCAAGAGGATGACAGATTGGAAAGCATAATAGCCAAGGACTGAAGGAATTTAGTGCCTATAGCAAATCAGTGGGAGGGTTAAAGCGGATTTGATCACACCCTCTCAATCATATGTGGGAAAATGCAGGCTGAGGATAGGTTAATTCCTTTACCTGAAAAAGGACTGATAAGAGATGACAGCTCAAAACTTTAGACAAAGCAATTCAGATTAGAAGAAAGATAATGCTTCGATTTCCTTTTTTATCTTTCTCTCTTTAATAAGAACAATTAACTCCTGAAATAACTTCCTTAGAGCTGAGACAGATTCTCCATTAAAGGCAATTCAAATATCACAAGAATATCTTTTTTCTAAAAAAAATAACAAAACCGTTTACTCTAATGAGGAATTAATTTAGGAAAGTCCTGCCTATATATATCCCTTAACAAAATCATTGTAATAGTTTTTTCTCACCTTTTACTCTATGACCTGAACAAAATGTCAGTGGTAGACTTAACCAATTAGGTATAGAAGTGTAAAAACACCTCATCATGCTCATTCATTTTTTCACTCCAAAAGTATTATTTACACCAAAAAAGCCAGATAAAAGTACAGTAAACAGACTATCCTTACAGACAATA
This sequence comes from Geospiza fortis, assembly GCF_000277835.1. Lineage (NCBI taxonomy): Eukaryota > Metazoa > Chordata > Aves > Passeriformes > Thraupidae > Geospiza > Geospiza fortis. The sequence goes on from NW_005054361.1 coordinate 1,560,738, forward strand.
AAAGGGAAAAAATTCCAATTTGTCCAAACACTCATGTAATATGCCAAATCATTTCAATAATGATTGCTTATTTAATCTGTAGTATGAAATTCCTAAATTTTTTCATGTTGAGGAAAACCCACACAGTTACTTTAAAGCAATCTGAACATATCATCAGACACACATCTCTCAAATATTCAAGCAGCAATTCCCAAGGGATCTGCATGCAAATACAATCCTGTTTTCTACTAGCTTCATAGAGTTGCCGTTTAAAACAGACTGAACTGAGATGAAATCTCTGAATATATAGCCCCAAGACATATCACATTCTATTTGACCTAATACTATGCAAGTGACAGGACCACAACAGCTATTTCTTCCTCAGTTTTGCTATATGTTTTTTCTTCATTCCAATCTAAATGCCACTTATTTGATTATTTCCTTCTCTAATAATATCAGTGCAATTAGCAAACCCAAAAAGCAGGAAAAGCTACAAATAGTAACATGCTTTAGAAGTCCATTTATATTTCTAATCCTTAAATAATTGAAAAAATCCTATTGATTTCATTTAGGGCTTTGAGACAACTTTCATTTCCTTCATTGAAATAAAATGAGCTTTAGAAGTCCATTTATATTTTTAATCCTTAACTAATTGAAAAAATCCTATTGATTTCACTTAGGGCTTTGAGACAGCTTTCATTTCCTTCATTGAAATAAAATGCCATTAGAGAAAGGAAGAACAGCTACTTTTTTTTTTTTAATGTGTCACTCACACCTAAAAGCAGCATTCCTTGTTAATTTGTTACTACATCAGTGTAGGCAGCTACATCAACAACCCCCTGAAGAAAATCACAGAACAAGGATTATGTTCAAGTTTCAAATGTTTGTTGGCTAAGTAAATGTAAAAAATGAAGAATCAGTGAAAATTTTGGTCATTGATACATCTTTGCCTGGGTACTGCAGTAGAGGCTAATTCCCTGGGCTCCACAGGCACAAAAATCCCATGTTTAGTCAGTATCACAACAGCTATACTTGGAAGTGAGACTGATCCCAAGGTTTTTTTCCCAAAATATTAATTAAATATCAGACAAGTGGAAAGCTGTCAGACTGCTCCTACAACAAACGTGTGTGAAGAAATCCATAAAGCACCACAAACCTCAGTGGTCCTTCCCAACACACACCATGACTGTCAAGGAAGCAAACAAGCAAGTCCAGCTGGCTAGCATTATTCCCCAGGGGAGCTTATTGCAGCAGGAACACCCAGCTAGTGAGGCAGTGGAACGCTTTGCCCAAGGAGGAAGAGCTATGCTTGGACCAATGGCCTTGCTTGGGCCTTGATTCTCTCCTCCTGGCATGCCCAGCCTTTTATCCTTCTTGTTTGTTCCCCAACAAGAGAAAGGAAAACCCTTTCAACCCAATGAAAGGAAACTTTCCATCCAATCTGTCTTGGCATCATATAGTCTTGCTCTTCAGAGGCCTTCAGTGACCATGTTCCAAGTATCACTCCACAGTTCCCAACACCTGCCAGTTATGACATCACATTACTCAATCATTACCAATGCCAATGAAGCCTTTCACCCCCTGTTGTACTTCAGGCTCTTCTGCCTCTCTGCTTTCCCAGAGTCCCTTTGAGCTTTGGTATTAACTAGACTTGGGGGAGCAAGCTGCTGTTAACCTGGGAAAACTCAGGGCAAAACAACAGCAGGACTGGTCTTGTATGAAGATAAAAACAAGCTTGGAATAGGACAGGCCATATTTACTCTGAAGGGAATGAGAATCATTGGCCTACAGTCATCAATAATTAAGGTGGAAGAGGAGCTCTCAGCAATGTCCCTATTTAAGTATGTCCACATCAGCATTTTTCTCTGTAACTCTCACCATTTTGCCATTTCACTTCTGACAAGTAGTGATTTAGATGTCAAAAGTTGTAAGCTGGTAACCTGAAATTTAGCACTGACTGCCAGTCAGTGTTAGTACTGGTTATAAAGAGTAGGGGATCTGAAGAACATTCTAAAACAAAAGCAATGGCTGAAAATATAATAAATATCTGTAAAGATTGAAAATCAAGAATGAAAATCCAGATTTCAAGTAAATATCTCATGTTTAATAAGAACAGGAAAAACATAATCATGTTGTTCAACAATTAAAATAGATGGATGGTTCATCTCCTAATTAGATGGAACAGCATTCTGATTATTTTTCTAATCAGAACAATCCAATTTGGTATGAAGTACATTTGCTTGAAATGCATTTATAGTTTTTGTTCTTTCAGGAGAGTAGAAACCTATGAGGAAAACAATTCTAACACTTTAAAAGAGTATCTGCCCCTTAATATTTCATAATTACATGAAGTTTCCTTTTCCTTTCTCAGCCTTAGAGGGGATTATGGATTCAGCCCTTCAGCAAGGTAGAAAAGTCACCAGTTCTTCTTTTGCTGCTGTTAATATTCTTGGCTAGTACATAGCTTGAAGAGAATCCAGCACCTTAAAATAAATTACTGAAGAGCTAAGGTCATAAATTCTGCCATTCTCTAACTGAAAACTGTAGATCTATTTTTCACTTACTTTAAAATAATATCTCATGACAAGACTTCCGTGCAATGAAAGCAGTGTATTACTCTTTGCTTAATTTTTACAGCCACATTATAACTTCCTGTTAACAAGCTTATAACACAAAATTCTGTTTTCTTTTTCTTTCTAGATGGAACCTGCTCTGTGTATTTTAGAGTTAATGTGGTAAAGAGCAGGAAGTTTCTTGTTGTTGCACATCTATATTTCTGCAGTCTGTTCTCAAAAATTCCATCATTTTAAACTGAGTTGCAGTGTGTTCATGAATTGCAAACCACTGCAAGAAACGTGTGATCATTTGAGCTGAAGTGGCAGTTTTCACACCGTTGGAATTGTTACAGCATCTAATTTTAGAGCTACAATGAAACTGCCTGGATTACCCGGAGGGGACACTATTTCTGTGCATTAATGAGGTTATACACATAGAGAGTTTATTACAATAAAAGATAGATATTCATTAGATCACTAATGTGATTACAGAACACGCTGTAAAGGAAGCACCACGGGGATCTATAGGGAAGATGATTTTGCAAACATTTTACAAAATGTAAAAGCAAAACATCATTATTAATCTGCTAGCTTTACTATGCTATTCTTATTAGTAAATATGCACAGTTTTAAATTTTAAAAAATCATATTTTTACTTAGCAGCATTCTCCTGCCTAAGGGAAAAATTATTTATATATTCACTTAATTTTAATCTAGGCTAATTGTTGAGAAACTAAATCCCCACTCTGAAATTCTGTGCATGTAACAACATTTTCTTCTTTCCTCTTGTGTGTTTGTTAGGAGTTTTTGGTTTTTAGGATAGCTCTGTATAAGAGAATACTTCAAATATAGCATATAAACATATGACTCTCCACTCTGACCACAAAACAGTCTGTATTCCTAGAGAAAGACATGTGAAATAAAATTCTCCAGTAATCATTCTTCTGCAGTTATTTTCATTACTCATTAGCAAATAACTTCATGCACTCTGAAAATGAAGTCTGGGCACAGACTTAGCATCAGCGCAATACAGAGACAAAAAATACCTAAAAAAGACCATCTCAATCATCCATGTGCTTCATATTTGTGAGGCTTCATATTTGTCCTCTTCACATTTGGACATGACTAACTGGATGTTCAATGGTAACACAGAGCATGGTAATCAAGTGGAAATTTTCCTGGTAATATTATAATGAGGAAGCCTCCCACCAGAAGTCAAAAAAAGTTCTCTCCCAGAGTCTAGTAGGCTCCAGAAATGACTGGAAGATCTACACCTAGGAACTGAATCTAGGACCTACAGAAAACAAAATTCCTTTTTATAGGTACTGGCATGATTTCTGAAACTTTGTGAAAATCCACACTGAAGTGATTTCAAAAGTAATTTTTTCAGTATAATGGGCACATCAAAAATTAGAAGGTGTTGTGTATGGTCTGCAATTGCTGCAGGTTTCAGAATAATATTGAAATTAAATTTACGTTAAGCAAAGAAACATTACCCAACAAAGCTAAGTGTAATTAACTTTTAAACACAAAACTGCCAAGGAGAAGACTAAATGCTCAATTTTTTTCCTCTTATTGATCAATTATGGTCATAATGATCTTGGGACTAAATACTGAATTCTCCATTTTTGCAGTGTTTCTTGACATAGTTTGTAATAATTAATTTTTTTGCATTGTTAAATGGCTGAAGCTTCATTTAAATGCAATCTAGGCTTCCAGAACTTGCTTTGTTATGCCTTTAGTGACAGACTAAATAACAACCACACAAGGGAAAAATTGATTCAAAGTTTTTGACATTTTGAAGTTTTACTCACATTGATTTTTTTGAGGGATTATTGAGAGAGAAAAACAAATAGAACTTGAGCAAAATAAAAAGACAAGTAAATGAGACACAGAATAATCTACTTGAGGGATACACATTTCAATGAGGGAAAACAATGTGTCTGGGAAACTAGGAACTAGGAAACAATGTGACTAGGAAACTATGTAAGTGATTATAAGAAACTATAAATATGCTAAGATAGGCAGAAATAGCAAAGCAGAGAAAATAATTTTAACTCAATATTTTAAAGTAATTGTTAGTTCAAAATGTAAGTCCTCCATTATCTCCAGAAAATCAAGTTCACAAAGAACTGAATGCCTCAAAGCAGCAATGAGGGGTTATGTTCCCACACAGCTCAATGAATACAGAGAACAACCACTGGCAGCTTCACAGAATTTCAGTTTAGGTAGGCCTGAGGCATTTTGAGGAGTAGGGAGCACACATATCTTGAGACATGCTCTAGACTTCACAAATAATCTATTTCTATTTAAAGAGATTAGAGCATAAAACATTTCAAACAAGTGATTCCTAAATGCTAAAATGATTATTCCATTGCTCAAACTCTTCCAAGCTTAACAGGAAATGTTTAATAGAGCAGTGGGAAAAAAATATTTGAAAAATCAAATTTAACAAATCTAGCTGAAATAACTTCCACAGACCCAAACAAGAGAAAAATCCCTCATTCACAGAATCTTTAAAAAACTGAAACCAAAACAAAACAAGACAATATGTATGTATGTGTTTATCTATCTGTATAAAGAAGTGGAAGTGGTGGTCATTATCTTTTACCTGCATGTTAAAATCAGATGATTTAAAATAAGAATTTGAAAAAAACCAGAATCTGCAGAAGTACAGAACGAAGCAAAATCTACTGGTAATTTACAGCCATGCTTCTGAAATACAAAGACAAGTCACAATCTAATCAGAACATGCTAAATATACAATTATCCTATCCTTTAATTAAAAACTTATACAAGACTTCCAGGTGGTATAGGCTGAGTTAAAGCTTGGCCTCTAATTTTCTGTTCTTTAAAAAGTTAATATAATTTAACTTATTACTAGTTTCATTTTAAATGAATGTTTGCATTTCTCCATCTCATACTATTTATCATGCATAGCAGTTTTTAAAAAAATCAATAAAAATAAATGAAAAGAATTTATAAAGCTGAAATATTAAATAGTTGAAATTCAGTCACTTTGTTTCAGGTCATTCAGAGAACTTTTCCAAAAAGCCTTTGTCAATAGCTGGTTTAAATAAATCCATCAAAGGAGGACTTAGCACCAAGTATAATGCCAAAAATTAATAAAAAGTAATCACACACTTCCCTAAAATAGATGACAGACAGTGCTAAAGATAATAGAAGGATTGCAGTACTGATATCACAAAAAACCTGAAATCCTCTATTTAAATGAAAAAAAAAAAAGGGTCTGGAAGAGAACACAGTGAATCTGAAACACCTCTAAGTGAAATATTCCGGAAAGGATACTGTGATACACCGAAATTCTCACATACCATTTTAATGGCTTTATGTTGACTTACAGGCTGATGCAGCCTCTAAAAGGACTGTCCAGCTCAAGAAGCATTCCTCTACTACAAACCATTACACATAGACTAAATATAGATCTCTGTATGACAGAGGTTGAGCTGATGGGATGCATTAGGGCATAATGCGGCCCTCTGTGATTTCAATGCAGTGCTGTACATCTAGTAAACCCCGGAAAGGACTGCCTTTAAACAGACACACTTCAAAGATGTTTACAGATCACAGGGACCACTCCCACTCATAAATCCTTCAGGATAATGTTGAAATAAAACCCTTGAGAAAACTCAGAAGGCTCAAACCCTAGAAAATAATATTAAAATGCATCACTCTCTACAAAGCAATTTTGCATTTACTGACTTCTCTAAAGGAAGTAGTACTATTAGATTCAAATTTTGAATGCCATCCTTTCCCTATGCAGTGGTGACTAGTCCGTTTTGAAGGACAAATGTTGGCTATATATATATATCTGTATCCAAACTGAGAACCTGCAGTCTGCCCCTCATCCCACTTCTATGCTCTGGACAAACAGAATTTGACATCACTGGTAACCTGCAAGTCACTGTGATTGGTAACTTACAAAGTGCTAGAGTACTAGGTGGGAGCTTGTAAACAATTAAAAACTAGTAAAGAGAGCTCTAATATGTTCAATTCAATTGCATAATTCCAACTTCAGCAACATCCCATAAGGCTACAAACAAGCAAACTTTTACCAGTTGAATAAGCTGGCTAATCAGGTCCGTCAGGGGTTTATTGATAAGCAGAAGGTCTTCAGCAGCCTGCGTGTCTCCTCCTGCCCCAGATTTCTGTGCCTTAACAAGAGAGAAAAGAAATCAAAAGCAACTCTGGTGATTGTTCTGTTATGAAGAACAAATTAGGTCCATTAAGTGGTCCAAGTGTGAATGGAAGTTTGAAGGGAACTTATGCATCATTTCCAGTTAAGTATTCCTGGGCTCCCAACGAGCAGTTATGCTCCCTCTGTGACAATAAGCACAAAGCAAAAGGACCCATGCTGTCGTGCCATTCTGTACAGGCTGAATATACCGACCTGCATGACATTGCTTCAGCAAAATGCAATAAAATGTACCTGCAAAAGACCCCTCAAACCAAGATAATCAAGTGACTTAAAATTTAGGATTCTCAGCAATATTGTCCAATTTTGCCTGCCTGCCTTACTCTGTATCCTGAAATATTCACAATACATTATGATTTAAATTATTTCTGAAACAGAAATAATAAAGTTTTCAAGTAATAAGATCAGGTACTACTTGTAATCCTGACCACTGTCATCCCCACATCATCAAGACATACTACTATCCTAGGCAGTGCTATTTATGACCCCAGGGCTCCTGAAAGATTGGCTTGCAGGATTTTTTCATTTAATGTCATTACCTTGCACCAGCTTTGAACCATAACCCTATACAGTCAATCTGCTAGAGAAAAAAATAAACATTTTGGCTAAAGAACACATTTAAGAATAATTTGTATTGTGTTTCATTTATAGCTCAATCCTAAAAATCACTGTCCAAGTGTAACACTTGGAGGTTTTCATTTGGTTAAGTGAACAGGGGAACAAGTTCCCTGAGACAGGTGCCACTACTGCTCAAACTCCACTGTTGATACTTATGAGTTGAAAGGATAATGCCTTTCTTCTGGAAAGGCTTTCTAAACAAAATAGAACTGAAAAGCTGTTTCTCCAGGCAATAAGTTACATTGGTATGACCGTCTCTGAGACTCACCACAATGGCCTGGAATGCTGAAGTTCAAGAAGGACAAAAAGTGCAGAGAAGACAAAAAATGGAATGTTTATATTAATGAAGAAAGGGAAGTAAGCCACCTTCATTCAGCAAAATTTAAAACAGCTTTTTCTCATTAGTACATGGATGAGAAGATAGACACCTTCCATCAGGAATCTTTGACTACTTTCTTTAACTTTTATATATTAGTGTCTTTGGAAAGAGAATGAACAACAGCACTAAAGAAATTACATATTTATATGAAGGATACACACTACACCATTGTTAAACCTACTTTAAGTTGTAGAATCATATAATCACAGAATGTTAAAGGGTTCAAATGGACCTTAATGATCATCTAGTCACACCCAGATGCAACCCCATGAGGGGACACATCTCACCAGACCAGGTTGCTCCTGGTCTTATCTAACCTAGCTTTGAACACTGCCAGAGCTGGGGCATCCACGGGCTGTGCCAGAGACACAAAATAGAGTCCATATATCAAATTGTAATTTCAAATTATTTTCAGCTAATGTGGATCACCTCTGGGACATATGACAAAACCTCTCTAAAACAGACATGCAAATTAATATGAAAATACTTAGACCACAAAGAGTGAACTCTTCTCCTGAACCTGGATACAGTTATCAGCACCATCCAGCACGAAGTACTTCAGTGCAATGGAAAAGTGGTGGTATGTGTTGCCTACGCAGCTGGATAAGGTAATCACTTTACACATAAAATAGTAAAATAAAAAGGATTCAAGTGAAGCTACTACCATCTGTAAAAGACAACTTAAGCCTCAGAAATGGATAATAAAAGATGATTTGATTCTGTTTTACAAGTTCTGATTTAAATGGTATCTTACTCAAAACATCTCTATAAAAACAGTCCAAGAATAATATTTGTGATGCATTTAGTGACACCTGAATAGTGGAAAACAATGTAGTCAATAACTAATGGCCACCATTCAATACAGTATGTGTACTGATGTAGAGCTCTCAGGGATCTTGTGATGAGTACTGTCAAGACACGAAATACCACTGAAATAATTGATATATGGACACAGAATAGACCTATGCTTCAAAACTCAGTTTTCCAGCTGCTCCGTGTTACTCATTAGACTTTAAGAGCAAAGCAGACTACTGTGATGAGAGATAAACAAAACTGGAGCTGGAGTTTCAGTGCATCAATCAATTGTTGTATTCAAGTAAAGCCAGAACAGAATTTGGCTTTGAATGAATAGATTTAATTTTAAATCTAAATAAAACCCATCAATTCAATACTACCAATCCATGTGCAAGATCCTCTCTCCTCATGTGTCCTCCAGAATAATTTGCCTCACCACTGCTGTATGGAGCATAAGTACAGAATGTAGCTCTTTATGATCACATGGAGCGATGCCAAAAATATGACAACAAGCAATTAGCCTACGAAATTTGATCTATGAAGTGATTCTTAGATGAAAATATCATTACATAACCTGCTAATAGAGGACTTAAAAAAGACAAGATATTGTACCATCACACATCTAAACCAAACCAAAAACCTCACAGTGAAATGTGGTTGATAACATAGCTGCTTGTGTAAATCAATGCAGAAAAAAGAAAAAAGCTCAATTTTCAACAGCAATTTTTACATTAAGACTACTTAATAAACCACCCCTATAAAAACCCAATTCCCCTACCACAAAACCCTGCAAACCAAAAAACACAGAACCAAAACAAAAAGAAAACCAACCAACCCACAGAAGAGGGACTCTGGGGATTAAAGAAGCCATATCCTGCAAGGTATTACAACTCATCTGCAATCTTTTGAATCTCTGTCCTTTAGATATATTTCACCTGACAAATATCTGTTCTTCAGTGAATAATACTAAGAACATAAAAAGCCTAACATGAAGAGCACGTGTTGTTTGCAGTGTAAATACAGAAATCACTTCCACTTGACTAACTTCAAAATTTGGCAGATGATCTAAAAAGAAAAGCATTATTTGCTAGATTTATATAATGTCTAAAAAATTATCAATGCTTTTCATTCATATGTTATTATGAGGGTTATGTGAAATTTCTTGGAATTGTATTTTGTGCTCCATTTTTAAGGAGGAGGATGTCATTGTTGGAGTAGGAAGTCCCACCAATGCCATGACTTGCAGTGGTTCAAACAGTAACTTGTAAGACAAATTGAGTTTTCGCTACCCTAAAAGTTCCATAAAATTAGAATAGCGGGAGTGTTGTTATTAAGGATAATAGGAAGTTATCTAAAAAATTGTTTAAAACAGTCAAGTTGCCATGAGTAATTCCCATACCTGCAAAGTCTGGCGCACAATGTTTGCTGTATATGTCAGCACGTATTGCAAAATGTCAAGTAAGGACCCTAGCAGCACATTCGCTGTCTTGGTGTTCCTTTTATCATCTGCCTCCAAGTACAGGGCCACAGCTTCTGTCAGGAGATTACAGACGTGATGAGTCAGTCCTATGTAGAAAGTGAGGGGAAAAAAAGAGAAAAAATAAATAGGCTATCAGGACAAGAACAATGTGGAAGGTGACCTAGATAAAATAGATTATGACAAAAACAAATTTTACATACTTTATGAATATTTATTACATTTCCTCTTTTTCTCCGTTACTATAATTACCTCCTCTCCTATTTTGTTTGGACTGGCTCATAAAGAGAATAAAATAGATACAATCAGATTTGCTAACTGCATGGATTCACTACATTAAAACCTACTTTGAATTCTAAACTTTTCTGTAGCATGGTCACAAGTCTCTTTCACAAAAGCCCTAGTCAGAAGAATTTAGCAATTTCTACAGGCTGTTACAAAGTGACACTTCAAGATGGAACCTAGAGCTTCTTAACTGAGCCTAAAGTTTCTCCACTGGTCTGTAAATTAGAACTGACGCATATGCTTTCATTATAGCATTAAACAGTGCTGTGCTTAACAAAGAATATATTCAGAAGAAGCATTATAAATTAAATACTGCATACAACATTAAAAATGTTATTAAGATTTGTTTTACTGATGGTAGTAAAAACTTTCCTAAAAATATCTCCTTGTTTTGAAGGAGTTTTTTTAAGCTCCTTTAGAATTCAATAGCATCAGTCCCTGTAGCTTGCCTAACCACAAATCAATTGACATAGCAGAAAAATATAATCCAATTCAAGACAATATTGATTCAATTCAGAATCTTTCTTACTTTCAAATACAAAGTGATTGAGTTCATTAGGTGTGATCTTAGTCTATTTCTTTCAGATTTTCATAAGGGATGAAACATACTTTGTTTCTTAACAAAATCATAATATCTTTGCAAACCATCTTTTAAACTTGCCATTCACTTGGCTGCACATATCTAGTAACACTGCAGTGTATCAGTATATTAGCTTCTTGTCTCCATGGCGTCAAAAAAAGACTTAAATATTTCACTGATTTCAATGAAGTAAAAAGTGTTCTTATACAAGCTCTCTTTTTAAAAGTCATTGTATATATTTCTACAAACATCAACACATGATTTATATGAGACACCGTAGAACACATTATATGCTTACACCATTCAGTCTTTGAGAACAGTTAAATTTCTGGGGATTTGAATTATTTTATCTTTGAAAGATGCTCTATCAATTAACTAAACTTCCTACAAAATATTTTCTTCGCCTACTCCTCACTGTTAATACTTTCCTCAGGAAATTAAATACATTTCATTTAGAATACAGTTATGGTTCTAGGTCATTAGGACTCATACTCAGCTTCTATCTCACATCTTCTGTAGTTTTATGATTACTAGCATTATTCTTTCACAACAGTTTATTGGACTTTCACAACAGTTTATTCAGAACAAGCTTTGAATTTCCTGAAATTTTGTCTAAATAAACCAAGCTCTCAAAATGAAATAATTCTAATCTCATACACTTAATTTCCTTCTCCTTTTTTAGAGTGAAATTTCTGCTGCAGTTCTGAACACCTCATACAAAAATCAGATAGCATGCATCTGATAATGACACATTTAAGTGATGTCACCAATACCCACAAAGAAGAAAAAAGTGATGCCTACCCAACACAAAACTTGTGGTTAGTCTATGACTATTTTCAACAGACTAAGTAAGTTGAATAGGGACCAGTCCAGTAAGACTTGGTCCCTATCAAAGTGAAGTCTGAAAAATTGCCTGCAGGCATATGACCAAGCACACATTGTTTCTCTCTGTCTACGGCCACAAAACCCATAGCCACATCAAAACGAATGAGTCATCCCATTCTTTCCAGATGGCTTACAAATAACTCGTAGGAGAGTGACTTGTCAATGCTTTCTGAGAAGGCCACTTTCATAAGCAGGCATTGCTTTGCATGGATCATCACTACGAAATTTTCAGGCAGTAGTCACTCACAACACTAACAGGGTTGACTAGGGAGTGAACAATGGGCTTGACTAGTAGTGAACAAAACACCAGGATCCATGACTGATCTGCAATCCTTTCACTTTCAGCTTTGAACAGAACCACTTGCTTATTCCCTTGGCTTTACCAGCCTGAGCGTCAGAACTGACTCATTTCTGTTGTTTGGTGAGTAAGGAGGTGAAGCAAACACTCAACCTTCTCCCCATCTATTGAGATACGAATAACATAATCACCTAGATTTTCTTTTCCTTCAAGTGCTTACATCCTAAGGGTATGTGTATTAGCATCCCTGCCTCCAAACACCTGAGATATTTATGTTTACCTAGTTAACTAAAACATCAGAACTAATGAATTTCATTTAGGTAGATACATGCTCACACAGAGCTATATGTACAAAGATATGCAAGCCAGATTTGAAAATTTTGTGGGGAAAAAATTCTTGGACTTAAAATACTTTTGGAAAATTTAGCACATCCAAACTTTATTATAAAGATGTCTAGAACCAAACACTGGTGCACCTATTGTGCTGTGTGATTCATACAGAAGCCTCATAAACACTTGGTTCCACAGATAAAAGCAACAGACTGAACTCTTGGCCAAGTAAATAAAGTTCCAGACATACTCTTTAAAATACTTCATCATGTCAGAAAATGAAACTTGGAGATCACAGCTGTAGACATATAAATATACTCTTTGCTTACACCACAAAACAAAATATGCACACTTTGTGCTCAGAAGAGAAATTTGGGAAGCTGGTGTAATTTACAGTGACCATGACAAAACTTCATAGAAGTCTAACGGCCTTGACCACTGGCACTGTAACCAGTTTGCTCAAAAGGCAGCTATAACATGTTTCAGCATTCAAAACATTGAATTGCAAAACAGTTTGGAAAAAAATGACATTTTATAAAAAGGAAATTGAATTCATAACTCAGTAAATCATAATACAAAAATCACATACATATCTCAAAGTTTCAGAAGATACCTTGAAGGTTTTGTCCCAAATTTTACAACAGATTAAAGAATGACAATTTCCTAAATAAAGCCTCAGCCAGTATGTATCTTTAAAAACTTCAGACACTATATTTCAGAGTCATATATAACAGACACAGGTTTCTTATGCATAAATTCTCAATTCTTGATTGGAAAGTGAAATAGGCTCTGATTGAAAAGGCCCACACTTCATGCACTCCTGAACTCTGCAAGTGATGGATCTGAATACAAAATCTGTATCACAGAGGAGACTTAAACCAAATCCAGTTGAGGAAGGTTGTTCTACCTGGACAAGCAACCTGCAATCAAGTATTCTTGTGCTTCCAGGTATGTTGGCAATAGCTCACCCTCTCAAGAGAAAGCAGTCAATGACAGTTTACATGGGTGAAAATAATGCACTATAATTCATTTCAGCTAGGTATTTCCTAGTAAGAGAATTAAATAAAACCTTATAATTTAACCTATTGCAGAGTGTTTTTTGTTACTCTATTAATTTGCATATTTCTGCAAACAAATTATATCACACTGTACTGTTTGTAGCTTTAGTTATAATCTGAATTTAGTACAAGACTTCATAGGGCATTAGTCATGTCATCTGTAAAAGGAGGACATTGTAACTATCAAGCCTCACTACAGATCTGTGCTATTCAAATTTTGCTGAAAAATAAGGCAAAACTTGCATTTTGTATTAGAATTATTGTGTTTATAAATTAACATAATTGGAATTATACAAAGAACTTTTTCTAACTGTGGTACAAAATTTATAATATGTATTAAAAGGATTGTATCCAAAACTTCTAGCCATGGATTTACAGCACTTGACAAACCTAGTGTTCACAGCAGAGTATTTCTCCTGCCCAGAGACCCCTGCAATAAACTGAACATGTAGCTAATAGTGCTTTATGAATGTGGACTGTGATGACTATGCCTGTGTTTTATATACCTTTCAAAAGATAAAAGGAATCTTTTGGCCCATGATGCAGCTAATCACACTGAATGTGCCATGATACCTTTGGAATGAAAGCTGAAAGGAGATTTTTTATTCTCACCTATTAGTAAGATGGATAAAGGAAAAGAAATATCCACTTCCAAATCATATGAAACATCAAAGCACAGCCTAGGAAGCAATCTTCTAGGCAATCCTTTCATGCCTACCAGCAATTAGAGCATTCAACAAACCTGTCTGCTTCCAGCTGAAGAAAACATTAGAGCAGGTGCACTTCCTCCAAACAATGCTACTGTGCAGCCAAGCAGCCAGCAGCAAAACCCTCAGTCCAGCAAAAAGCTTTCTCTTTGTTCCTCTCTGCACATTGCTCTCTGGAGAGCCTCTTTTTCCATTAGTACCACCCCTACACAACTGACTCCCCAGGGATATTACCAAATGTACGTGCATTAGATCTTTCTTCCTTATTTTATTTACAGAGTGGACCAACACTATTGACAGATTAAATAGAAACCATATTTTATAATATTTTAAATTTTAATGCTGAAACTCAAAAATATTGCTAAGTAGAAACACAGAATTGATTCTTTCACACAAGAATGAGTGAACGTACCTGAGCAGTTAAGATACTCCATGATGACATGAAGATTTTTCATAAACCTTATTTACCTACATAAATCTGGGACTTAGTTTGCATTCTTTGCATCACAGCCTTACTAAGTAAGTTTTCCTGTTTTGAAGAACTGAAAATAGGTGACATAAAGCAAATGGCATTTTTAAAAAAGGTTCATTGTTTTTAATGTTATTATTTGTTACTGTTTATGTTTTAGGAACTATTTGTGTTGCCACTTAATAATACTGAGGTAAGAATAAGCTAGAATAGAAAATTAGATCACCAATGTTTTCAAAATTTGGTGAGTTATGAATGTTACAACAAGTGGAAAAACAATTATTTGGCTGTTGAGCAGATCAATTGCACGACTCCTGCCCTAAAAATTATTTTATACTCTAATCTTAAAAATGAATAGTATCTAAAGAAGAAAATTTTACAAATGGTCTATTTGCAAAATAGACTCTTTTTGGCTAGTCTATTCCTAGCCCTGGTACAATGACTGGACATTTTATGACTGAAGAAAGAATCACTAGGTTTTAGGGACAAAATTTGAATTTATCATATTGAAGCAGTCAAGCCTCTCCAGAGCTTACCTTTGTGGGAAGAGTGGCTCAGCTTTTTCTACCCACATGGAATGTAGGGTACTCACCAATGGTGCCCAAGCTGTCAGTCCTGCCCTCACACTCAAGAAAATAGATGTGGAAAGGATTATGACAACCAGGGAAGAGAAGACAGTTATCACCCTCACTACAGCTAGGTCAAAATCAGACTGAGACGTTCTATGTTATCTTGAGTGTGACTGCCTTGGAGGAATAAAGACCTGACATTCTCAGAAGCAATATGGTTCTGCTTCAAGTCAAAGCACAACATAACTCTAATTTTTCCTGGACTGGCAGTGTTTAGCTGCTAATGTTAGAAGGCAGTTTAGAGGTGGCAACTTTCTCTTGTGAAAAAAGACTGCACAACTGGAGACTCCCCAGAGAGTCAAACTCTTCTGAACCTAAGACAACCCCACCAACACAGAAATCTGTTTTATTCTATAATTGAATCTATGAATCAAACACAGAGTTGATTAAGACCAGCAGGTGTATAGATTAGCCAACTCAAAGATAGAAAACCAGGGGGATTCTCTCATAAGTATCTGAGTGTAATAAAGGATAGTGAAAATGCACTTTTACCTGTGTAGGGTAAAAGCTCTACACATTTCTCTATTGAAAACTTGACCAATTTAGAAATAATAAAATCACATACTGTTGAATATGCTTTACTGGGCAATATAAAAATAATAGAATATAAGAAATTAGTTAAACTAGGCTAGACCGTTGCTCTCCGTGAAAAGACATGGTTAGAATGACATACACAGAGGAAGAGTATTCCTGAAAGTATAATCACTGATACCTTGAGAGCTCCTGGTTTGTTGCTGCTTTTGCAAATGAAAAAATAAAAAAAAGAAAAAGGGAAAAAGAAAAAAAAAGTTTTACATCTGTGACAAAATTTCAATTGAATACAGGGTTTTGTGCCAGATTGACTCAACCATTATATAATTCATTCAGAAAAGGTACCCAAGATGTTTGAAATTCTGTGCACAGCACATATGGGTACATAGCCCCAAAGTTCTGAAGGTGGGGGACTTTGTTCTAGTCAAGATTTACCAAGCTAATCCTCATTCCTAGGAGTAAAATTCATTGAACATGAACTTGTTCAACAGGGATGGAATGAAAGATCAGAAAGTAACTTCCCTTGGAAAATAATATAAGAACATTCAAATGTTTTCTAGTACAACAGAATAGATGTAAATATTTTCTACAATTTTTATGAATAAATACTACATAACTATAGACTGTAATAATATTCAGGGGATCTATTTACAGAGTTGATAAGACATTAAGAGTGTCCTATGTGAACAGACAATTTTGATTTGTTTGGATGCCATGCTGCTGGCACCCAGGTTTGCCTGAAGTAAATCCACACACCCAAATGACCCTTTTAGTTGGGAAACCTGGGGAGGAATAGAGGTGGAGGTAATACAGTGGCTTCCCAGGGCATACATTTAAAATACTTCTGTCACCAACTGTGCATATATTAAACACCTAACTTGCATTCTTTTTATGTGGATTTAAGTATTTTTGTTGCTACAGTTTAATTTGTCAATTGTGCAGTATTTGCAAGCACAACCTTGCATCATAAAATACTAAAAATTAAATAAACCAAGACTTCAGTAAGATGAAATTATGTTGTTTGGATTGACTATCATTGCTGTTATTAAGCAAACTTTATAGCAACTTTTCAGTTAGATATCTCCCCACATGTCAGAGATACATTAGAGCTTGTGGTTAATTTTATAAATCACAGCAATTCTACAGCATGATGTACTTCAAGCCAAAACCCAATACACCCTATTTCATTCCTACAAGGTGTCAACTAAAATAAGGTCCCTTGGTTTTGTCCGACAGAAGGTAGATGATGCTTAGAGGATTTTCCAAACAGCAGGTTTTAATTATCTGCATGAGGAACAAGACTATCTAACAGGACACTTTACTCTTTGAAAGACAACAGCCTTTAAAACCTTCTTTAAAGCCAGTCTGAGATATTAGCAGTTGCTGCTTCACACCTACCTGGAAAAATTTCTACTTGCACAATGTGAGTTTATATATAGTGTCTATTTTTTAGAAAAACAAAGACTGTATGATGTCCTAAAATTAATGGCAAAAGCTAGGCAAAGTTCTTCACTAAATTAAATGTGTTATTTGTGTAAAATTAGGAATGCTGTGCATTCAGCAAGATTTGAAGTCAGTAAAGATTCAGTAAAGACTTTTGAGTTACTGCTCTGAAAGATCATGTCTGCAACAATTACCATGTGATAAAATACACAGGAATTTATATCCTGGGCTTAATTTAGAACTAGAAACTCTTCTAAAGATATTTCTATTTTAATAATAGACTTCCTGTCACACAAGCTTAAACCCTGTTTATCTCTTTCAAATATCTTAACACACTTCCGCTTTGACATCAACTTTCTCTTCTACCAAAATCTTTGAGACACCAAATTCAAACTTAGAGAGCTGTCTTTTTAACAAAACCCATACAGACCAGATGTGAACAGCTTCAGAATACAGATAGAACCCTAAACTGTTGTCACAAACTGACAGCACTCAACAGCTTTAATTGCTCTAGCTTGGCCTTCATGAGGCCCTGAGCTGGGAGTGATAAGGACCAATGAACCTTGGCTTCAGAAAATTCTCTGAAGTTTTCAGTTCTAAGTTGCCAAAATAACCCATGGTTGAATACTGTTCCCACATATAGTCAGCAAAGGATCAGGGTAAAAGCTCTACACATTTCTCTATTGAAAAGTCACGCTCCGTAAGAAAATATATTAAACATTTATTTATATTCTTATTGGACTATTTACATCAGTCTGCCATAAGATGAAAACATAGAGTAGAAGTACTTGGATTTTTAAGTGAGTCTTTTACTGTTCTTACAACTGCGCCAAAGAACAAGAGCAAAGACTAGACTATCCCCCAAATGGAATTTGCTGCTGGTTATTAAAACAGAATTGGATCTATGCCACAGTTTCCTGTAACATCCTGTGCTATTCATCAATTACATTTTCAAAAGAAATGAAAACAGACAACTAGTAATTGCAACTGTCCAAGGTGGCCTTCGTGTATTTGCGCTTAAATGATCAAAAGGCTTAAACAGAGGTCAGGATGTTACATGATAGCACATCTGCTTTAGCCCTTATGACCAGATTATATTTTGTAGCCCCAAATTACATTTGCCTTAAGCCTACTCTTTTACATCAACTGTTTTCCAAATAAGCGTTGGGATAACTTTGACAAGCAAACCCCTTTATTTGCTACCATATGACCATACCAATAATGACACACCTGATTAAGTTTCTAAAATCCAACCACTGACTATTCACTTCGGATTATGCTATCCTTCTTGTTAACTGGCTCAGACATATGTCTTGTATTGTTTGCATAGTATGCTTTTTCTACTCTGACCTATCCATGATTTTCAACCTTACCACTAGGATCTTTGAGCTGGAACCCATCACACTGTGATCACGCTGTCACTGGCTATATGCTAGCTATAGTGCCCTACCTAATATTTGATATTAGTATAACCTAGGTCAATAGATCCTTCATCTTCTGTCAGCACAGCTACCTGATCCCAACTATCTCGACTTCAAAAGATTACATTGAATTAGGTCAGCTAGTACCACAGCTCAGCAATCAAGAGGCTCTGAAAGAACTGTAGGAGGCAGTCTTGGCTCTGAAAGAACTGCAAGCCTGCACGTGTTTGACTTCTGTGCTCCATACCTCTTTCCCCTATTTCAAGAGGATCCACACAATGGGAACATGGCTGTAATGACACTGTGTGGTGGATAACCCTTTTTTTATGTGGGTAACTGTTGCTGGGAGTAGTGAAGCCTGTGTCCATATGTTAACAGACTGGCTCAGACTCCTGGCAAAACTTCTGCAAAAACTCTGGAAGGAGATCACACAGAATGGTTTGGCCTATTAGGCTGTCTTGATCCAAACCACCCAGCTGTAAAACAAAAACAGTGAACTATACTGCCCTCCCCAGCAACAAATCGAAATGAATCCTGTGCTAACCTGATGCTTTCATTGAGAATCTGGACACTGGTTTGTTTGAGGGCAACTAATTTCTTCACAAGTGAAAAAGAGATTAAGAACATTGATAGAACTAGAGTGAGAGAGCTGGCCACAGAAAAAGGTGATTTAGGCAGCCAGGATCTAAGTGCGTGCCTTGTGAAGATGTGCAACAGAATAGCAGGTGAAACTTCACGTGCAAGTACCGGTTTAGTACCTGCACTGTACTTTTGGCTTGGATAGAGTCAGATTTCTTCTCATTAGCCCACATGGGGCTCTGGTTTGGTTTTGTGCTGAATACAGTGTTGAAAACACAGGGATGTTTTGGTTACTGTTGAGCAGCACTTACTTAGAGTGGAAGGCTTTCCTACTCCTCACCCCACCCATTAACAAACAAGTTGGAGGTGCACAGGAGCTGGGAGGGGACACAGATGACCAGACGGACATTCCACACCATTTGTCATCACACTCAGCAATGGAACTGAGGAGGAGAGGTTGGCAGGGTGGACACTGCTCCTGGACTGTCTGGGCATTGTTTAGTTGGTGTTAAGCAGGTGTTTTCATTTGTATCACTTGTCCTTCTTGCATTTATTTTTCTCTCTCCATAGCTTGGGTTTTTTTCTCCCTTTTCCTTAGAATTTTTAAAATTCTTAAGATATCTTTTTAATTATTAAACTACTTTAATGTCAACCCACAAGTTTTTTCTCACTTTTTTATGCCTACAATTCTCTCCCCTCACTGAGGGAGAGCT
Source organism: Geospiza fortis (assembly GCF_000277835.1). Lineage (NCBI taxonomy): Eukaryota > Metazoa > Chordata > Aves > Passeriformes > Thraupidae > Geospiza > Geospiza fortis. The sequence continues at coordinate 1,580,685 of NW_005054361.1, forward strand.
GTTTGAGTGGCTGTGTGGTGCTCAGTCACCAGCCATGACTAAACTAAGACAGTACCTTTTCCTTTTTCTTTACCATGCCTGCTCTACTGGGCACAGGTGTTTTTAAAGCATTAATGTATTTTCACGATCACAGCAGGTTTACCAACCTGCTCCAACACAAGGAGCCTTCACCATCCTGCCCCAGGTTGTGTTTCATGTTTCACTTCTTATGTGCCCTGGGCAGTACCACTATGCACCTACATCTTACTACACACCTATATTTCTCTTTCAGCCTGCTTATGCCCAGACCACTGATTCTAGAAAGCACGGTCAGACAAAAAAATTCAGCTTGACAAGATAATGGGAGTGGGGAGAAAAGGGGAGCTTGCAATGAAGGACTCATGTTTCTTTGTTTCTCCCCACCATGTTATCCCAAGTGAAGAGACAAACATTAAGGATGATAAAATTTAACTGTAGTTTGAAACAATGAACTAATATCCACAGCATTTTCTAAGACAATATATTCTGCAACAAATTCAACACAGGTCACTGCTTCCATCTAGGATCCAGGACTGCAATAGATATCCTATAGAATAGTGGTATCATGGTACATTTAATACCCTTTATGTGAAGAAAGACTTTGGTTTCAGAGAGCCAATTAGCATGTCAAACAGATATAGGGATGCCCAATGTGTTTCATTACAGGACTGCACACTTTTCCAGACAGAACCAATACACAGTTCCTACCAGTAAATAGATGAGACATGCTCAAAAATTTCTCTCCCCTGTTCAAACTAGCTTGTCCTTTGCCTCTGTTCATCAACATTTTTAGAAAGAGAGAACTGACTAATCTTAATGCACAAGCCCTGTGCTTTTAGGGAGAGGGACTTAAGAAGTAGGCTAGAAAAAGCAAAGCCTGGAAATAGTGAATCTGGATTTATGTTAAGTAAATGCAGCTCTGTTGGGAAAACTGGAGGACTCTCTGGAGCTGGACTGTCAACAAATCACGTGAGAACTGAAGAGAAGCTGCAGCAAGTAAACACCAGAAATAAGATGTATATGTAGTTAAATTTTCAGGACAAGCAATTTCAGGGCATGTAGAGTTCAAGCATTTTGCACAATTTGGCCTGCTCAAATACTGCACCGAACTGGGAGAGTGACTACAATTCAGCCTGGGATCCTGGATGACACAGGGAGTACCCACACGGGCCAGGTCCATGGAACCAAATGAGGAAGTTACTGCCAGGAGTTGTCATTTTAGGCTTCCTGGATGTGTTGCTGTAGCACTGCATGCTGTTCAGGACTGCATGCACACCTTTGATGAGCACAGGTTTTCTTTCTGAGTGCACAACAGAACCCTGCAATCAGTTCTTGCACTCAGCCCAGACTGGGCTCTCCAGAGACTGATCCCATAATGGACAGACTTGGTCTCAGTGACTGCCTGACCCATAGCCTAGGCAAGCAAAACCCTGTAAGCAATGCTGTTCTTCCTATGTCTTCTGCCAAAACCTGTAAACCTGCCTTGAAATTCTATTCCTTTGGGTATTCTGTCTGCCTTTTCCTTATCTTGCTTATGACTTTTCCTCACAATACAGACAAAATGCTACCTCCAAATTCATCTTCAAGTGTTGCTGTTCGAACCACGCGTTCTCTTAACAACATTCAATGTAATTTCGGAAGAAAATGCATAGTAAGTAATAGTTGGAGCTTTTTTCTCCTAGTAAGATAAATAATGGCATAAACCCACAATTCATGTCATTCTGGGTTGAATGATGGGATCAAAATACATGATATCTGTCTGTGCTTATTCAGCAATAATATGTATTGGAAAGCCTGTTCAGCCATCATGCATAATTTTACTGTTCTTTCAGTCTTTACATAATACATATAGTAGCATTAGTTCTGCTGTCATCCAGGGAAATAAGTTGTATTTCATGGATACACCATCGGTTAAAAACTTTATGTCACAATATGGACATGTTAGCTAGGAAATATGATCTTTTAAAATGTGAATAAATCCATTAACAACACTTTACTGGATTTTTTCCATGACTCAGTGGAATAGGGATTGGAGCAATCTGAAATACGATAAGTAAGGAAAGAATGGCCCTTAGGAAAGACCAGACAAGTTGAAACTGGATGGATGCAGGTGAACAAGAAGTTTCTTATCTTTTTCAAAGGTGAGTGGTAGAGGGGAAAAAAAAATCTTCCCAGTTTTTCCATTCTCTTAAAAGACAGAAGACAGCTTCAGACTTTACATAATCATCCTATTTCTTCTCCCCTTGATCTGAAAAATTCAAAGGGAAACACTTTCCTCGACCAAAACAAAGGGACAACCAGCTGATGCAATATCTTTTAACAACATGGAGACATCTACGGAAACCTTGAAACCTTATTTATAAAACAAAACTCCCCAATGTTTATCAAGTTAGGGCCTCTTTAAGAGAAAAGTAAAACTGATTTGCTTAAAGCTCAGATCTGAAACCCATGACATGTCCTCAAACAAATGTCTTTGCTGAAAGATTTCTCTTTGTAAACCCATCTTACATGAATACCATCTTGGTTCAATTAGGAAAAAGCTTATACTAAGATGAAATTTTTTTAAAGCATGGATAGACAAGTTTGGATTACATTTATGCAATGTACTTTATTTAAAAAATAAATAGCATCATTAGGTAGACATCTACATTTTTGTCACAGCAGTTTAAATAACCTCTGTCCCTCAGCTGGAGGTTTCAATGGTGCCTCAAACAGGTTCCCCCACCAGCTGACTTACAAAAACTGACTACATGCAGATATACTGCTATAAATGTAAATGATCACATGTAACTACACACAAAATTAGTTACCCTCTCAGATTTACAAGGTATTGATCAAATGCCACAGGAAAAACCTACCAGTTGGAGAGTGGTGACTTGTCCAAATAACTTGTATGAGAACACAAACACTCACCTGAATATATACTACCTTAAGATGGTACAAAATCCATATGTAAAGACTTAAAAAGAAATTTAACTATAGAAATGAGTTATTGAATATAAAATGCACATTAAAACGTAACTTCAAATGTTTGGAAAAGCTAAGCTAAACAACATTATAAAATTAGATCCTGAAAAGCAAAAGAAAGCATCATCCAAAAAAGAATACATCTAGACATTATTTTAGGCAAAAGTCTGAAAAATAAAAAATATTTAGGTAGAAGAGGAACAACATCATAGGAAAAGTCTCAAGTGATATAGGCTGCTGCTTTATATTTGTGTAAAAATTGGGAATTTCAAAAGGCTTTAAAAATATAAACAACTTCAAATTATCCATTATGACGTATTTCCCTTTCTGATTTAAAGAGGAAATTATTTTCAAGTTAATTGTCCACAAATGCCTTAAACATCTCTATTCGGTACACAGCTTTCCTGAAAATAACTTAGAAGAAAAAAACATCTGGCTGCATGGGAGCTATGACAACCACTGAAGACAAAGTAAAACAAATAAAAACCCCAAACCATTCTTCAAAGCAGTGAAAAACCTCAGATTTCATTTATCTGTCTGCTAGATAGATCTGGTTCTGCCAAAAAGAACTTCTTTCAGAAGGATCATACAAGTGCATCTGATGTATGACAGAATGATTGATGTAGTTTAATTTTGTGTATAGTACTTTGTACTTTTGTGACTTTACACTTACCTCAAATTGGCGGTGGCACATTGCTTTCATACTGAGCCTGTTCTAACTGCTAGAATAGAACATATGTGATAGCTCTACAACCTATGGCTGTAGTAATACTGTATTTAAAATATGTCTCTTTTCAAATATACAATTACATTTTTAATTTCATGTCCTAAAATGACCTTTCAGCTTACTAATTGTATCTGACAAGATACACAGGGATATCATCATAATTAGACTTAATTTATTTTCTGTAACAAATAGTTTGTATCATCAATATTTAACCTGTAGCTATTATGATAGGTACATGCTTACCTAGTTATTAATTTTTCCTCAAACTGACCCAATCCACTAGTGCTAATACATATTATTTCAGCTGCAGTTCATGGGAATACTAGCATAATGTCAAATGCCAATGCTTGAATCCAACTGCAGGAAAAGCAGCACCTAGAGTAAATGCAAATACCATAGTCTCTAGAGAGGAGGTAAAAAAAGGTCATTTTCATGACTAAGTGGGTGAGAAGGAGCATAAGGCTTTGAAAACTTTCCTGATTTATAGTCCTGAGTTTGTTATCAGGAAACCTTTGGATACCTACAACCTCAACCAGATGGGAAATCTATGCCTTTCATTTTAACAAAAAATTTTACTTCATTTAGGTTTCTGCCTCCAAGTAGTATCAATCAGAGTATTCACTCAGTCAAAACCTTAAATCTTAAATTTGTCTAGGTGTCGGACAGGTACACAGAAAATGTCCATTATGGTTGGCATCTTAGACATTTAAAGACAGTCTAGGCTTTGACATTGATGTATTTATTGAACTAATCTCCCACCATTAAACTAAGCTGATCAGTTGTACAATCAGATGTCTGCATAAAGCCTCTCAAATGAGAATATAATGGAATTCCAGGACTTGGAATATTTTTTGTCATTATTCTGTTCTTTTTCGTGAATTAGCTGATAAAATGAGACATCTTAGGTAGCTCAAGTAGCCAGCTATTCTGCAAGATGATCTGCTTGGCTGGTCACAGGTATGGAAAGCATCAGGACGCATACCCCAGCCACAGAAATGCCAGTTCTCTTTTACAGTGCAGCACTAGAGAGACAAGACGTAACAACTTGTTGAGCCCTTACTCACTTATTTTATCCTTTGAAGTTCTAGCAAGCATGCTGTGACATTTTGTGCCTTATGGGTGACTCTCAACAACAACAGGCTTGGTTCTACTTGAATGGCATAACTGTTCCTCACAGCAATTACCATTTCTATTTTCATCCTTTTCAGATGGCTGCATGAATATCACAGGATGACACAGGTTATTTTTTCCTCAAAGACTTCACTACAACCATGCTATTTTGACATGATTCCCACGTATCTTTTATGATACTAGACTTCTAAGTTTACCCGTGTGATGTTACACACTTCCATCTGAGTGATTGGCATTTTGGGTCAGAAAAATAGGTCTTAATACTGCTAAAAAGCACTCTGAGTTTCGTAACATCACAGAAGAAACTTCTTCAGACTCATCCCTCATTGAATTCTCATATAAACTGTAACTCAAATGAGCACAAGACACACAACACAGGAGTACTATTTTTAGATGTTCACAGAGACACTTCTGTACTCAAGAGCTAAACTAACTAATACAGTACTGGCAAGGAGCTGTGAAAGGCTTGCATCCTGCATGGCAGAGGCTGCAAGGTGTACTACTGGAACTACTCAGACAAGATGATACATTTATTATTTTACATTGATTTAATTAAGAATATTTTATTTCTAAACATCAACTAAATACAGAAAAAATGCTTTTAGGTTCTCACTCTTACCGATTTCCCTGATTTATTCTCCCCATCAATCTCTCTATTCCAAATCACAATAAATTGCATATGAACTAAATTTTACAGCAAGCAGATATAAAGCACTGCCATAAAACACCTTTCTATCTTCAGTCACTAAACAAATACTTTGTTGCAGCACATGTCACAGTTGAGACAGCCACGATACACAGAGCATCACATACAACTTCAGAAGGCTTTAAGCATTCACCCAATCAGAGTAACACCATACCACAGCAGAAGGCTTCCGGCATCTGCCCATACAGAGTAACATCACTTCAGAAGTCTGCAAGTGTCTGCCCTTCTTGTTCTTCAGCAGAACCTTTTATACCCCTCATTGTTCATGCATTGCACCTGTGCGCCCTCTGCTCCCTTTGGTGGTTGGTCAGTGCACCTGGGCACTCCATGGCTCATTGCTGTCAATGCTGCTCACCTGACCCACACAGCTGCAGCCCATTGGGGATGAGGCTCAGCCACAGCCCCACTCCCAATTACCACAAATTGTGTACCTGCAATACTTCTATATTGTATCCTGTAAAACTTCCCCAGGAGGCTCCTAAGAAAAAAATAGAAGCTAGTAAGGAATGAATAAAGGATTCAGAACCAGTCTGAAGTGTATCTGATTTCTTCACAGACTAAGTCTGTGGGTTTTATTTGTTGTTGCTTTATTTTAAAAGGGCATATTACTTTAAGCAATGTATTCTATAGAATTTTTTAAGTAATGCCTTTTCCTTGCAAGCAGACTTCTTCTGTATGACTAATCCATGTTCTTCTTCTTGATCACCATCTTAAGAGATAGTTAAATTCTCCCACCTTGGAAGAAAATGCTGCAACTTTGAAGCCAGCTACTCCAAAAATTCAATTTTACCCCTAAAATCCAAGTCACATGTAATGACACACCAATGCCTTCTCAGTGTTGCACTGTAGTTGAGACTACTGCATAGGTGGATGCAGCAGGAAGATCTGGGTTATCAACTTACTGCAGTCTATTGTCTAATTTCATGAACACTGGTGATATAGTGTTGCACATGACAAGAGCTGGCTAAGAAGCTACAAACTATTCTTTAAAAGTGTGCTATGGGCACCATGATCAAATGTCTTTTGGAGACTGAAGCTGAAATCAAATTATCCCTGAGGAAATGAAAAGTAGAAGAACATCCTCCTAAGGTTTAGGTAAGTTAGAAGTGTTTGGGGTCTATCTAGAGAGCTCAGAATTCATAGTCATCATTATGGTAGTAATAACTATTACTTTGTAAAGATCTGTGTATTTAAAAGACATTTTTTCCTTTATTTTTCAAGAAAAAGGTTGAAATTGGATGTTGGTCTCATGAGTGTCATTTTTTGGATATGCAGGTATTTTACAGACTTTAACAATACAATACACAAAGACATCTGAAATCTAGTTAATCCCTTGACATTTGACTAAAAGTCAAAGCAGTGGACCACAAGATGAATAAGGATACTTCAGCATGAAAGCTGATCTTTCTTTCACGAGGTGCAAATGAGTTATGATCATCTGACTACAAATTTTATTGCAGATCTGTTCTTTTTAATAACTGTCCCTGCTTTAAGCACCTAGCATGCTTTCTCAGTATAATATTGAATATTATGACTGCTGTAGCTGACATTCTACATTTCCACCAAAGTTCCTCAGGAATTCCAGGTTTTACACAAACTGCTTAAAGAACCATGTACTACTAATAGTGGGTCACATTTTCACACAACTCAAAGACTATTTTTATTGCACTAAAACTCATAATACCCCTTTTACTTTAGTTTTTGAGATTCAAGATTCAACATCATTAAGACATATAGTTTAGGATTTTCTCTTTCATAGATTGGAAACTTATTTTTAACACTGAGATAAACATCTCTGCTTGTACTCTGCTAGTGGTAGTTACTTCAGTATGGTAGCCAAACACAAGATCACAGCAGTGCAATCTGGGAAAAGCAATTCAATTCAACATGACTGTATTGAAATTTTTATATAAATCATCTCCTTACACAGCCATCATAAAAAAAATTGGTGACTGATTTATGGAGTATAATGGGATGCAGAAAAGCTAAAAATATAAACTCACTCATAAGTAATACTGGGCTGAAAACAGTTTACTAGATTAGCCTTGAATAACAGTGGAAACTTGGAATTACTTTTGAAACATGCTGAAAATAGCTTTTTATATAAACATAATAAATTTGATGCATTATCAGGAATAAATAGCTGCATACAGACTATCAGAATTTATCCACTGCAGCCTATACGATCTATTTTCTAATAAGATGTTTTGTTCATTTCTTCAGCATGAAGATCCTTGCAAAGCAATTAAAGTCTTTGAAAGACATTTCTCTACAATCTAACATGATATACTCAAACTCTTCCTATAAACAAAATGACGCAACAGTTAGAATTAAGACATTTCTTGCCTTTGAATACTACCCATGGATAAACCATACTCAGAGTTGGAAAGCACTGCTAACTAGAAAATGATTCAACTCTTTCTGGTTTTAATTTGTACAAACTATGTGAAAAACAAACCAAACCCCCCCCCCAAAATCACAAGTAAAGAAAGAAAAGCAACAAAGAGACTTAACTGAAAACAAAATAAAAAGTTTATACATCTGTTAATTGTACTTGAGTATAAGAACTTCACTACATTAAGTGCTGTGGTACACTTGGCTATTTATTATCATCACACCCACATAACGAAGCAGCCTTGCACACTCACACCACTCACTTATCAAGGAGCCAATCCTGACTTCATGGTTTGTCTTATGTATAAATTTGTCAGTATGTCAGATCTTTTCACTAGACAGACATCTAAGAGAGACAATGTCTTTTCAGTAGACTGCTCTAGTACCTGTCTATAGAAACAGATGATCAACCATTGTAGTCCTACAACACCTGCTTAGGAATCTTGGCATCTAGAACAGGGTTTTCATTTTGGAGTCAACAAATGTCAACCCTTTTAATATGACAGGCACAAAGTAATGTATGGCTGTTTTTTTCATGACTAGTAGAACTAAAAATACCTGTCTTCATACAGATCTGCATTCTATATCTCTGCCTACCTCTGTGCCATTTAAGTCACCATCCTCCTCACTGATGACTCCCTGCCCCTATTTCTGGAACCTTGGTGCTGTTTTGTCCTATATCACCCAACTATAAGCAACCCTCCAGTGTGAACTGCTCCCATGCACTGACTGAGCCTGTGGGATCATTTCATAGGTACCCTCCTCAGGCATTGCCCAACACACCATTAAACTCAGTGGTTACAAACCCAAAACAGAGACTGCAGGCATTCTAGAAAGAAAATGAGAAGTGAATACCAAAAAGGCCACAGAGACATATTAATTAATAGGTCTTTACAGTACATAAAGAACATATCTATATTTTGTACATGTTGTGTATAGCACTATTCTGTTTGCTGTAGGCTAGTGAAGAATATTTAATTGATAAGGCTTCTGTCTTTCTCTAAATTATGACATTAACTTGGGTCGCTGTCATCAGATACTGATTGTTATAGATTGAATACATATTTGGACCTCTGTGCTCTCTCAAGTGAACTTAAAACTGCCTGATATCAAAAGATGGGGAAAGGGAAGAAAGAAGGATTGGCAGTCAGAAGCCAAGACAGAAGAAGAGAGGGTAAGTGTCACTCTCTTAGAAGACCTTCCTGAAAATGACCACAATTGTCTTGGCTTTTTAATATCTTTCCTTAACTATTCACAAGGGACCCTACATTAAACCTACTCTCCTTACTGAATTCCAGTCTCAGTAATTAAACTGACTCATAGTATTCCCCTCTGATTATTAAGTAGAAATTGTCATTAATGTTAACAGAACAAATGTTTAATAGCTGATAACACAAGTACAGGCCATTTTAAATTCCCTCTGTGACTTAAATTGCATATGTTATTCTCCATTTCACCTTTAAACATTTTAAGTGGTTATCAGTACATGTCTGATGTATTTTAACACAAAAGGACACAGTTCAGAGAAGAAAGAAATTAATACCAGGCAATCTATCTACTGTGAAAGTTGCTGAAATACACAATCATATCATTTTTAATAACAGGAAATCACAGAAGCAGTAATGCAGAAAGTGCCATCATGCAAGATTTCCTTGAGAAAGAGGAAAGTTCAACATGTAAGCTACAGCCCTTTAAAAAAAATCTATCACCTCATACAACTCCTTTGAGCAAGTGAGGGTTCTGAAGGCTAACAGGCACAAAAGGAAACGGTGACGTGGGTCTCTAAATGATCTGCCTGCAAAAATACAGCTTCTAGGCAGCTGAAGAAAGACATGCACAAAATTGGAAAGAAATTTTCATTGCTAATGCCTTGACTCTTAGATACAAAAATCTCAACAGGACTGACCACCTAACTTGAGTTCCTTCTAATGTTCAGCAAGTATCTATGGTTTTTAATTTCTGAAGCTCCATATATACATGAATTAATTATCACACTGTAAAGGGGAAATAAGGGAAAGTAATGAAATTATGAAATTGACCATAATACTCTGTCTTCAGCCTTTTTATTTTTAACACAGGAGAATAGCTCATGAATGTTGACTACCTTCATTAACAGCACAAACACAGTGGTAATAGGATGTATTAACATGCATGTTCAGCAAGTTTACAGATGACATTGAAGTGAAGAAAGCAGCTGATGTGATGAAGGATTGATGGGTTCAGAAAGAACCCAAGAAGCTGAAGAGCTCAAAAAAAAGGCTGCCAGAAACCTTTTAAAGTTTAACAAAGGTAAATACAAAACTCTGCACTTGGGAAGCAATACATTCATATTATAATACAGGCAGAGTCTGAAAATACACACATCATGTGGTCCACTCTCCTAAACATCTTGGTTGCCCTTCTCTGGACTTGCTCCTGCTTGTCAATGTCTTTCTTATAGTTTGGAGCTCAAAACTAGACATTACAATGAATGGAGGAGAATAGTCACTTTCCTCAATCTTTCAGTTTTTCTTTCTCATCGCAGACCTCTTTTGCCTTGATGGCTGCAAATGAACACTACTGACTCATGTTAAACTTTTCTGCTTGGACTCCAGGATATTTCTGTGCAAGAGGAAGCTCAGTTTTCAATTTACTAGATTGCATTCTTCTCCATCACACAAAAATCATTCAAAAATGAGAAGTTAAATACCAAAGATATGGCAGCAGAAGTTTAAGGTATTTTCCTGATGTGAACACTATATATTTACAGACAGCAATGCAAAGGATATAAAGCCTTTCAGTTTGCACAGAATAATTGCTTTCCCCTTTCAATTCAAAGAAAATCCAACAGTCTGCAATTACAAGATCAATACTCTCATAACATCCTTGGCAAACCAAATTTTAGAAGTTCTTTACTTGACAATTAGGCCCTAAATCAATAAAGCACTGGCCAAAATCCAGGTTTCCAGTACTCTGAAGATCAGCCAGTAGAGGAAAGGGATGAGAGAAGATGGGGACATTTGACTTGAGATAAATTATTTTTGGCTGCTGTGCTGCTTTCTCTAGTGTGGTTGCTGAAGTTCAGTGAGCCCAAGTTAGTGTTATCTAATCAGTATTAGTCTGAAAATATTACTGGAGTCATTAGGACGTAGCACAAGAAAAAGACTTTAATAATATTTCTATCCTGCTTCCTTACTTTGGAAACTAGCATGACTGAAGAGATGTGTTTTATTTTTGGAGCAGATGAGAAGTGAAAGAGCACAGACATACTACCAGCAGCATAAAAAGCACACAGGAATTTGCTCTGTAGGACAATAAAGAAGAGATATTTAGGGAATGGAGGCATTTCTGCCATGCTGTTAAACAGTTTTGCACCTAATTTGCCACACAGAAAGGCAGAGGTGTATTGCTTTAAGCAAGGCATGCCAATTATGTGGTTACAGCGCTTGTGGGATTTGAACAAACTTTTTCACATTATGCAGCTTTAACAAGTTACCCTGCTGCAGCTCAGGTCAATGCCAACTTAGGATTTTGCCTGACAGAGAGCAGCCGTGCCTAAAGATAGTAAAAGCAGCACATACATCTAAATCCCAAGAAACCCCAAGCAGTTCTAAGTGTGATAGGCAGTTTGGTGAGAAATAACCAAAGAATTAGAACCCTATGAACCAGCCCTTTCCAAATTAGTCATACTATTCCATTTTTTCTCTATTTTTTTTTCCTGGCTCTCTTCTCCACTAATACACCACTAAGTTCAGAGTGCATCTGTTTGCAACAGAGGAGAGGAATACGTTATTTAGCAACAATGTCAAGTTCCAGATTGTCTCCTGAATAATGGCATTGCCCATTCAATGCCTTAAGACTAGAAAGGTTCAGGAATTCATCTCTCTTGCTTTCTGGGTCAGTGTTTAAACTACTACGCTAATTATGAAAATGAGGACGTGATTCCTACTACCTACCTTGATGGATTCACAGGCTGGTATGTGTACCAACAAACAGTACAAATGGTAACATAGACCTGTGTTGCTAGATGTCACTCACCCATTAATGATAAACAGAAGAAATGCTATCAAAATGTAGGTCTTCAACAAGTTTGTAATTTATATAGATTTCTAATAGCAGAAACCTTTTCTTCAGAACCAATTTCTAAATAAAAGAAACTTACATAATAAAATGCAGTAAAATGAATCATGGAATCATAGAACAGTTTGGGTTGGAAAGAACCTTTAAATGTCATCCAGTCCAAACCTCTTGTAATGAGCAGGGACATCTTCAGCCAGATGAGGTTGCTCTGAGCCCGGTCCAACTTGACCTTGAACACTGTCATGGATGGGGCATCCAATCACTCTCCAGGCAACTTGTGCCAGTGTCTTATTACCCAACTTTGGTGGTAAGCATTTCATGAAGACATGCAATGGTTTGTAAACTAAAATTTTATAGTCAGCTTGGGTTCCACCCCATTACTCTACATCATTGGACTGGAACAAAAGCTATTTCTTAAAAGTGTGCACAAATATTGTACAGCTTATCCTTTCACAGGTTTAGCTAGTGAGAATAGGAAGAATTTGTAGAAGTCTCTCAACACTCTGCACTGTTATGGTCAGTACTCTAGTCCATTACTTCCTTCCCAAGCCATTCTTCACATGCATAATGCAATTTTCAGTTAGTAATTCTTTTGTAAGCACATTTTCCTGGAAGAATGACTTTCTAAAAGTTAAATTTGTAATCAAATCGGTAAGGAAGGAAGAGGACATGATGAGGAGGACATCAGCTACAATGTGATTATCTAACAGCCACTACAAAATCTAAATAGATAAAAGTTAGTTTCACACAGTACCTGATACTACACGCTGGGAAACGTCTGAGAATAAAGGAGAATGAAGATAAAGACGACATACCTTCTTGAAAGAGTGGCACCATGTTCACACTTTTGTTAGCAACAATATTATTCAGTAAGACAATTACAGTTTGCATTGTATTCCCAAGTATACTGTCCTGGTATCTCTGCAAAAACAAAACAAAACAGTAAAAAAAATATTAAAATCTAGTATTCCTTTTGCATGGTTAGAAGACTATTACCTTAAAAATGTGGTAATACAAAAGTAGTACTTTCTCAATCTGTTAAAATTCAACATTTAAATACCATAAAACCAGCCAAATATCTTAGTAGACAACATCCATTTCAGGGATCCTGTTCTACAACATTAGACCAAAACTCCTCCTATGTTCTTTTAAACTAAACCAATTCTTATCTAGGTCTAAAATGTTAGGACTTTTTAAAATGGCATAGAATTTTATCAATCTCATCTCTGTTCAGAACCAGAAATATTTCCCTTTGTATATTTCTTTTATTAATGGCATTATTGTTACTCTTTTCAGTCTCAGGCTGATAACCCTGCCATACGTCTATTTGTTGTTTTTCTTTGTATACATTCATAATTTCACAGACCCATTAAAGACCTATGACTGTATTGAATTGCACCACTTTTTAAATGTCTTTCTTATGTTTGAAGATTGCTTCAGTGATTTTTCACAATTGTTGAGACTACACTGAGAAGAGGAAGGCACCAAGGTTTTTAAAGAAATTTATTTTCTTCTGCTATATTCACTACACTTGCACACTCAGGCTGAAAAGGGTGGATAAGGCAATGCAACCAATATGCATTTATATACACACGAGGGACAGTAATAACTCAAATAACTTCCAAGAACCCAAAATAGGAAAAAGCCTTGACAAATCTGAGTTTAGATGAAAATACAAGCCTGAGTACTTTTCAAATCTCCCTAGAAGGTTCAGGAAATATTTTGTCCAATTTTCAGACTCAAAGCGAGATACATGCTTCCAAAGTGAAAACAACAACTAAGAAAAAATTGTCATGTTTCATGCATCATAGGTTTCTCACATGCACTTAGGTAACTTCCATGCATCCCTTTCCCATCAAATCTCTCAGTATACTGGTATTGCTCAACTACTTCACTGCCACAGAATACACCATTTATTAGGGTCCACCTCCTGTCTGACAATTGAAAAAAATTTAAAGTTGAACATGATGAAACTTGTCTGAAGTTAAGCATTTCAGATAGCAAAAATCACTTCAGCTCTTGAATACAGTCAAAGGAATACTTTCTGTTTCTGCACTGAAAAAATAAAATGCATTATTTCCTACAAATACCAGGAAATATATATATAAAAGTATAATACATTAACAGAAAATTAAATATATAAACATACAGACTTCTATTCAACATCACATTAGATGAATTTTCTATTCACAATAAAGTGCTCTAAAATACATCATAAGAGGAGACAAGGAAGAGCGCCTCACAGCCTTTTAAAGGACTTTAGTTTCTTACCCAAGCCTTAAAAAAAATATATCTCTCCAAGAGCTCTTAAATACTATTTACTTTATATAGCATTTTGAGATGTTATTTATGATTTCCATAAAGAATACAATAAATATCTGTTTCTCTGAAGGTTTTGAAATACAGCCTGATAAATTCAAAAGCAAAGCTGGAAAGTAAAAACACCAGATTCCTCAAAGGTAAGGTAACCAATACATGAAACAGACACCATAAAGCCATGGTACTAAAAGTAAATTTGAATTTATTTTCCTACAGATATCTGAAACATAAGAAAAACATTATTTTCAAAAGATAATGTGTTTATCTGGTATTCTATCATCACAATATCTTATTAATTCTCCTAAAGAACGCCTAGAAAACAAGACATTAAATAGCAAGAATTACTATTTCCACTACTGAGGATAGTGATACACACACTAACAACATAAAATTAACAAAAGCAAAAAATATCTCCAGATGTCAAAACGAGATCTCACTCAAATATTTCTTTGCAGATACAATATTTCTATTACTGCTTCATATATTTGAAGTAAATACCTTATAGTAAAATTCCCCTTTCAGATATGCAGTTAGAAGAGAAGCTGTTAGTTGCTTATGATAACAATCTTTCACATTTACCAGGTTAGTAACATTTCAATGAAGCCATTTTTGCTTTTAATGGACATCAATTGTGCTTTGCAACCCTCCGCTGAACAACCAGCACTGATGTTTTCTACTTATAATCAAGCACAAATAACAAAACTTGTCTTACCCTAAATACATACAAATTAGAATTCAAGATGCAATGTAGATATCTTGAGGAAGGAAAATGCTATCTTAATGAATTAAGTAATCATACAAATGGTATACTCAGCTGTACTACTAGTGATTTAACATATGTTCCATGATGGATTTTGACAAGATACTAGGTTCCAAGAAGCTACAGGTATGCTTTACTTATCTAAGTCATCACTGATTGCTGTTAGACTCAATTTTAGAGGCTTATATAAAAATATTTAACTTCATAATCTATCAAGGAGTAAAGCTGATCTAATTTGTGTGCACAGCACCACTGACTGTGGACATTTAATGAACAGTGCACTTGACAGCTTTAATAAAACATAGCATTTGCCAGCAGAGGTAATTAGAATTGAAGCAGTAAAATTCTAGTGTTTGGCAACACAGATGAAACAACTTCATTAAAATGTACACCTTCGGCAAATGAAAGGCAGGAAAGCACTGGACCCTGAAGAATCAGCCTTCTTAAAAATAATTGCTTCAGTGCTTAAAAAGGACAGCTATGAAATACCAAGGGCATAACAAGGAAATACTAGTATTAAAAAAAAAGAAACCACAGAAGATAAAAATCAAGCTTTTCTAATAGGACTGAACTGTATTTAGGCCATTAAACTTTTCATTCTAATTTTGAGGGGTTGTACTTTCACAAAAGAAATCAGTTGAAGTATTTATTTAAACCAGTTAGGTAAAAAGGCATGAATTAGCAAAGAGGGAGTAGGAATCTTAGCAAGATACTATGGCTAAAGCTGCCTTTTCCTTCAGGGGGATTAGAACTTAGAACAGTACTAGGTAAACTACAGTATTTTAATTACATTTTAGATAACAAAAGAGATTGCACTTGTGATAAGAGGTTTGCAATTTGGGAGACTTCACATACACGTCTGCTACTTATGTATCTAAGAACTCGGAAGAGAAAGTCCTAAATGCTAGTTTACAGATGTGCTGTAATTAAATCTTACACTACATACCACAGTACTCCTGCTCATTCAATATAATCAGAGTGATTAAACTTTACACTCTCCTTCTCAAGCTTATATATGATCTATGAACACAAGTTAGGTAAGGAAGGAAACATAAGAATATAGAGGCTTGATTTTTCATACACTAAATCAAATGAAAGAAGAAAATTATAGAAATTACCCATATTCAAATAAAGTTCTTAAAATATGCCATTCTTATCTAATGATTCTTTGTCACAGTATAGTTGAGATGAAATAAACCAAAACATTGATTCTAACAAGGACCTATTTACAGGAACATAGTTTAAGATTGCCTTCAATCTAGCTTATTTTGATTTGCTATTACTTTGTGAAACAGAGAATTAGAAACTTTGGTTAATTTAATCTCTAACATTTTTGTGGCCTTTGATTTATAAGACCAGTTACGCACAAACTGAAAGCATACAAATATGGATCTCTAAGTTTAAGGTAATCCTATTTTCCTTATTAATTATCTAAATCAGAAGTAAGAACAGTCATATCTCTTGCTACTCTGCTTTTTCAGACTTTTTCAAAAGTACAGTTCTACCAGAATTTATATTTCTGAATATTTCCCTCTGGCTATGGTCACACAAAAAGGAGCAACTAATCTGACAACCAATTTCTAGAATGATCACACTTCTCAGATGTATCACAATGGTGACATATTCAGTTCACATACAAAGATTTTAAGTCTTGCAAAT
>NW_005054361.1:1597467-1650090 GCF_000277835.1 Geospiza fortis
ATCTGCATTCTTAGTCAATATGTGCTTAGGCAAAGCCAATTGATTATAGGGGAAAAGTAGTGATTTTGAAGGATTAACTAAGGAGAAAGGAAATCATTAATAAAAACCTAGAACGTCAAGCATCAACCAACAGAAAACAGTAGCATTAGTCTTACATTTTGTTCTAATACCCACTGCAGGAGGCAATGCAAAATTTCACAATCGTACATTCACTGTTACAGATGAATTGCAAAGCAATTCAGCAGCAGCTCTTAAAATAGAGTAACAATTCCTCCTTCTACAAAATTGCACATAAATTTCTAGCAGCAACGAAACCTCAAAGCTTATCCTTTTGCACCTAAAAGCTTTAATGAAAGAACTCAACTCTCATGGAAAATTTTCTTTACTGTCAACAGAGGGAGTCTCAGTAGGCTCCTCTCAAGCAGAGTCAGGCTTCTTCACAGAGAGGATACTCAGAAACAATTTCCTATAAAAACAAACTTCCCTATTACCTAGAAAAAAGTAGCCAAACAAATTAGCTTTCCGAGGATTAAAGCTATTGATTCTGATTAACACTGAGGTTTCCTAAGAAGAAAAATTTGTATACAACTGAACAGACAGTATGGGGAAAAAAAATCTGTACAGATATGTCACTGGAGAATTCCAGTATTCAGGAAGAATTCATGCTGGTATGCTCTGAAGCAATGAAACTCTACAAGTAATAGACACTACCACAGCAATAACTTCATATTTAGACTTCTAAATCTGCAGATGTTATGGAGAGTCTCAAGAAGCAGTGAAGCATTTGAACTGCAAACTCACTTGGGAGCTGCAATCAAACATTATGCCAAAAGTTACCATACCAAAATATTCACTTATCAGACTTGAATTTCCAGCACCCATGAAAAGTTACTTCTTCAAGAACTCAGAATGACAGATAAAAATCAGTGGACATCCTTTTTCTGCATGGATTTTGTTCTGATGCAAAAGACACTTTGCCACCACAAGAAAGAAGTCTCCTATACTCTTTTCATTAATCCATCATCAGCTGTTAAGAAATGGGTCTTTGTCTCTTCTCCCTCAGAACCTGCTCCCATATCCATAGCTAACTAGTTGCTAAAGCAATATTTAAAAGCAAAAACTGATACTGACTCAGTTTCTGCTGCCTACTGAGGGGTGCAAGATCATGATTGAAAAGACTTTCCTGACATTTTCCATAACTGAAAAAAAAACTGACAAACAAACAAACAACAGAGGAAAAGCTATGCTTTTACAAGGAAGTAAAAGGGATAGAAAAAAATATCCATTGTTCCTCTTAATCTCAAATTGAATGTTTTATTCTTTGTACTCAGACTTGCTTAAAATCCAGCAGCATTGGTGAAAAAGATGTTGAATGAGAAGCCACAGACTGACAAAGAAGTACAGGGAAATTGAACCTGTCTGAATGAGGAAAGGATGCTTTTCTCTACTGCAATTTAGTTGGATTGAGAGATATATTAAAGCTGCCAAAAGGAACAGGAAAAACACATTTACGTGTTAAATATTTTTGACTATATGCCTTGCTTTATGTGTTCTACCCTCAAAATACTATTTAGTTTGAAGAGCATTATTTTTTCCCATACACTCACATTTACTCAACTCGTAATTACAACAGAGAAAGTTGATTACAAGTTTATCAAGTAACATTAAACTTGAAAACAATGAAGGGCTGCTAAATTAAAAGGAAATGTTTGCTGAATCTTCTGTTGTTAGAATCATGGTATAGTCTGATTACATTTGGCACCTTCAAAATACATCATTCCTTAATTTCTATTATTATTTATTTTAGGGATTATTTAAGTAGCTGATTACTAGTCTGAAAGACATTAGGAAATTCTCTTTATATATCTTTTTTTTTTAAGTCAGTCTGTACATTTCCTTTGTAGACACTTGTTCATAGAGATTTTGCATGTTCCTAAGAGACATGTATTTAGAAAATAAGCATACTCAACAACCAGGCTCTACCAGCTATCCATCTACTCAGCTCAAAGTACACATCCTACTGTGCATGGATGTCCTAGGAAACTCATCTTCCAGCCTTTCCCCACTCAAGGTACTCCTAGACTAGCTACATCTGTTAGTTGGTACCAAGGCACCAAAACACATTGCAGGAAACAGGGGAGCACTAATATTACTCAGGGAACAGACTGGCAGAAACGCTGGAAAGTAACACAGCCAGCACTATTATCTCATGAGAGAGAGGGCATTTCTTTCATGTTTTTGCCCTGGGCTTAGGCAGACAAGCAGTTATGCTCTACACAAACTATATTCTAACTAGGACACTACGCAGTCAAGGCAAGAGAAACTATGAACTGATTGCTGCAAATGAAAACTCTACATTGCAAAACACATTGTTTATTAGGTGTAAAAAAATAATTTAATAAGTATTAATGACTACAGTGGTTTTTTTGTGGTGCTATACTCTATTATCTCTTAAACAATTAGTTTGCTTAGTAGTGAAATTCATTTAGAGTGTGTATTCTAAAGAAATATTGTTGGGAGATTTTACTTGGCATGATTTTTCTGTGATTAATATCCATGGTCAGGATGAGAAAATTCATGATTTATTCAACACTTAAATTTCAACAACTTTCAAATCACTAGCCTTGTCCGTTCCTTCTGACATTGCAGAAGATTACAGAATTGGGTATCTTCTCCATTTTAGCATTTTTGTTTCCAGATGACTAAACACTGAAAAAAGTAGAATGCACAGTAGATTAATGTATGTGTTCGGTTTGTTGGTTTGGGGTTTTTTTGATCAGTTAATTAAGGACCATGGACATGAAGAAATCTTTACCATAATCACATTAATAAATACTTACAAACCCAGAAAACAAAAAACATTTTTAGTATGTTACAGTATATTTGTGAACTAGAGGAATGGAGTTTATGGGCAAACTATCTCTATAAAGTTTCTTCTTCCATAAATTAGTGGTATATAATCTTTATTTGCAATTCTATCTCAAGTTAATGTTCCTGATAAACAGTATGTGTATTACACAAACACACTTTCATACCCCATGCATCACAGTGTTATCTTGGCATTTATTCAAGAACTTGAAGATGAATGTATTTTCTTCTTATGCCAGGGCGAGGATATGAATTCCAAGAATAAAAGAAGCTGAAGTGGATTCAGTGGTCTGAACAGAACTGAACTATGATAGCGGAACAAGGTTAGAACTCAGAGTAGTCCTAAATCTGCGTGTGCACCACAATGATTAAAACTCTCCTGAGTGTAAGTGGATTTGATAAACATGTTAAAGCTAAATAAGACTTGAAGCATTTGCTATCTCTCTTAATGTCAGTTTACAAACATAAGTATTTTTACAGTCCAGGCCTAAAAAAGACAGTGTTTATGTAGCCATCAAAAGCTTCATCGCTTTCAGAGGAAATAGGAAATGAGTCCGGTATTAAGAGCCATGTTTGGGTACATTTGGAAGGAGCAGTTTGTATTCACAGCCAGAGAACTTCTCAGCTGGAACAAACAATGATAATAAAAAAAAGACAGCAAAAGGAAGTACAGTTTCTTATTCTATGTAAATACTAGAAACCCTCTTTCTCTTGTAGACACAACAGGAAGGAAATTTACTGTTATCCAAAAATCTCCCACAGACATAAAAACCACTGATGAGCTTAACTTGGTGTCCAACAAACAAGCCACCAACCCCATTCCCTAATTAAATTCTGTGCATGATTAACATAATCTTGCTTTATTACTGTTCACCAGAAGGAACAGGATGTAGCCAAGATGGAAAATTAAAAAGAACAAGTAAATTAATCTAGAGACTAGAAAGAGAGGATTTCAAGGTTAAATGACAATACTTTCTCCTTGCTTAAAATTTTCCAGGATATTGCTGCAGTTTCCAGACTCTACAGAGTTTGCTTTTATATTAGCTATGCCTGCGGCACCAGAACCAAAGACAGCATATGTATCTTGGTTATGTTGGTCTGGGACAGAAATAGCATTTTTTCATTACATTGTGATTTTTATTTTTTTTTAATTTGTTTTCTTCCTGCTTTGCATTTAATTCTTATTTTATCTCTACCTGTGACCTTAGAAAAAGTGAACACAAAGTTCACTTTAGTAGGTCATATTTCAGGTACATATATTTCAGAAATATACTTATGAAGTGACAGCCCGATTTTATCTCTATAAAATACTAACAGCATAATGCAATGTCAGTCATAGGAATTAATATCTTCCAGCCACTGGAATTCACTGATATTGAAAGACGACTGTTCCCTTAGCCAGCAACAGACTGATGATGCTAGGCCACAGAACAGCACCTGAAAGAGAACTGAGGAGAAAGAAGTAAAATGGAGAAAGAAATGACAGCTAACAAGAATAGCAATAATAGTAATTATTATTACTCAAAATATACTTGCAATATGAGTTTTAGAATTAATTTTTATGTGCTAATAGATTATTATTATTGTGAATTTAAGATGGGATCTAAGTAAAAGAGAATAGATATAGATTGCATATAAGGAAGAAATTATTTGAAGCAAGGGTGCTGAGATACCAGCACAGGCTTCCTAGAAAAGTTATAGATGCCCCATCCCTCTAACTGTTCCCGGCCTGGCTGGACAGGGCTTTGAGCAAACTGGTCCAGTGAATGACATCCCTGCCCTGGGAGCAGGGGGGCTGGAACTAGATGATAGTTAAAGATTCCTTCCAACTCAAACTATTCTATGGTTCTTTGATTTAGTTCTTACCACTCAGAATATTAAACTAAGAAAAGACAAAAAATAGTAATTGCTTCACTGAGTATATAAACAAGAACATAGCAAAATTAATTTTGGACTAGAATGAGCCTTGCTCCCATAGTGGCAGTCTCAATAGCGCCAGGCAGTAGACAGCTTGAAAAATTTACAGTCACTCAGCACTACAGGGTCACCTGATACCCCACTGATACTCCCTGAAGCACTCTGTGCACTTGCCTGGCACAAACCAAGCACCACTTCTGAAAACTATTACTCTCACCTGTTCTAAAGTCAACTCTTACATTGCAAAGAAGAGCAATGGCACAACTTACAATTTAAAAGCTTAACTCACATCTAGAAGAATGCAAGGAAAGGAAACCAATTCTGCTTCTCATCTCACAAGCATTTGCGAAACAGTATCAGATGCTATGACTTCAAAAAAGTATACCTCTTGCTGTTAAATATGATATCAAATCTAATTTATTCCATTTTCATCAGAGATTAACAGATGGCTCAAAGACAGAATCAGAAATGGCTAAGTTCAGCAAAATAGGAGGCTCTCCTAAGCAAGTTCTACGTCTTTCTCAAAGATACAGGAAGTTACACTGCATTTTGTTATTACAATTATTAAGAACATATTGAACAGCGTTTTTCTTTTTGCACATCTTTGCAGGATAATCTTCAAATAATTTATTATAGTTTTCTTCATGGTCTCACCCCATCTCTTTCCCCAAGTAATTTCTATTTAAATCATACATACTGATTCAAGAAATCATCTTTAGGAATACAGGTTTGAAAATTGCTATAGTTTATGAAAATAGATTCCACTTAATGACAGAAATATATTTCGGTCATCAATATGTAGGGCATAGGCTCAATTCAAATCTTCCTGATTTTCCTCACTGTTAAGGCAATTATTGCCCAGAAACACAGAAGTTTCCAATGCCTTCAGAGTGTAACAAAGTGCCTTCAACCCCCTGAAGAGTGAGGGTTTTTTATCCTTCATATACCTTAATTTCAGTGGTAAACAGGCACTAAATAATTATATGAGAACTTATATCTATTGCTTTAAAAGGACAACAGGATCCATTAAATATGTATATACAGAACACACGTGTATACACATGAACATACACATATGTTTTCTTATAAAGTATTTCAACTATGACATATGAAATTCAAATGAAACTATTCTAGCAATGCTGAAAAATCAATGACTTGAGACTCTATGCTGTTTCAGAATGGAGCTAGACTTTCAATTTCCTTAAATATTTAAGACTTCAAACAAACATTCCCAGTGTTCACTGACACACTCACTAGGTTATCACACTGCCTGTATCCCACAGTAGTTTGCTATCTTACAAGAAATGTAGAGCACCTCAGTTCTTTCATTTCTCCTCATTTTTACTGAAAGTCCGTATCATCAGTAGGCTCTGCGACAAGGAAAATTTAATATATACAAACTGAAGCAACTTCAGTAGGAGATGGTGAAAGATGTTAGTAAAACATCTTGCTTAGTAGTCAAAATATTTATTTTGAGCTTCAGAAACCCAGAGTCAGCCGTTTCCTTTAGGGTGATTTTGAACTTGGATCTGCACATCTTCCCCTAAAGTATTCCTGATTGACATGCCACTGGCTACCCTGAAATCTGCCTTTCTCCTCTATCTCCCATGCACCTGTGGGCAGAAAATTCATCCTGAACAAAAGAAGCCTTTCTCAGTGAAACATGCATCCAACTTGGAATAACATAATGAAACCCTGAAATAACCCCTATATTTCCTCCCCTGAACAACAGATTGGAATCCTGAAAAGAAATGGGCCATGATCACAGAATCACAGAATCTTCAGAGGTGAAAAAGATCCACAAGGATCATTGAGTTCAAATCTGAAGTGAATGGCCCATATAGGGTGCAGCCCCACAACCTTGATGCTCTTATCCACTGAGCTGACCAGCAAGGTTCTGCTGCTCTACCCAAGTTGTCTAGCAGCAAAGAGCAGCTTTATTCTCATATGAATTGATAGCCTGAAAAGGAGTTGGATATTTTTAGATCAAAGTAGGATTTTGATGCTAAGAGAGAGTCATAAAATATCATTGAGAACTAAATTTAATAACACTGGAGGCTAGACAGAAATTTAGCCCATATGTGATGGCACACAATGTGTCATTGCACTGTAAAAAGAAAGAATAAAGAAAAATAATAAAAAAGAAACCAAAATCCAACTAAAAATCCCCCCCAAAAAGCAAACCAAAAAAAGCCAACAAAAACCCAAAGAATTGTACCACTGGATTAAGACAGCATAGAAACATATTTTATATGAAGAAATTAAAATACTAACTTTGTTAGAACACAGAATCTTAGTAATAACTACATTAACATTTGTTAATTACTCATAATAGACCACCTCACAATTATTAGGTAGCTACATTAGTCTTTTACCTCATTCCATTCAATCTATACTCCCGGAACAGTTATTCATACTGAAAAAATGTGTACAATAGATGTGAGGGAATAAAAGGATCAAAGAGGAAAACAGCTAAAATATATGTGAAAAGCTGGTAACAGAAATTTTACAAAAGCCAGAAAGAAGAGACTAGAGTATCATTAGCCATTTCCATATCCTAATGGAACATGCAAGTTTCAGTCTGTTACTAAGAGTGGGTCCATGGCAAAGAGCCCAAATGAGGTCTGAGAAAGCATAATGTACCTTTAATGATTGAAATAGCAAGAAAATTAAATCTAATCATGTTTCATTAAGCATACTTTAGCTCCCATTTTTACTAAATTATTCTATTATGATTTCCCAACTGTCTGTTGAAATAACCTTTTACAGCAATCTAATTCACCACCATAAACAAGTCTCATTTCTCACAATGAAGCCCCCTGGGATTAGTGAGAGGAGATGGAAAATCTAAACCTTGCCAATCCTGCAGCCACTAAGGTAACCACTCAGGGAGACAAAGATTTTTGTTTGCCTATTTGTGGCTGAGATCATTAAGATATAATTAGAAACGTATTCATGAGTATCAGAGCGTCTGTTATGGAGATACCATTCGCCCAACAAGCATCCTCTATACTAGTCTTTAAAAAGCACAGGAGCAGGCATAATCCCCACTTCACTCTCTGGAGAGTTCTGCATTAAATGGACTGCATTAGACATCCCTCTCACTCCCTGCTTTTTAATGGAACCTTATACACGCATGCAGTATTTTCTCAGACTCCATTGTTACCATCAGAACTGCTGGTCTGTTTGCTTTCAGCAATATGCTCCTGCAGTGCCATCCAGATGTGAGCCCTAAAGATAGCTACGTGCAGGGAATTTAAATCCTGCTCCAGAACTTGACACAGGGCAAGCAAATGTAGAACTTGAGAATATACAGTCAGAAATCGATTGTTTATAGAATAATCCCTGGCTCTCTGCAGCAGTGAAAGGAGCTATCAGCCTTCATACACATCCTTTCTGCTTTAGTCAAATGAATGAAATATGCACCAAGGAGAAATACTGCACTTTACTCCAATAAGTAACTGAAAGAAATCTGTTTTTCCTTTGTAAAGACCTTAATTATTGCTAAACTTCATATCAAATAACATGACAGGAACAGAAAATTAAAAACAATGTCACCCATCAAACAGTGCTTAAGTATCTGCCACAGGGATCAATTTGGGGCCCCCAGTTAAACTGCAGAATGTAAACTGTCAGTCACCATATCTATCATCATAATGTTTGAACAGGTTATTATCTTATTTGGTAGTCAGGATTTTGAAAGGAACCCAGTATATGAAATAGAAAGAAAATGAGTTGTAGGGTACAACTTTGCTTCCTGTACCCACAGGATCAGTAAAAAATACTTGATCAAAACATCCAATGCACAGAAACTAAACCCTGTAATATAAACAGGGGACTCAAAAGAGAAATCTGAAAGGAAAAAAGTTACCAAAATTTCAGCTGAGTCTTTGAAATGATGGTCTATTATAATTGTAATTAGAAAGTTACAGTGGGTAAACTAAGATTGTGTCATGGTAGGCTTAATCTTTTTGCAAACATATGGCTAATGAATCTACCTTAGCAAAGATATATTTTTCAAGCTTGCCTATAAAACTGTTTGCAAAACAAAATATATTTCAAACTTAACCTTTACTACAATGAGTAAATGACTACAGGTAAAAACAAAATAAAAAGTAGAATATTAAGATTTAAATTGTTTTGCTTTGTGGAAGACTGACATTCTAAAATCTAATCACCCTGCAATACAAACTCCTTAGGAAGACATTAACACAAGGAATGCATAAAGAATACATGACTGAGGCCAAACCAGACAAATTTCTAGATAAACGATGAGTTCAGATGCATAATGCGGAAACCTCTGCCAGCCAAAAAGCATTCACAGACATTCAATATCCTTTTACAAACAATAGCTCAGTACCTTACTCATCAGAATGCAGCTGGTCAATAAAGGTACAGTCAGCAACCAACACATTCCTATGCCAGTATTTATTTAGATGAGATAAAGAGATGTACCTCAGCTGTTTGACAGAACTGTGATAATGCCACAGTAAAATACTGGTTACAAGATCAATAAATCTTACTCTGAAAAACATGCATCCCAGATTTACTTCAATATATATTTTTCCTTAAATGCCTTCTCTTTGCCTTGACATTTACATTAGCAGGAACAATAAATTAGCAATTTGCTCTTAATCAGCCTGACAAACATGAAGTGTGGAAGAAGTGAGATTTTGCATTAATATCACTTCTACAGCAAAAATAAATTAATTTGTAAATGTAGACATTAATTTCCTTAGGTGAACATTGGTGGTGATTCCTTTCTGTATCACCCATTTAAAATTTTTCATAAAATTCAAAGAAACCATGGTAAGGTCATGATTTCTCCCTATAACTTGCTAGTTAGAGGTCATAGAGAACATACTTTGGCACTAGACTTGTGAAGTCTCACGTTAGAAATAATCTGTCTTTTTGTAGCATCTGCCTTTCACACATTTGCGTCGTGGTGCTTCAGCCCTTCCTCTTCCATAGGTCTCCATGTGCCCTTCAGCTCCAGCCATGATCCAGGAGCGGGGTGGGAGTGAGGGAATGCTGCAGGGCTGCACTCCAGCCAGCAATTACAGACAAAGCAGCCCTGCCAGCTTCCCCAGGCTGTTCTTCTGCTCACAATCAACTGTCACAGAACTCTTGGGACCAAGCACATTTCTTATTTTGTACATCCCACAATACAGTACGAAGAACACTTACAAGGTCACAAAGACTTTGACGAGACTTTCTGCTAACAGAAATAATTTGAGATTGTCACACACACATGTATATATATGGACATATTTTATCACACCCATGCACACATATATATATGAATATTACAAAACTACAATCTGACTGTGGGAAAAGAACTAAATAAACAAAACGAAATGTGTCCAAGGTGTGGGCACTACAAGACTGTGAGAATAGGATAAAAGCTTAAAGAATGGGAGGTGAGATTTATCAGTTACTGATAAAAGTAGGGTAGGATGAACAACAAAAGATAAAGAATTTAATTTGTTTAATCTTATTCACAGCAGAACCAGTCACCAGTCTAAAAGATTAACTGCTTTAGTTGCATTGCTTAAATTAAAATGTAGCAGAAAGGCAGTAAATGCTATGAACTGTTGGAGGAAAGGGGTGTGACAGAAGTAAGATGGATTCTGAAGATGATGATGCCAGTTAAATCTCTAATAAAAAAAGAGCACAGTGATATCTTTACCCATCCCAAACCACCTCCCAAATATTTTTCCCTAACTGGGAAAATTGTCTAATTATAATGACTGAGTGATGTTTTGATGTAATAAAAATTCTGCAAAAATGTGCTACATTAAACATTGACAACTCTGAAACTTGTTCATAAACAATGGCTAAATATTAATTCTTAAAGAAAATCCAAACTTCTTTGTGAATTCCACAAATTAGTATTAATTTTTAACTCCACAGCCAGCCAAATAAACAGCACAGACAGAAAATTAACCTCATAACTCAAAGCTGTGTATTTTTAACTAGCTAATTTCTCTAAGAAACAACTTGCTTCAGAAAACAAGTCAATCTTTTTAAGTCATAAAAAATTAAACTGGTTTCTCAAATAAAAATGGGAATTTTAAGACTAATTTCTGCAGCTAGTAACTAAAATCTCACAATACAGAAAGGTTCCCAAGCATTAATTTTTAGTATATAAAGCAGAATCTGACTCAGTTCAAATAGAAGGTCTACCTACCCTAACAACATATCTAAAATATGCAAAAACAGAAGAAGCCCTACATGACAGGTATACTGAACACTTTCCTTAGCCTCCAAGAATTCACAGCCCAAGGACTTTGAGCCAGATGCGGTTTATACACGCAACAGCTCTCAATGGATTTTTGGTCCATTAACTTGTCCAGTCTATTTTTTAATTCAAGTAAACTGAGGATGCCATGGAGCAGAGCTGAAAGCTGAACATAACCCTACAGGAAAAAGAAATTGACCTTTTGTCAATTTTTCAGATCCCAACTGCAAGTTTTCTTTAGTTCTTACAATACAGATCTTGTGTGAGTGGAGACAGTGAGCAGCAATACTGTTCTCTATTCACCTGACTCTGGTACATACATATCAACCACCATCCTTCAGACTAAAGCATACAGAAGGATAATCTCTTTCACAGTAGCCATTCCAGACCTTTAAACATCTGGGTTTTTTTTCTTTACACTATTTGCAGTTCTACTATAAACATTTTGAGATGGGGAACCCAAAATCCACACATGGAGTAACACACACGATGTTTCTCTGCCTACCATTGCAATACTTCATCTTACATTTAGTGTGTTTCCCAGACCAGAACAAAGGATTAAACAGATGTTTTTATTAGACTGTGTTTTTATCTAACTACAATATCTCATTCCTGAGTGATAATGGCAACACATGCTTGCATGACTGCAAGATAGAGCTTATAGAGCTGTGACCCTAGATAGCAGTCTCACATCATGCAATACTTCAGAACACATACAGGTTTCATATCTACTTTGAAAAGGGGTGCAAATGAAACTGAAAGTGAGTAGTATTAGGTGTCAAAAAAACTTGAGAGGATTTTAATTACAGGAATAATCACAAGATCCTGGAGGTCATCCACAAAACTTCTATCAAAAAAGGCACAAATCAAGTGTGATAATATGTCAATGCTGAACAGGTTTATGACTACAAAAAAAACCTAACCAAAACCAAACAAACCAAATACTGCTTAAGAGGGAGAAAACCCTGCTTTAGAATCTCTGCACTGTGAACTTTGTAAGTTCTTAAAAGACTGTTAGCTGAAAAGTGAGAAGGAGAGAACATGAGCACCAATTTTGTTTCTATCCAAGCCTTAGGGCTGTCTGTAGTGACGGTCAGTCCAGAACACTCTGTCATGGTGCTGTTGGTGAAATCCATCACTAAGGAACATACGCTCAATACCCTTCTGCCTTAAGTTCCCAAGACTGACAGACTGATCTGTCATCTAAAATGAAATTACTGATAAAATGTTCAGTGAGCATGGAAAAAGGTTATAAACTCTTCCTTCAGGCTGGACTAGGGGAACAATAACAGAATCATTCCGGATAGAAGGGGCCAGACAGAAGAAAGTACTATAAAATGAATGATTGAAGCATTTTTATTAAAGTTTTCTATCAATTTAAAGTGACAAATAAAAGAAAAAATTATTTCCCTATCAGTGCAAAAAATCCTGTATTTTCCATACTTTCAGAAGTCTGCGGGATTTTTCACATATAATTCTTCACCTAAATACTATAAAAGTCTTCTTACTACATAATTCAAATATTCTACAAATTTTAACTGTCCTAAAGCTCATAGAGTTAAAAAAAATGTCTTAGTTAACATTTAAGTAAACTTGTTTTCCAATAAATAAAATCTAATATCATCAGCTTTAGCTGTCATATGGAAAGCTGAAGTTAGCATGTTCCCTTAAAGGTCAGAGCTGCACTGTTTGTAAGTAAAAATATAATCACTAGGAAAAATTCTCCACAGTAATATTCAAACTACTGAATCCCAAAATTAAAAAAAAAAAACCTGTTTAAAACACTGTTAAAAACCCACAAGACTCATATTTCAGGTAACCTTGCATAAATGTCTGAGTGTATTGAGAGACAAAACAAGTTGGCAGAAACACTCAGTGACTTTATACACCGGTCCATTCAACCCTGACCTACAGTCTGCCTTGGATTTGGTTCATAAAACACCACCCCCATGCAGTATGGCTCAGATAAAGAAGAAATGGGAGGGGAGCCAAGCTAGCTGAATAAGCATTGCCATTTCAGTCCATCCACTTTGCTTACTTAAAGGTCAAACCATGCAAGTTATTAGGAAGCAGGAAAAAGATGAAGAGCTCAGAAACCCAAAATCACCTGAAAGACTACTGACCCAGATCCTAGTCTAGAGAAGCTAATGCCTAAGTTCAATAAGGCTCAGTATATAGCAGTTACAATGCTAGGACATAACCTGTGGGATAATTTTTTTTCCAGTTGGTTGATTTTTAGGAAGGTGTACTGGACTGGGACAATCCAATCACAGAATAACATATGGTTGAAGGTGCCTCTGGAGCTCTCCAGTCTAGCTGGCTGCTTGGCTCAGTCTGCACAGAGTCTCCAAGCATGAAGATGTTACAATCTCTCTCACCTCTCATTCCAGTGTTTGACCACCCACTCCACAGCAAAAAGTTTCTTTCTATATCAAGCTGGAATTTCCAATCTTCCAGCTTGTATTCATCCTGTCATCCCTCCATTGTGCACTGCTGAGTCAAGTCTGGCTGCATCTTCTCTGTGCTGTCCCATGAAGCAGCTACAGGCAGGAAAAAGATCCCCCCAAGATTTCTTTGAAAAGGTTACATGAAGCTTGTTCTCTCATCCTCTCCATGTATGCCATGTGCTCCAGACCCCCTGATCACCAGGGTATGCTTGCTCCAAGATGTCAAAGGTTCAGGGTAAGCATTGTTACATCTTTTACAATATGAACAGTATTTGAACACAGTATTTGAAAACCAGATATTCCAAACAAGTTTAGCCTTCCAAGAAAAACTAACTTCTAAGAGTTGTTCAAATAATCACTATGACTGCATTTGTAACTGGAGGGGTTTAAGGGAAATGCCAATTACCAGCATCCAGCAAGGTCCAAAGGACAACAGGCAATCCTCTCAATACAGGACAAACCTAGTGGATTTTGAGCAACAGCCAAGGGCCAACACACAGTGACAAGCAGAAGCTCTGCCCTTTGTAGGTGCAGAGACCTCAAAAACAAATGTTGTGTTGGATCTTAAGTCATCCCTGAAGGGATCATTCAGTACTTCATACCATAACTCTGGATAAATAATAGAGTTATAGTTACTCATTAATTGCTTTGAACAGAGCTTAAACTGCATCATCACCATACCTCCCTGCAGCACCCTGTTTGTCCCAATCAAGAGAAGATGCAAAAAGACCAGAGACCCCAGCTGAGTCTAGGTCACTAGAGCAACACTGTGGAATGTTCTTGAGATGGTCAGAGCAATGATGTGATAAATACATGGATCTACCATGCAAGGAACAACAGGGATCATTACTTTGTAACAGCTTTTTCTTTGAAATTGTGAATATATTTTCTTTCAAAAGATAACTTGTAAGATATTATACCATAATACACAAAATAACTATCCACTCTGGACTACTGAAGAAACATTTATGAAAAAACCCACCTTCACAAAACCAGTGTGTTTGCCTGCTTATTGAAGACCAGTAATATATAACATGAAGAGCAGGATCAAAGAAATGGAAAACAGCCACAACATCACAAAACTCAGAAATGTGTTCTACTATCAGTAATCATGGTCACTATTTTTGCAAAGTACAGATACCTATGCACTTCACTACCTGTGATTTTCTTACCCACTATGTTATAGCTAGCTTTAAAATCTTGCTAAATAGGAATCTAAAAGTCTTTTAGATTCCTATTTATTACCTGTACAATTTTCAACTTTTAGGACAGGATAAATAAAGAACTACTAACAAACGCATAAGAATATTGTTTATACAAGAGTTTTCTTATGCCTCTTAACACTGCATATAAAATAGAAAAAAATTGCTGGGTAGCATACACACTAAAATATTAGTGTCTAGCATTAGAAAGCAATTCCTTTAAGATGTAAATAGCTGAATTTTCTTCCTATACAAGAACAATGTTGTCACAAATGCTGTATACTCAATTTTTCTCTCAGAAGTGGAGCTCCAGGTGATTTAGTAAATAATTATATTCCCTCCCCTAACAGGAGCACTGGTTCAAAGTAATTTTGCAGATAAGAAAGAGAATGATAGAAGGATATGCTTTATCAATACTTTTTTAAAAATCCATTTTATTATATAGACTATCAATTTATACTATTAAAATTATTTAAAGGATGGCTCTGCTTCCTCCCACTTCTTTCTCCATCAGCAATCTTACTGGGGATAGATCTACAGACACACAGCCATAAAATAGGCTGCCCATATTTACTTAGTGCTTCTCATAAAAAAACCTGAATACTTTCTAAATATTAATGAATTCATCTTCCCTACATTCTTGTGATGTACATTTATAGTTTAGACATTACCATACTGTAAGAAAAAAATAATTTAAGAATTTTGTTTGAATAAGGTCCAGCTGGGACCTTAAACAAGCTTAGTTCCAGAATTATGAGAACCAATTGCTGAGTTTTGTCAGAGTAAAGGTGTTCATTGGACACCCAAAGGACAGAAGCATAACAAGCATATGGTGAAAAAGAGGGGTTATACAATTTTCCCAGAGTCAAATAAAAATGTGGATCAGCAGCAGGAATAGGAAGCAGTTCTCTCAATTCTCTCACTACTCTGTCAACAAGCCTGTTTTTCATCTCAAAAATAATGTACTTCAAGTTTTCAGTTTTTTCATTAACCTGTTCTAAAATATTTGTAACAAATACACGTTTAACTACTTCTAAAAGAAAGTTATATTAAAGACAGACAAAATTATTTAACTCAAGCAACTCTACAAGAAAGGCTGAAAAACAGCCTATTAATACCATTTAAAAAAAAACAGTATCAAAACCCAACAACAATAATTATCTCAATGTGATGGATGGAAAGTAAATAATTCCAGCTCTGTTTAAAGCTGGTAACTGTTAGCTCAGAGTTAGGTGGAGACATCTTCATGAATTGCTGCCATACACTGACTGCAGCACAGACAACTCTTCACCTCTCTGGCTGTAGCAAATGCTGAAAGTCTAGCATACATCATGATATTGAAATGATATTGAAAAAGCAAAATGTTTCTTCCATTGTTGGCAGGAAAATGTCTCTGCAAAAGGGAACTTTTGTTGACCTTATCACTGCGGAACAAAGGGCTGGAGACCCATGCTATGGAAAGGGACCTGGGGTCCTGGTTGATTGCAAGTCCAACATGAGTCAGCAGTGCCCTGGCAGCCAGGAGGCCCAAGCGTGTCCTGGGGGGCATCAGGAAAGTATCACCAGCCAGGCAAGGGAGGGGATTGTCCTGCCCTGCTCTGCACTGGGGCAGGCTCACCTCAAGTGCTGGGGGCAGGTTTGGGCACTACAATGTAAGAGGACATCAAACTCTTAGAGTATGTCCAGAGAAGGGTGAATCAATGTAGCAGCCCACGAACCCTCTCCCTTTGGTCAATCCCCAAGCCCTCAGCCCTCGAAACACTAACTACCATAGAGCTAGACCTCCCAAAGGGAAAAACAGACTCTCCCATTGACTTGATGTCACAACTTCTTCTGGTTTCTCCTTCCCCTGTCACTGGCTTAGCATCCCTGGTGGCCACCCCCCTTCCCCTGGAGGCCAGGCCCCTCTGCCTAACCCTTAGTTCTGCCCCCTTTCCCTTTATAAGCTGACTGAACCCCCTGGAGCACTCTCTTTCCTGGGGTTTGCCCTTCACCTACTGTGTTACTCTGCTGGAATAAAACCTTGCAAAAGAGCCTCTCTTGCCTCTATCGCTGAGCCAGTTGCAGCAAGTGTTGAGTGGAGGTTTGACTGCGTTACCTGAATGTTAACTCAGCTTGCTTTTCAACACGAGAGGCTTGTTGGGGATAAGAGATAGGTAGCAGCACCTACTACTTTAACACCCGCATTTTTAAGTAAGATGGTGCAAGGTCTCAAGAGAAGGACTACAAGAAGCAGATGAGGTCACTTGTTCAGCATGGAGGAGAAAAGACTGAGGGGAAAAATCATCACAGTCTATGACTTCCTCAAGTGAGGCAGCAGAGGCGAGATGCTGGTCACCATCAATAAGACAGGAGGAAATGGAATGGAGCTGCATCAGGGGAAGCTCAGAATGGACATTAGGAAAAGATTCTTCACTGAAAGGGTGGCTGGGCACTGCAAGAAGCTCCCCAGGGAAGCGGTTGCAGCTCAACACCTGACATAGTACAAGGAGCACCTGAACAACACTCTTAGTTATATGATGACTAAGGCAGTTCTGAACGTAGCAGGAGTTGGACACTATGATCCTTACTAGTCCCTTCCAACTGCAGACAATCTATGGTTCTGCTATTGCTCTACCCATACGTAAAACCACCATGCATCACATGACAACATCTGGGGAAAGAAATCAAATGTCATGGATTCTTGTTATTAATCACAATCAGAAATTGTGTTTACACCAAGAATTTTGGCTGCTAATAATCTTGTTGTCATTTGTTAAGAACACAGTAGTTACACATGAATAACTGTTAAGAATTCATTCCATGTACAGTGTTAATAATT
Source organism: Geospiza fortis (assembly GCF_000277835.1). Taxonomy (NCBI): domain Eukaryota; kingdom Metazoa; phylum Chordata; class Aves; order Passeriformes; family Thraupidae; genus Geospiza; species Geospiza fortis. The sequence goes on from NW_005054361.1 coordinate 1,614,964, forward strand.
GGAGAGATCAGTTGACCATAACAGATTTAACAACCCAATTCAGCAGTAATCCAACATTTATATGTATAAAAACTTCCTCAGAAACTCCTGACTTAAAGATCACTAAAATAAAAGAAAAAAATCTGTTTCTAAAAATAAAACTTTCTATTAGGAGGATTCCTCTTCCTGCTAAAAAATTCTCAGGAGAGCTCCACTTAGAAATGTTTATTTCCAGGAGTACAAATTCAGATGTACAGGCTTATCCCTTTAAAGTACGCACTATTTTCAAGTCAGCAATTTAAAAGAGGTAAGTAGTCTCAGGAATCTCATCCTAAAACTGAAAGTGCTTAAGCAACTTAACAGAGTAATGAAAAATCCTAACATTCCTACCAAAGGAGCCATATTTTATTCCTGGAAAATTGGAAATTAACATACTGTACTTTTACAGTGCCTTTTACAGTGTCTTCTTTGGTGTATAAAAGCACTCCTATTAATTTGATTCTACATTAAAGAAAGAATAAATATAATACCTTACTGAACGGTGACACAATACTTCAATGCATTGGTAAGAAATTTGTCAGTTTGGAAAGGATTTAAAACATTCTCACTGGTGAAGTGTTCTTCTCATAGTAAATTTTACAATTGCAATACATTTATCTTCTTTAAATGATATCTTGTAATTTTTTCTCATTCCAAATACATAAATTCTGAGATAGTTCAACACTTTTTCACTAGTTTCCCCTAAACCCATCTTTGAATATTAAATGCCTTTCAAAAACTAGCAATTATTTTGCTTTATAAACTACCCATTAAAATAGGGTTTTGGCATTTTCACTTTCAGAAATCCTCACAGATTACACTCCTAATCTGTCACAACAGTTTTAAATACATAGCAATTGTATGCCACAGCATATATTTTGACTATTAAATATAGTAGATTTGAGAAAATATGCATAATTCAGAGAAAGACAAAAATATAGATATTGATTATGGGTACATTTAAGGCTTCTAACTAATGTCCATCCTGTAGAAGCCATAAAAATCACTCCTAGAAACTAATTTCAGTTACCTTCTAAATGCCGGTTTTCCCTAAGAGCAGTAATGAACTGGTGAAATACACCAAAAAGAGCCATTGCATTGAACACCTTTGTAACAGCATCAAAAATACAGAGAGGAAGAGGAATGCCCCAAAGGTATTTAAATAAATAGCATTTCCTGTTCTTTAAAACACATGTAGACTAAGCATTCCCAGATACCTTTGTGTTGATTTTTCTACTAGAGAGCTGATTCTGAATTAAGGATTGAGTACGCCTACAGTGAGATGTCCAGAGCAATCAATCAGCATCAATCTTCTCATGCAAGCACTGAGCTGACTTTAGGTCAAAGCTCATTTACAGCATAGAAGACCAAGGCCCATTCACACTAAATGCTAGAGCTTTTATTATTTGCCAAATTTACTATCCTAATTTTCTCTAGCAGATGAGTTCCACAGCATAAACTTGTATTCTTTACAGAATATAGGAAAAAGAGTCTCCTAGTCTTCTGTTTCAAGTGCTCATCCTTGATGGCTTATGAGTACTTGCAAGAGTTAGAAACATTCTTCCCATTCTTTCAGACAACCAGCAAGATGTGCACCACCCTGGACTAGGAGGTGCTTTCCCTAACAGACACAAGTAAACTAATGCTTGAAATGCTGCAATAATCTCTGATCCATGTTCTTCTATACTTACCACCCATGTGGCTGCTAGACAGCAAAATACCTCTATCTCTTCCCTCAAATAATACATGACTGTAATCTCTCACCAGAAAATAGAAACCAAGCAAAAAAAAGAAACAAGAAAACAGAAACCAAGAGGAATGATGAGGCTCTTCTTTTTCCTCTCCAGTGTTCTTTTTCTCAATTTTTATAGTATTTTCACAGGTAAGACTGGTCATAAAACAACTATTATTTTTAAGACATTTTAAGTGGATGGCTTTGTTACTTTAATTGAATCACAAGGAGTGGTATCTCTGACCATAATCATTTCCTGTGGCATTTTTGTCCTAATAAAATTCAAAATGAAATACAGAATCCAACCATTGCTTCCACTTGGATGCTATACAACCCCTTTTTCACAACTTTTTTTTTTTTTTTTACTTGAAGTACTTTGGTTAGAATTATTTTAAATTTAAAAAAGACAAAGGCAATCTAACGATACCAAAGGAATCTAGTTATACATGACTATGTATCCTCTACTCAGACAAAATTTCCACAAAATTGTTAGCTTTCTTGAAAAGAAGTTGTTACATAAGAAAGCTGGTGTGGCCTGTTTCCTCTTTTAAAGTGCACGTTTATCCATTTCTTATGTAACTATTATAATTTTTCTTTTAATTATGCTTAGCACATATTCACTCCCTTAGTGATAATGTTGAACTCTATTTTCAACTGCAATTACAACAAAGTGAGCAAAGCACACCTTCTAAAAGGATCAGTGACAGCCACCATAACATGATTTTGAAGCATTTTTTAGTGCCCAAGCATAGGCTGACTGCAGTCTATCAAAAACATGAATAGTATATAATCCTCTAATTTAAGATGTCCAATACAGCCATCCCAAGATACATAGGGACAGCATAAAACTTTCAAACCTATACACAACTAGGAAAAATAGACAAAAACATATGAACAGGACTGCAAAGGGAAATCTATTTGGTATTTTCATACAAAGAGCTTTCCACTATATTTGAAAGAAAATAATTTAAAATACATAATTTTCAAATTAATTTTAATTATTTCACTAATGCAAACAGAAGAGGTAGACTTGCTTGTGTTAAGAATAGAATAACAATATAAATAAAACAACCACTGTATTTGAGTAGCCTGTGCAGTTTAGACATGAACACACTATTTACTATAGATGATATTCAGTAAGAAGACATCGTGTTTAAACTGTAATATTCAATCTTACTATAAAGTAATTTTTATTGAAAGAATATGCCTTAAACTTTAACTGGCTGCTAAGATACAGAAATATGCAAAAAAAAAAAAGATTACAGCAAAAACTGATGGCTGTGATAATATGCTGGTGTGACTAAAAGCTACACCAGAAATTTTAATAGGATAAGCACAGAATCGACTACTGGGCTTTAAAAACAGAGTAGCACTGAGCTCCTAATCACGAGCATCATTAACTTTAGCTTTAAAACTTAGCAGCAGAAAAAATAGAATATTGCCAACTACACAGAATTTCTTTTCTATGCAAGAGCTTACATTCAGGCAACACTAAATGAAGGTCAGGTAATATTTATGATGTTACCCTTTTAAAAGTAACAAAAACCAGAAAATAACATTTATGTCAACTTCATTGCTTTCTACTCAGCAAAATCTTGGTAGCAATCTAAAATACAAATAGCCATCATTCACAAAATGGCACTTTTTGTAAACACTTCCAAATCCTTTATCAACCTCATTCCAGCATTATAACATAATAATCAAAATCAATACTTCATAAATTATAAACTAATATTGAAGGTAGATGGCATAGGTTTGACATTGCAAAATATATCAGAAACAAAATGCTGAGGATGCAGCAGTAAAGGCAGCAAGAAAGTACAACATTAAATATATCCTACAGTAACTTTTCCTGCTACAACCCATTCTTAATCAACAGCAGCATTTCATATTTATACCTTATATCAACCCAAGTTTTGGCATTATTTACATAACCATGGAATTTAGCTCACCATATTTCATCTTGCTACCCAGGGGAGTTTGCACCTTTTAATTTTTTCACATTATGTCAGCTTTCCTTCTGATTTTCAGTCCTTTACTGTCCTGAAAATACTTGTAAATTGATAATGTCTCCATTTTTCCACAGATACACATCACTACATTTTCACTCACCACATTAGACATCATTGCAAGATTGATGTCTACTCTTATTGCAGTCACACCTTCATATTGCTTTGTAGGACTACTTATAATCTACATAACCTCTAGCACCAGGATCTGGGATCATGGCACTATGAAATTAATTTGCATTCAGGTAAACCACGAAATTCACCCTGAAGTTCTGTAAAGAAGAACTGTATTCAGGTTTTTTACATACTCACAAACCACATCATTAATGTGCACATCCTAAATGCAACTGAATGTTAAGAGATGAATGAGTGCAGAAGGTTTCCAGGGGAACCGGAACTCTATTTAAAGCCTCTTACTAATTAACTCAGTGACTAAACCCTGGTTCAGGTGAAGATAAATTATGGCTATTCTCTTAGAACAACTTTTTAGGTAGAAAGTAACAGATTTTTTCACTGATCCAGTTCTTTTGCTTGGCAACTATAACATTTACAAAATTGTAGCCATAAGTGACATGAAAAGGTACTTTTCATACATGCTTTGACTGAATTCAGAGATCTAACTAGTCCAGAGAGATGATAGAGGATAAAAAAAACCTTGCCAAATCTCAGTGTTACTGCTTAGACCACAACATTGGGTAGTGTACAGTATAAGAGGTAATACAACTCTACACTGATGAGCAGTGAAAAGCAGTCATATTAAAACTTATTTCTTATGAACTGCTCAGTATCTGCAAGCCATCATGTCCTTGCTACTGTACTAGCTAGATTAAAGCTAGTACATTCAATCCCACTTGGATTGCAGCACAGTTTAGAAACAAAGACTGCTCATGGAACTGCTTTTCAATTTTAAACCCACAGTATTTCCCTTCAGAGTCTAACAGAGTCAATGTACTGTCAGTTGCATTGCAGAAAATAATATGAACTATGTTTAATAATACATAGAAAATACACATTGGATATTAAGTCTTGGCATAGAAATTATTAAGTAGTAGTAATAAACCATGGACTAGATAGTAATAGCTCTACATTAAATTACTGTCAGAATAAAATGGAGTATTAACTCTGAAGCATAATTCAATAGTTTAGGGTCTGGTAAAGGACTAGGTATAATAACATAGATCTCAACCATTTGTGTTGATCCTTGAAACCCATAAAAGTATAAACCTAGACAAAGACTAGTCTATAGAGAATAATGGGAATCAGATTACATGCAACTCCCTTCACCTATATGACTGAAAATTATTTCAGAAACCTGTAATGAAGAAGTTTGTTACTCTGTCCTGTTCAATCTATTCTGTTCAAAAGAAAAGCAGCCAAATGATTAATCCTTCCAGTCTGATTTAGTCCTGGCTCCTGAGTTTTCCCAACTGCCTACCACTCCTTGCTGAATTCAGTTTTCTGTAGGGAAAACAGAGGAAGGGGTTGCCACCCTCCTTTGCTGTTTCTGGTGTTACATCTCTCATCCCTTGACCCAAACAGGACCACAGCTCACTGCCAGTGCACTGTTAAAGCTCAAATGCTGTATATGGCAACTGAAGCCATAATTACAGGTGTCCTCTCTGAACAAAGCATGTTGAAAGGGGAAATTTTTTTCTCCCTAAAAGCTAAACAATTTTCCCCCAACTCCAACCATTGGCTCAAAGACAGCCATAAGGGGTCAAGAGAGCTGTGAAACCTTGAGAGACTACTAGTCATGCAGACAATTTAGAGATAAACTACTTTACTCCCTAAAAAACCATGGAACTATTTCTGGAACTCCTGAGGTCAAACTGTATGTGGGGAGGTAAGGAGGGAGCATGTATGACTGACTACAGCTTGTCCTACTTACATGGCATGGCATAAACACATTTTAAATTCCATGACTATAGATACATTATACAAAAATTTTCAATACCTGGGAATATTTTGAGAGATCATAACCACGTTCAAATGCTCATAGCTATAAACTAACATATATATATATATAAATTTCAAGACTCTAGCACCTGAAGACATTTCAAATATTAACTAAATATTTAAGGTTATTAATATGAAACATTTGACTTCCATATTTTACTGAGTTCTTCCTTTATTAATACCTAAAATTAGTACCCATCCTATGTCAAAATTATCTGTGAACTACAGTAAAATGTATGGTTTTATTCTCAATACTTATCACAAAAAGAGATTTGTAGATATATGTACAAAAAATATCATAAAGCCTGTGTTCTGTATGCTGCTGGAAAAAATCTATCATCACTAACAAGGTTACTTTAATAAAAATGGCTTATCTAGGTCTGCAGTATTAAAGAGATTCAAAATGATAGTAAAATAAATCACTGCAAAGGAAGAGTGAAGATTAAAGTACTGAAACTTAAGAAAGGAATATCAAAGTTGATTCAGAATCCCATTTATGAACCTCATCTACTCTGAATAAGACTGAATTTCAAGAATGATACAAAAGCAAGTATGCAATCTGCCCGCACTACATAAATTATGTGTATTTACTCATAATGCATATTTAGTATTCATCAGGAGTATGCTTACAAGAGAGGACACTTACCTGATACAACTTCATGAACTCAGAAATTTAAAAAAATTAGCTAGAGACTGGAATTTAACAATGAGAAGGCTAATGGATAGCTTAGTACCCAGCTTCCAAACTAGCCTAAAGATCTCTCTTTTTCATTAACATATTTGTTTTGCAACATTTCAGAGAAACAAACCGGACAGTTTTCCTAACCTTTTAAGTGGCAGATTCTATTTAGGGTTGGAAGTTCCACATGTGACTATCCCAAAATCATATCTTGATACTTTATATTGAAAGAGATTCTAAAAGCAAATAGTTGGATTTGAGACTACCATGCCAACAGTATCAAATTTGAATTTGATGTTATTAAATAAAATGTAACTTCCTCAGGATTTCTTGTATGCCCTTAGGATATATATTGCTCTAATTAAGAATCAAGCTCATTAATTCTATTTTTAGGGGATTTTTTGATTCAAGAAAGAAAAAAGTACTTATCTTGAAGAAATTTCTTGTACAGGTGGACTAGATGCCAAGAACTTCCTAAATGTCTGCTTACTCTAGATTCTTATGGTTTTTTGGACTGTTTCATTTGATTTTACAAACATATTATTTTACCAAAATTACTAATGAAAGTTACTAGTTAGATATGATTTGGGAGACCGGATCTGTTAGATCCATTATCTGTTAGATATCTATTAGATCTACTATCTATTAGAATATATATCTATATTAAAAATTATTCTTACCAAGATGACTTGAAAAAGAACTGGAAAAAGATGGTTTTCTTCCATGAGGCTGCAAAAACATATTTTAAGATTTATTTAATAACAGAGGAAGTGAATTCTTATTTAACACAGTAAACTCACAAGAGGAACAGAGCAGTAGAATAGCTGTTGCCAAGATCCATGACCCAGAACCTTAGCCTTTGACTAGCTCTCAACAAAAATTACCTCTATTTCAGATATTAAACAGAAACAGCAATGTTATACACTGCTTTGGAAATTACTTCTAGGTCTGCTTCACTGATGCAATTCAAGTGAGTAGAACAGTAATTAATTTAGCCTTTTTTAATGGCAGTAATTAATAAAATGCTGCAACTGTACCACTACACATACTATGAAACAGAGTGCACCATTAACTGTTTGAATTAATAGACTCAGCACACATTATGAAATTATAAATATGCTGCATTTTTTTTAAGAATGCCATGTTAATTAACTTCTTGGGTTTAACATACTTCTATATGATACATTTGTCAGATACTTGACAATGCTGAGCAGTAGTGGCCCAAAAGGAGTCACCTAGATTCTTCTGCATTTCAAAATCAGACAAAACCCAGCATATATATGCTTAAAGATAGAATATTCTCAAAAATCAGCAATATTTTACACCAATGCAGTGTTTTCTATTGCTGGAGCACAAAATACTGTATTAGTAAAGCATGTGTGTCTCACACGCTACGATAACATATGAGTCACATGATTAACTGCATTATATTTTACTCCTTTTTCTGTATTATATTGTCAAATTGGAATAATGATTGTCACCTTTTCTTACACACTGTACTAAATTCCTATTCACCAAGCGCCACAGAGAACACCCAATTGCGTGTCTTAAAATTTTTTTCTTTGTCATCATAATGTCACGGAAGTGCTTCATAAATAATTGGTAGGTTTGACTTTGTGACACAGCAAAGATAAGACTGCATTAAGAAGCCCATGTGATAAATGTAGAATTCAAACACAGAGAGCATGTCTGGGATCTCAGTGTACAACACTCTACAAAGTTGTCTTGCCAGTAGTATGCCAGCTAAAAATACTAAGTTATATTACACAGCTCACTGTGAATAAACAGCAGCAGTTATTTTTGACTAAAACAAGTAGTTAACTCCATGTTTGAAGCTTTACTGTGTAAAACTCTATATTGGCTTCTGGTAAAACAATAATCAGTTTAACTCTGTTTGGTAAGTTATTTGTTAAAAAGAACTCATACATACCTAGAATTATATAGTTCCATTTAAAAGTTTTTATTCATGTCCAATAAGATAAGGGGAGAAGGCGTTATTTTTATAGATAGTATAAGCTAAAATACTAGACTGTAAACTGAAGCACTTAAAAAGAATTGCACATTCTCCTCTATGAATTTAATGAAAAAAATCAGAGGGGGCTAGAACAAACATCCAAAGGTTATAAAAGAAATGCTTCATTTAGATTAATGTCACCTGTAAGAGCCCTGGTTGTTCATATTTGCTGGAATCCCATCTTGTAAAGAAAATATAATAAGGAAAGAAAGCCATGCTTAGAGAAGAACAGTATCTATGAACAACTCAGAATTACTTCCAAGTAATGCAGATATATGCATCATGCATGAATAATGGTTTCCTTTTTCATACTGTTCTTCTATTTCTCTGATCCTTGCCTTCGCCTAAATGTAATAATGATTTTATGACATAGAATCCATATGAGTTAAAGGTGGGAATAAGAAGATCTGCTGCATTGTACAGTACTAGCATGTAGACCTAGAGAAAAGTAAAACATACCCACTAAACTGTTCAAAACATAACAAAACAGTATCCTTTTATGCATCCACATATAAACATTTAACAAAACTAAGTAATAGTCTTGTTCAAACAAATGTGTTCATTTTTTCTTGCATACAGAAATGTTACATTCAACAGAGGGAAAAGAGTTTAGGTAAGGAAAGAAACTCATTATTTCTAAGTTTAGAAGCTTAAATTTAAGGACATTTTCTCTTCTTCTTAAATTGAAGTAAAATTTTTTCCATACGCAATGGAAACAAATTAATAGGTCAGGGGAACATGAAAGCCAATCTCCTCTGGGCCATCTAATAACCCTTAAATAGACAGTTACAGCAGCTTGGACACAGCCAGGTCATAAGAGTGCTGGGATTACAGATAGGAGGACTTATTATATTTGAGGTTCATTTCCAGAGCCAAATCTACCAGTTAAATTAAAAGCCTAGTCCATGCCTGCAAAACAGAATTTTGCTGATGTAGGTATAACAATACTCAATGTAAAAAAAGTCATTTAAACACCACAGACTGCCAAAAAGAGCAGCTACTGTAACAGCAATCATACTGACAAAATGAAGTTTTGCCAGCACAAGCCTACTTATGCTTAGAGCCTATTGAACCACTTAGCCCAGCAAAAGATGCTCACTTTGCTACATAAGCAGCATTTAAACTGTGAACACATTAGCAGTAAAATGCAATCAAATACCAAGAATAGCTAAGCAATCCTAGTTTAGGCAGAACCTAGAAAAATGGTTTTGCAGTAGAGGGTAAATTATGAAACAATTGTTTCCAAACAGTGGAAGTGGTCCCAACTGTTACAGCACCACAAAGTCAGCTATACTTTCTGCTGAGATAAGCTAAGACAAAACTAGAGCCAATGGGTCTGTTCTTTAAGGTCACCTGCCAACCTTTATGATTGAAACAATAAAAAGCTGCAGCCTTGAAAGAAAATTATACACATAACTTAGCTAAAGCATAAAGTCACATCAAGTACTGCATTAAGACAAAGCTTAAAGCTGATGTATCCCAACTTTGCATATATGTGCTCAAGCAAGAGAGTGACTTTATCACACTCGTTGTCTTACATAGTTTTACAAAGGAATTGTTTTAAACCTAGTGAAAGAGGGGTTTAGCTGTGGGATTTATTTCATAGAATGTTATTCTAAAGCAAAAGTATTTTGGTTCTTCAAAGACTATTACTTAATTTATATTAAATTAGGTCCTACCCAGTTTGGAAAATATACAGAATCATCATGTAATACATATGCAAATCATAATACTAAATAATAACACTAACTATATCCATCTCATTTAAAACTATAGATAAATAAACGGTGCTGGCTCAAAATAACTGGTGATCTGATTTTAAAAGACTTGCTATCAGTACAATCTGAATTTTTAATATAGTAATAATTTTCAGAATGAAATTGTGCCTCCAATTTTGCTTTCTAACAATATGCAAAATCTGTTTTTCTAAGAAATTCTAAATTACTTTATTGCAAAACAAAAACCTACTCCAGGACGCTAAACACAAAAGGCTTTTTGTTACAGGTTTGATACCTTAAAAAGATAGAAAATGTGTTATCAGAGAGAATCTTTAGAGAAAAGTTGGATGGGAGGGTGTGGAAATAAGAGTATTACACACATTCTTAGCTGAACAAATGAGTAGAAATGATTCTGCAGAACAGAACTGGTGGACATGCACAGAGCAAGAACCAAGACATTAATTTTAAAGGGATGAAATGTCAAATCCATGATAGAATTTTGAATCCCACTAAGGACTCTTTAAAAATAGGCATGTCTGTTCACATTGCAAAGGCTGGGGGAGACAGCTAAAGGAGAAAATATTCCAGAAATTTATGAAGTAGTGTACTTCTTCTTAACTGTAACATGATGGCATAAAATTAAATGGCAAGTGATCAGATCAAACAAAGAAATACAAAGAAAATACCTGAAGATGATAAAACTTTATATACATGTGGTTATGTTATAGAATAACTATTTATGCTGAAAGTGACTTGTGAAATATCTCTTTTAGTCCACATAAATGAAATGAAGATTACTCCTCAATAGCTACCATCTACAGAACACAACACCATCTTACATGGGTTCTGAAAAAAACCCTCAGAGGTGGCTGAGAAAGCCTCCAGAAAGTATTCACACACACATGACTCCTTCCTGTAGTCTTCTCTGGCACCTACTATTGAACACAAGAGAATGGACTGGACAGTGGTTTAGATTTGTTTCATGCTGAACAGATCATTCATGGCAGAACTGAATTCACTCAAGTCTGCAGCTCCAACTGTAACAACCTAACCAGCTGACTCTTCCTCATTTGGTACTTATATATTTACAAAGCAAAAAATTCACTACCGAAAGTAAAAAAAAACAAGAATGAATGGTATTTGTTCCTTTTTAATGCTTTACATCATTTGAACCTTCCAACATGACTCTTATCAAAAATTCACTTAACAGTAACATCAAACATTTCTCTCACATTTTTACAAGTTAGACATTCAGTAATTGATCAGCAACACGAAAGAGGAAACAAAATTACAGGTTTAAGGTTAATAGCATATTTCTTTACTAAAGGGGAGCTTTCATAAAATGCAACACTAAGGAGTTGTGTTTTACATTAGAAATGGTGATTAGTATTACAGTCTGTACATGACTAGACTATGAAAACTCCCTTGCAATAATGAACTCTGACCACTGCCTTTGATATGAATTACGATGATGTGCAACTTGACAACAGTGTTACTAGCTGACACAAAACATTTCAAGAGTCTGTTTCTGGGCAAGTCTTCCTGCCTGATGTTTTTCGATAAAGCAGCATATATACAAACATTACACCCAACAATAGGAACAGCAAGATCATAAAAATTCTCTGCTGTTTTATATTAGCATTACTTCTCTAAAAGGAAAATCTGGGTTTTTACAACTCAATTTCCATAGATGTGAAACTAGCATAATCAAAACCAAAATCAGGTCCTAAATCTACATAAACATTTCCCAAAGTTCTAATAAAACAGTTTAATCCTCTGGCAATCTCTCTCAATCCATCTGGACTGTGATTTTCTCACTCATGTTGTACACCTCTAACATGTAGTTCTACTGCTCAGTTCAGCTGGACTAGGCCCTACGGCTTACCTGTTATCAGAACTACTCCATTTTATTTTATTCATATTCATTACAGAAAGTAAAACAACACATAAAAAGAGAGAAGTAATATAGAAGTAAATAGACCTACTTTTTTAAAATGAGCATCTCAACCATAAACTAGGAAATTAAAATGACTAATGAGAAGAACAAAGTATTTTAAAGCAATTAACATAAGCCCATATTAATCAAGGGAAGGACTAAAGCACTAGACTTCTAGTATAGTGGCAAAGAAATACATCTAAGACAATCTATGCATAACATCAATAAATTATTAAAAGCAACAACTGAACTCCAAAGAGTTTGGGTTTGGGTTTGTTTGGGGTTTTTTACTGTTTGTTTTTTGAAATCAAGAGCAAAGATTTTAAACTGTTTCAGAATATAGTAGAATGTAACTAAATTGATCCACTGATGTAGATCATAATAGTGTATGAAAAGACTATCAACTTATTCCTAACAGCAACCCTAAAATGTGCCTTTAATGGTCTTTAAGAGATGATGCATAGGTACAAATAGTAGCATTAACAATGTTTGAAAATTGGACAATTCTTGGATGATTCCAAAAACACGACAATGGTTACTTTGATTAGTCAGGACAATTTGCTGCAACGTATGAGGTTGATCCATCTATCATCTTCACAGATACTAGATCTGTGGTGTTTAGAAGCAGCAGATTTTTTTGTTGTTGCTCTTCAGCACCCTTCTGGTTCAGTTTCTGATGCCTTTTCCTCTTTTTTAGTGCAGCCTAATGTTTGCCTGGAAGATTTATTTTTAAGGACAGGAGGTGAGAAAGGTTATTTAATTTGGTTCCCTGTCCTTCATCATACATCTAAGAAGGGTGCCTTGCTATTAGTTTTTAGGTGTTTCTCCCTCAGGAAATGCCCTTAATAGACTACTGGAATGTGTCCCACTTCCATGATCATTATCTGATGCAGTATCTGACATTCCTCCCTCCACTTCTGTTCTATTAACTTTACTGTCTCTCTTCCTTGAAACCAAAGTTGTCTATTTTAGCAACCCCTAAAATTCAGACTCCATAGTTCAGAAGGTTTAGCTTTCAGACACATTAATGTCACCAAATGCTATGAGTTTCTGACTAAAGGTAGGCCAAGTAGCTGCCTAAGAGAGCACACAGTTACATTCCATAAGGTTCTTTGTAAGGCAAAAAGGCAGCTTAAGAATCATGATCCAGTAAAAGTTTCCTGGAGTAGCACAGTATAGATTCTATTACAACAGTCAAAACATTTAAGAGCAGTGAATTGGTATATCATACAGGTATAGCTATATCATAGTTATAAAAGAAACAAAGAAATTCACAAAAAATCCTCATTACTAGGAAAAAACCTAGCAATCGGATCAGTACAGACCACAGCAAAGAGCATAAAAGACTCAAAGCACGAACCAAAAAACCCCAACCCATTATAGATTATGTCTGACTTCCTATCTATGCATATAACCTATACACTAAGTTGGCAAACACACAAAAGGACAAGTTACCTATGATACTGTTCTTTCTGAATGCAGACTTTGCATAGTTAAATCACACCTCAGCCTGCTGCAGACATTTGCTCCCACTGTGAAAAGTTCTATTCCTCCAAAAACTCTTTACACAGGTACAATTCATCAAGAGCAATTAATGCAAAGGGGAAAAAAAAAACTAATGCAAATTTACAGTAGTCCAGAAATTAATCAATAACTAAAGTTTAACTTTCATTAACTATCCTTAATATCAGTGATTTCTTTTGAAATCAGCAGTCTCAATATAGCTAAATATGAACTCTGCTATTAATTCTCACACTGGTTTTAATGTTCATAATTTTTCTTGTCACAAACCACTAAAAATTCTTGAAGAAGACAAGGCAATAAGCATTTAGGAGAGCCACAATAGAATATTACTAGAAGGTTTAAAGCCAGACTATTTGCTATGAGCCAAGTATAAAACAGACAACTGATGGACAAATTCGGTTCAAAGCTCACTCTTCCAACATTTACTATTTTCTTAATAAACAAACTCTAAATGAGGTTGTATCAGACAGCAACTCTCGTGTGATCTAAAAGGGTACCTGATTCAATTATACTCTAACCCATTCAGGTCAAAACAGAGAAGAAAACACTCATCCTTTTCTGAAACTGGATTTTCTTCCTGTGGATGCTCATATGATTAGATGTCCAAATAATTAAAAGTGTCCACAGAAACACATTAAAATTGGGGTTTTTTACAGCTACCATCTTACGCAAGAGAGAACTTACATTGGTGAGAGATCTAATTCATCAACACACTAATGGGTTATCACTAGAGTTTTTCACTGCTAAATTGAAAAGCAATGGAGTGGAAGAGCTCCTACAACAGAGAGTATTAAAAATTACCTCAACAGTGGAGCAATGGCAAAGAGTACAAAGTATTTTTGTATTCTTATAAAATGCTAATTAAAGGAATTCAAAACATGTATTGTAACTACAGTATTTTATCATAAGCTTAAGAAACATCAAAACCATAACTTGAGTATCTGTGTCTATGCCATATATAACAAACAACCTGTAACAGAAAACAGAAATGCCCAAAAATAGTAGGAGGAAGATGAAATCTCTTTTCTCTGATATCACAATTTAGCTAATTTACAGTATCAGCTATGAAAAAAAGGAAACAAAAAAAATTGAGTGCATCTGTGTCTCCTTTCAAGTGCTAAAATAAGAACTGCTCAAATGCAGATACCTCTATCAGGGAACATACAGGTAAATCCTGAGCTGATGGTAAGAAGAATGAGAAGCAAGAAAATTGGTAGAATTATTAAAGAGAGAGCAAGAAAGCGAGAATCGGTTAGGTGAACATGTCTGAGAACAAGCTATCATACGGAACAAACTAAATAAAAGCACACACTAGTCCTTGTCCTCCTCCCAATTCACTCTTTACATCAAAATAATAATACTATTATTAACTATTTTCAAGAGACATTGCAACAGCATGGTAAACACTAATTTAACATTTTGTCATTTTTCAATCTTTTTACTACTGCTGCTTTCATTCATTTAAAATTGCAGGAGAAATCACCCATCCTTGAAAGCCAGGCATTGTGGATAAAATGTAAGCTTGAAGAAGCCACAGAGATTCAATGCAGTGACTTACATCACTCTCATCAGTACTAAAATGCAGTAGAGTTTTTCCACTAAGAACAAATTAAATCCCACAGGATTTGTGTCTAGTGTTATTTATTTACTCTCCATCACAATTTTTGCAGATACTTTCCATCTTCTAATGAAAAGTGCAAAAGAGAGCATATGCCTTGAGTAATTTTGAGCTTCATGAATACTGATTAATTACTCATTGAACCAAAACAGAACCAATTGCCATATAGTGTTCACCATAGCATGTACCTGGTTTCCATTTTGTTCACCAGCAATTTGCATGAATATGAATATTTTATTCACCTTTCTAATGCTTTTGAAGCATTGGCTACTTCCTGCAAAATTTATTGGGAATCCAAAGAATAAAGAAAAAGATAGACCAAGGGAATTGCCTAAATTGTGCTCCTTTAGAAACCCAGCCAAACACATGATTTAGTGAAAGTAAAAGAGGACTTTAAAGTATTTGAGAAACACAACAATTACAGATGGGTTAGAATCTGGAATCTGATAGCCAATTCTTAAGGAAGAGTGCTGGACATACTGGTATTTCAAATTATTAATAGTTCATTGATAATCCACAGTTGCTCTTTAATAATATTAAGAAAAAAATTCCTGTTTAATGCCAGATGACCATGAGGATGACTGTGCATCCACAATCTATCTACATTGGTAGATTGCACCATACATAATGGCAAATACATATGATTTCTCAAATAAAGCAAATTCAGTAGGAAGAGGAAATGTGCTGCTAACATAACCAGCAAGTATTCTTCATAACTCTTACAGTACTAGAATGTCTGTGGGTTAAATCTAAAAATGAAAAGCTGTCTACTTGTTTCTAGAATACATAAAATCCTACAGTAGCATAAGCAGCTTCTTTACAATGAAAACTGTTTTATACAATTCAAAACATTTAAAATCTCAAGTCTCCTTATTTCCTAGTTAATTTGTAGTCTACTAGTATAGTAAAGCACCATTCCCTGTAGCATCATAAAAGATTAAAAGATGATGTTTCATCTTTTGTAATAAAAAGTGGGAAAACAAATTAAATTTCCTTGGTTTTTCTTTCCTTGTGCTCATTTCAATCAATCAAAGCAAGACACTACAACGCTTATCAACCTCTGAGCCATAACACTATCAGACATCACAAAGAGACAATGGCCAATGACAAGAATAACCACATTTTTCAGGCATATCCAGGAAGACAGATCCCTCCTTATTACTATCAACTCACACAGTTTAATTTGTATGTACGACACAGTTTTTTATTCTTTTCTGGTCCATCACAGTCTAAATTTTTGAACAAGAAGAAAGCGATATTAAGATACTTCTAAACATACTGAGTCTACCTATATCAAAAATTAACATTTGCATCTAGGAATTTTAAGGGTAGATATATTTGCAGGAGAACTGACCAGTTTTCAAGTGAATTGACTGGTGTATACATTTAGAAAAGCACCACCTTTGTCCTAGTCACAAATATGTTTAGCTGAACAACAATTTTGATAATGTTTTAGGTTTGCTTTGGGATTTTTTTTACATTTTCAAAGACAATTTTATTGTTAAAATTCTTCAGATATTGTCTCTAGTGTTTCATTGGCTAAATCCAGATTAAAATAACCAGGATGATATAAAATTGACAGAAAATATGTAAGATGTGTTCTATAACAAAAACTCTCCAATGATTTTTCTAAATCATAGTGCTAATCAAAGAAGTACAATAGTGAGATCTGTTATTGCTGATCCCTAATAGGAGAGGAGAAATTGAAACAGAAGGAACCAAGAGCAACAGAGAATGTGTAGTTGCATCACCTCACAGAAGCAGGGCTGCGGTCAGTCAGGGCCACCAGCAGTTTCAGAGCATACATTGGTATTGGGTCTGGAGCCAGCAGAATGTGCTCATACCTGAAAAGCAAAGGGGGAAAGGGGCAGAAAGAGTGGGGGGTAAAAAAGTCAAGAGATACACATCAAAAATTGATACTAAAAATTCATCATTTCCCATTTCCAAACTTTATAACTACAATGGAAATACAAGGCTGTTTCAAATTGTACAAAACAACAAACAAGACTCACTTAGAAACAGTATTTTAAAACCAGCATCAGATTAAATGTAAAAGCAGCATTAATAAGAGAATACATTTTTAGAGAGAGAGATAATTATAAAATACGTATACATATGCTTCTGTGTATATATGTGTACATATAGAGATTTTCAGGTTATATACATAAAACATTCATGTTTTAGAACTATAAATTATAGTAAAATATATTTATAAAATATTCTCCTTGTCTAGACGTGCAACACTTCTTTATTGATCTATATTATTTTATACGTAAAAAAATCTATTCTTCAAGGGACAAGTAGTATATGAGCATCAAAATATCAGGTAGAAGATTTATTGAGTGCTTAGGAAGATTATCAACCAAATTATATATGATTAGGCTCAATATTTTGTATACATAGTCATTCATTTTTCTTAAAATTGAGAGAAACTCACATTGAGGTTTATACTTTATCTCAGATTTCAAAAAATATTGCTTTCACTGCAGCATACTTTCATTGTTCAAGTCACATACACCAGCAGAATATAAAAGTACTCTAAAACAATGCTTATTGAGGGCTGTGGCAGAAAATAAACCAAGAAAAACATCTTCAAAACATTTCCAAGTATCACTTCATGGAAATCTTGGTAAGGGAAAACAGGCTGCTGAAAAACAAAATGGACTTTGCTGCTGCTACTAACATTCTAGTGATGCCCACCCAACACACAGGGCTGATTTTTTACTGTATTTAAACAAAAACGTGTGTGGATGACAGTAGGATACAATGATGCAAGTGAGAAAGATACAAGTATAGAAAACCACAGACTCAGTTATATCAAAACAGTCTTTGATTTCAGCTAGTCCTACTCCAAATACATGGAAGTAATGGAACAGGAAGTGTAAATATCTTCATTTGCAAAAAAAAAAAGCAAAACCCATCAAGAATAAATCAAGAACAAATGAAAGGATTAATTGTAAGAAAACATGGTATGTTACCATGTTATGAGCAACAAAATGCTTCCACAAAATAAAAACTTGTAGTGTTCTGGTAAGAGGAAGGGAGAATCATGCAAATCACTGAAAATTTTACATCTTGAGATCCCTAGTACTGTCTGAACTGAGGAATCTGGATCACTTCCCACCACCTTCATGCTAGCATGCACCTACCATGTGTTACCTCTTCCCCTCTCCGTAGACACTACACCTCAGCACTCTGACATGTGCAGGAAGTAAATCTAGAGGGAGAGGTTTGCTTGCCTACAACCAGGAGGGACAAGCACACCAGCCACACAGCCTTGATGCAGCCTGTAGGAGCTGCTCACAAGGGTTAACACACCTACACAAGCACACAGCCTATGGGCAATGTGTCATGGCTACTACACACTTGAATGTGCCACTGTAGGGTTGCAAACCACATTAGAGTATCTACAAAGCTATCAGTTACAAGTCAGTGTTGGCTTCAGGTCTTGAGTGATTAAATTCTCTTTTTACAAAGAACAGATTCCAGCTCCCCAAAGAAAACCCTTTCTCACTGGTCAATAAAAAGTCTTTTATTAAAAGAAGAAAATACTGTAATACATTAGTAGACACTGATTCCAAGAGCCCTACACATGAGCAATATATATTTCTACCAAACATAATGGGACTTGCAATTTTTATTTTTTTTTTCCAGAGACCATAACTAAATCTTCTGAGGCAATCAAAGATGCTATCAGGTGACTCAGATAACAGGAGTCATCTTTCACTGCATAAGACGTGGATTTAAGTCTCCAAAACTGTAATTCCTAACAGCAGTTACAAATGAATCAGCCATGCTAGCTTAAAAAACAGACACTTGGCAATATACTTGTTTATATAAACACATCAATATGTTCCCTAAACAAGGTTTTAACAGTTTTAAGCTTTCTAAGCATTACACTTGAGAGACACTGTTATTACTTAGCACACTTAGCATTCTAATTTCTTGAGGTTCAATAAAAGAGTCTCACTTCACTTCCTTTTCCTTGAAGCTCTCTGCCATCTTCCCCCAAAACAATACTAGGAAAGGATATTTCTAAGGGAAGATGCAGTGATCCATCAAACCAAATACCACATGAGAAAACACAGATAACTAGAGTCAATGTCTTAGCAATTAATATAAACACATTGGCTAAATAAAGGCCATTAGGAGCTATGAATATATGAATCTTCTCAAAAGGGAAAATATACTACGCTTGAGATACTTTCTTAAATGAATGAGTCATCAAATGATTTCACTACCACTTACCACAGAACACTTCAGTAACAGTAGCTCTTGTTATCTTATTGCAAAAGTTCCAGACTTCTTGGGTGATTTCTCATGGGCGGCTCTTTGCAGCACTGACTCCTCCCTCCTCACAGCACAGCCAACAAACTCCAGCATACTTCTCAGCCAGCTAACCCACTCTTTTATAGCCCTCATCCTTATTGGACACAGCTGTGGCCTATTAAGGGCAGGCTTGTTCTTAATCTTTGGTGATTAGTACAGCTGCAACTCCTCAGGGGTGAGATTGCCTTCTGCACTATCTTTGTTCTCTTACATTCTATCCCCCCACAAGTAGCTGTAGGGGGCATTTTATAAGGGTTTTGTGAACTTCAGGTACCACATTGTAAGGAGTTATTTTGTCAATCTTTTCTATAAACAACCTTGGCAAAAGGAACTAAAGATTTAGGGATGTAGACTCTCTTAAGCTCTTAAAAAAAAGAATATTATGTCAAGCATCCTGGATTTCATACTTGCAGAACTGCTTGGTAGTCTATTGAGAACAAACTACACAAACCTTCAAATAAAATATAACTTTATTTACACACTTCTCTCTTTCTGCTGATTCTGGCTCAATTTTTAATGATAGCTAACTAGGATTGTTAGAAATTAAAATGAAATAGAGCTGATGTTTCAATTTTTGATTAAAAAATCTGGATATAAAGCATTTGCCATCTATTCACTGTCTACAGCTGCAGGTTTCATTTTGGTTATGAAACATTCAGGAAAATAATCTTTCAATGAACTGAAATTTAATGACACTGTTTCATTCAATTCAATCAAAACCCTACGAAGAAGCTAACTTTGTAATCTATAAATGCACAAATATTTAACGAAATTACCATTTTATTGATGACGCAGAAGATGAGAAAAGAGTAGTTATCACTGCACTCCTGCATTTATCTCAAAATGAAATCTACTTATATTTTATTCATAGTGACCCACATTCCATTTCAAGGGTCAGTTTTACAGTTAAACAAATTAATTTGAGAAGTATATTTATAGGAATAAAATATACACACAAGTGTGTAATATTACAATCTTCCCTGAAAAGAACATCCCATATTAAAACTAGATGCCACTCCCTTCCATTTTCAACAGCTCTCAGTAGATTCAAAAGGGGTGGGAATATCTACTTCCCTCCACAGAGTGCCCATGAACCAATGATAATCATATACCTCCCCTCTTTTGACTGTCCTCCAGCTGAGTTGGATTCTTACCCATCCCTTCCCCAGCAACAGAAAGACTAAACAGTATCAGCAAAAAGCTCTTCAGCCTCCAGTGTTCTATCTCAGCTTCAAAAGATTTCAACTTTTCAAGTAACCCATATTTCATGGGATAGAGCCTTACATTATCTTCACAAGTAGATTACTCTGACTCTTAGAACCCCTCCCTTCTCATCTCTACTAATGAGATGGGGAAACTGATTGAGGAATTACTTAAACCCTGGATTCAAGATCCTGAGCTGCTGTAAGGCCCTTTTTCATGCATCTGCCACATAGCACATCCTAAGATGTCATAGCAAAGTCCCCAACATAGGATAATATTTAGTCTCAGGCCAAAAAGCCCTTCCACTCCATTGAGCTAGTAAGCTTGAAGATAAAAGTTAATTGGCTGGTTTTCTTCTAGTTTGTAATTAGCATGACACTTCCCTCCAAACACACATCCCCCTGTTTAATGAGAGCCATTGTGTAAGATGGACATGTCTACAAAGGGCAAGCTTCAGAGCAAGCACAGAACTTTCTCCTTTGACTTCAGGTCTCTTCCTCTATCTGAGGAAAATTATCTGACAGCTTTTAATAATGTTTTTAATAATAAGATATGCTCTATTTTAAAAATAATATTTCCAGTTGCCATTTTAATTTGTACTGATACACCCTACATTGCCCAGAGGAAAAATTTTGAAGAAAGGTGTTGAAGTTTCTCTACAGAACTGTAAGATTTCCATTCAATTCTCTGTCAGAGAGAAAAGTCTACACACCTTACATGGATAAAACTTTGGTCCTCAAACTGTAAGAACATTACTCAATTAGCAGAGAAAGTCTCATATTTGGAAAAGACACTGGGTTCTGATCATAATTCAGCATTCATTCCTCCAGCCTTTTCCCACTTATTTAGTGTAGGGGTGGTGAACAATTTTCTCACTTGGGGCAGCTAAGTATTGACCATTATTAACTTTTGAGGACCACACAGAAAAATACTCTGCAGCATTATGAGAATAATGTAAAATACAACTGATGACTCATCACTACTGTACTTGTCTTGTGCTCCTTCCCTCTACTCACAGATGTTACCAGATGTTACACATCAAGGTGCATAACACAGAGAGCTCTCTTTATGCTCACCTGCAAGTTAGCATGAAAAGAGAGGCCTCATTTGACCATAAACCATGTAAATGAAGTTCCAGACCATATCTTGCCTACAGGCTGTAGTTTCATCTACTGTGCTGTAGGGTTTTACTGCTGCTTGGGGCAGCAGGAAAGGACAGCAATTTAGAGGCAATAACCTCTGGGTGAACCATGAAGGATTAATCCATGATGTACTGTTCCTTTAAAAAAAGTTTCTATGTCATTCCATATGCTTTCAGAACATCTTAAATAAAGGTACAATATCCAAAATAGACAAAAACGATGTAGTTAGAATGTTCTGACTTTATAAGAAGAACAAAGAGAAGTATTTAAATCACAGCCCAAAAGCTAGAGGGAATCCTGTTTTGCTCAAAAAAGTAGCCAGAGGCACAGTATCATAAATGAGTGTCACACAGAAGTTGTGTTTGTGTTGCATATGAAAAAATACTAAATAAACCTAGGAGGAGATGTTAGGCAAAGAATTCTGGCAGCAGTTAATTGCTATTCCCCTTTTGACTTAGTCATTTAAGCACAGAAAGGATGGCTAAAACAAACACACTGTCAAAATGGTGGGCGTATCGAGTTATTCCCCATTACTGGAGAAATATTATACTTACTGAGGCAGCAGTAAATCTCTAATGAGAGACAGAAGCTTGTTGTTTGAGTTGAGGCTCTCCTCTTTCTCCTCATCCATGACTTCATGGCTTAAAAGCACTGATGTGGTTTCTGAGAGCAACCGCAAGCTCAAGAGTCTCCATTCCTCTTGAAAATAAAGGTGCCAAGAATGTGACCACACTGAAATATAATTAAAACAAACTGTGGAATTTGTAGAAACTGTAGCTGATATGTCTGTATACTTACCATTCTGACTGTGGACCAAAGAAACAAGTGGTGGGATGATAGAGTCTTCAACCTAAAACAGAGATTAGAAAGATGTGGCTTAGATCATTCACAGAGGAAAAAGATAGAACCGAGATACACTATCATCTATGTTTATTTTGCTGCTAGAGCCCTTAAACAAAGAGTTGAATAACCATGGAAATTCAGCCATAATCACTCTTATAAAGCCACCAAGTTAATTTTTCTCTGGTAAACTGCCATAAAATTACAGACATGAATATACCTTTATACAGAAAAAACCAGTAACTTTGGTATAATTCATTGTCAGGGACTTTGAACCTAAAGTACAGAATTCAGTGCAGATGTAATATATTAAGAAAAAAGAGTATTAGAGTATCTTAATCCTGATGTTTTAATCCATAAACTAATCATTGAATAGAGTTCAGATGAAAAACAGAATGGCACAGAATTAAAATACATCAAAAAAGATGTATTACCTCTAAGGAAATATCCCTAAGCTTTATATGGAGTATTGAAAATATTTTAACTTCTTCCCTTCTGGTAGTACACAGTCTTCCACTAAAATGTAAATTTACATTACTAAAGACTTGCACAATGAAAAATATAATCCAGTCAACTTTTTATTGTCCATGAGGGTATTGTTACAAATCTATCCTCTGTCACAGGACTAGTCAGGTCAGCTCCATTTGAAATCAACTGATGATAAACTAGGCTATGGCTCAGTTACAAAATAGTGTATTATTAGTCTTCTTTGTAAGAGAGTTTCTAATTCTTAAATCACTGTTAAAATATAATTTATTTAGACAGGCTATGCTTGGGTTTTGGGAAGAGGATGGATGAACAGCCCTGCAATTTTTAAGCACCTCCTAGGATTTACTTATACAAAGAAAATTGCTGTGTAGATTCTCACTGCACCATGGACAGGATTTGGCGTAACAAGACTGCGTTATACTCGGTCCCATGTGTTTTGTTTCAGTAATTAATATGAGAAGATAAAATTTCCCTAGATACATGCAGCTACTAATAAGAAACATCTATAGAAGTACATATGAAAAGGGTCACTAACTGAAGTTAGCCTCTACCTAGCAATAACTGCAGTTAGCAACTCCATCACTACTGGTTGGTGGACTCTGTTAAATCAATCTCTGACATTAAGGGACTCATTTACTTCAGCTTTTTTCATTTCTGAAAAAAACTACTACAAAATGCTTTTGTTACAAACTTTCAATAAAAGAAGTAAAAACTTGACGTATGGAAGCCAGACTACTCTTGCAAGTACAAATAGCCTTTACACCTATATAGATAATGCTATATATCATAGATGCAGTGACTTTTGTAACATTTCATAATTTTGAAATATTTCATTGTCTTTTTGATTAAATAATAAAATTGCACTGCATTCCAACGACTCCATTAGTGCAGGTTTCTAAACTGTTCTACAAATGGTAATGTATCAGCTATAACATACTAGTGAGGTAGGAAAAAAATTGTGTGTACTTGAGACCTTTCAGTCCAAGAAACCAGTTCAACTAGTGCAAAGATTCTCAAATGAAGAAGCACATGTAAATGGTAAATTAAAGGTGTGAAACACAAAAGAGGAAAAGATGTAGCTCTCGATTATCTGAACCAACCTAGAGTCCCTGGATATTATGAATCACTCAACAGCAGGAGCATTGACTCAGACTTATACCAATTAAGATGACAGTATACAACAGTACAATGCAATTTCAATTTCTAAAACTTACAATCTTCTATCACTTTAATCTAGCATTAACAGTAGTCTTTCCACATTAGTGAATGTAGTTAAGTCAGTCATAAGTATTTTCTAAGATAAATATATTTTCAACTGTCATCGTAAAGAAGATTCTTTAGGTCTTAAATGACTGTAGTAGCTTAGTCTGAACTTTTTCTAACACAAACCTCAGTTTTAGTAAACAAACTGATTAGAAAGGAATTCTCCATAGAAGGTGTTTGCCTCATGTCAGTCCAGTGTGGTGGGGAAATCAACGAAATGAAGCACTAATCCTATGGAAAATTATTTTATTATGAAAAAGCATATCAGAAAGCATACGCTGAAGGGGGAAGCATATATTAAATTTTATATGAACCTTAAATTAGATACTTCCTAACTCCACAGCCCTAATCTTCTCTCCATGCCATTTGGGTCACTGGTTTTCACTAATGTGTATATAAATTTGTAAAGAAGGTATGAACTTGCACATGAATATTAAGGTGAAATAAACTGAAGTGCAACAGTACATAAAATATTTTTAACAAATTCACCAGTAAATTGCAAACATATCTGTCATTTATGTACAGAGAAGAATGATACTAGTATTTTGGCACTGAAATAAACAGAAGAATATTCAGACAAAGATTTATTTATCCCTCTTTTGAATGGCTGCTGATATGTGTGGAATCAAATCTCCATATATGCATGAAGATAAGTCAGATACAGGTTTTTTTTTTGTCTCAGTCTTTATCACTGAGATTGCTCATCAAAAAAGGAAATTATTCTTCTTTAAGCCTAAACAGACTAAATAGGTTGAACATGATTATAGCTCTAGATGAGTTCCTACCACCTTGTAAATAGCCTGATATTCAGTTCATGATACATCCTTAGCTGCACAAAACCACCACTACATAATTCTGTAATGATGGCATTCCAAGGCGGTGCTGCCATAACTGTGCTATCATTTACCCAAAACAGCAATGAAATTCTAGAACTTCCATACACACTACATTCACATCTAACTATAATATATATGTACAGGACCAAAAAAAAAACCTAGCTCAAACCTGGTAATCCTGTTTCTGACAGCTGGAATGGAGTAAAGAGGAGTATGAGAAATAGCCCAAGCATAAAGCACACATCTAGTTTCTAGAAAAGTACCTCTTGAATTAAGAAACTTCCTAAGCTGGAGATGTATCCGTGTTTTTGCATTAAGCCTTTTCTCCCATATATTTGTCCCATCCTATCTTAAATGTATTTATACTGTTAGCATGTGCAATAGTTACAGCACTGCATTTAACACTTGAATTATGCCTTATGAAGACATATCCTTGCTTACTTTAAAGCAGCTAACTTGATACCCACATATTATTACTTTACAAAAAGCATGAATTATTATTTCTAATTCATCTTTCCCTGCCATTCATGCCATGAACTACAGAGTATTTTGTTTCCAAGATGTTCTTTTCTACACAGACCCTTCTTGCATGATCGAGCTGTACTTTTTCTTGATAAACTTCATTCCCTTTGAGACTGAATGACCACTGCATTCAGTATTTGAGACCTGAGTGCACCATGGCACAATGTTTTCTGCTTTTTTGTCTGATCGTTCGCTAGTAATTTCTAATAATCTAGTTGTCTTTCTGTTTACTGCTCAGTATAAAGCTATCATTTCCATAGAAAAATAAGGCTGAAAGACTTCCAGAAGTTATAAGTAGTTTAGAGTTTGACACTGCATATGTACAGCAGAAATTACTTTCCCCGTACCCATTACTTGTCATTTATCAGTATTGAATTGCATGTCATTATTTTCCTTTTAGTCAAATCTAAAAGCCTTGTGCAACTTCTCTGTCAGTTTTAATTTTCACTACTGTGAATAATTTAGTGTCATCAGTCAGTTCTGTCACCTCCCTATTCATTTCCTTTTCTGGATTAGCAGCACATTTTGCAACAAACCTTTCTAAGGCACCACTCTTAAAATACCTAAATTTTTAAAAACTAATCTCTATTCTCCATTTAGTAAATTTTAACTAGTTAGAAGTTGATTAGCCTGTGGGTAAGAGGGCAGGGACACTAATGAATTTGAAGTCTTTGGTGCACGACTTTGTCAAAACCTTTTTGGAAATACAAGTATTCTATCCAGAGCCAGAACATCTGTCTCCATAATGTTGAGTAATTTCTGCAAAGAAAACTTGACTAGTGAGGTATGAGCATCACTGAGAAAAGCCTGGCTCCATCCTCTTGACAGCTCCTCCCCCCACTTAGGTATTTATACTCATTAATGAGGTCTCCTCTCAATTGTCTTCTCCATGCTGGACAGGTCCAACTCCCTCAGCCTTTCCTCATGAGGAAACCCCAAATCATCTTTCTTCCTGCCTTCACACTTCTCAAAGCATTTGCTCGAAGCACAGCACATTCCTCAATGTTTTAATATCATCAGTAATCTCACAGAATGTAACAGAAAAAATAACCTAATGCATGTTAGAATGGGTTGGGAAGAAAGATGACACTTCTGTAATTTTTATTTAAAATTCTTCAGAATCTTCATTGAGGATTTGGCTTTTTTCTTATTCCTGGGAAGAGACAGCACTGATTGACTGACTCAATATGCCAATTAGAGAACTGTTTGCATGAAGAAGTCTCATGTCATCTGGATTAGCTTAATAGACAGAAAGCCACATGCAGTGTAGTATTTTAATCTACTTGAAAAGGGAATGTGATTGAAAAACTTCTGTACAATATGTTCATATAGTCACATCCTACACTGACAAAATTAAGATGTCAGTGGTTAGATAAGAATAGCCTGTGGATGAAGAACACTCATGCTGAACCAAGAAAAAAGCACTTGCAGAAGTTTCTAACCCTTGTGTTGTCATCTTTATTGAAACTAATAACTCCCATATTGTCAAACAGTAGGTTTCCCTGTCATATGACTTTTCCCTTGACTTCCCATCAAGGAACTCATCATGTTTTAGGTGCTTTCATTTTAGTCTGATTTTTAAAAGTAACTTTTAAAACCTTGAGGAAGAGAATCACTGCTGACAACTTTGGCCTTAACCAGAGAACAACTTCAATGTTTTGGGTAGAAGATTATATGTGTAGTACACAGATCATTTCTGGGAGCTAGTTGGAGTATAGAAAGGACTCCCACAGGAATCATCTGCCATCATGAGCTTCTTCACCGTTTTAAGTACTCTGAATTTGAGCATGTCCCTTTTTCAGGCAAATAAATATACTTAACACAAAATAGAAAAATGCAAATTATAGTCAGCATGTCTTCTTCCAGTTAATTATATCTAAATCTTATACCTAGATCTTGTATCTTATATCTAAATCTTTTAAAATTGGAAAATCAATATTATTATAACACTCAGTATCTGAATTTAGTAAGTATGTTCACATTTTAGATAGGTGCAATAAACAAGTAGTTGGACTTGTACCAGTTTGAGAAGCTGAGGTTAATACTTCAGTCTATACAGACTCTTCTTAATGATCCTCAACATCATATTTGCATACCTGAAAATCTGGTTTAGTAAAAATTTACCAAGTCACACTTATGTTATTCTTTATGTTTTGTAGAAATGCACACATCTGCATGCAAAATGAAATTACTGCTCACTGCTGGCTTTCATTTAAGCACTGTCAATTAATTTCCATTGACTTTATCACTCTTTGCAATAGCTAATATAGTCAGTCTCCATAGAAATTAATCTCCTCAATAACTGACTTCAGGTTGATGGTAATCAGAAATTTAAGCACAGATGCCCACAATTTATTTTATTTTCTTTGTTAAAAGTACAAATACAAAAGTAAATCAAACATGAACTAAAACCCAGAACAAGTAATTCTTCTCAAAGTGGGAATGAAACTGAGATGTTGCTCTTAAATTCCTATTAGTTTAAACAATTCTCACTTTAATTAAACTAAAAACAGAACTCAAATGAAAAACTTTCTGGTTCTGCTTGCTCATTACAGCCCCACTTTTCATTACAATAATTAAACTTTATTAGAAATGCATTTAATTTCTGATTAGAGACTTTAGAGCAATGTCACAGTAAGAGCAGAAAAAAACTGCATCCTCTTAAGAAGGTTTTGGCCTTCACCCAGCCTCACTCCCTAAAATCCTGCTTGTAAACAACTTGGCCGAAATGATCAATCCAGGCTCATCCTTCCAAGTTCAGCCTAGGATTTCAATTTCTCTCCAGTAAAAGTGTGTCCTATTAACTACTGTAATACTTAAATATTGATCTGGAAGATTGAACATGTCTTGCTTCAACATTTTAAAAAAGCACAACATTCTGCTGTGTGCTGGAATTTATATTCATAGATTCCAGTCATGCTCAGCCAGCAGCAATTAGAAGATATCCCTCGAGCAACAGCAATTCCAAAAATAGTCTGTATGCATCATAGAAGATGAAGTACCACTTTCCTCTAAAGTAATGTATGCTGTACATTCAAGTATAATTAGCACACTAGACTTCATAAATAGTATTAAACTAATTACTGTTTGCACCACTAGTGGCAGATGTGGTTAGAGATTATTAATTACAATGGACAATTTTTTGAATTTAACATAAAAAATGCAAGGTAATTTGACCACTTTATTTTATGTCTGAATGACTATTTGCTGAGTGTCAAGAGGGCTCTTTTAAATTAGCAAGAACTGTTATTTATGAAAATCAGCAAATGAAGTAACAGATTTTCTTAAAAAAAAGAGAGGAAAAAAAAAAGAAAAAAAAAGCTGTAAAAACTGTTCATTGACAAGGATACAATTTTATACCCAAACCAGGGAAACTACAAAAGAATTACTGGACAACCATGGTTAGAAAGAAAGTTTTATCTCTAACTACATAACTGATATGTTGAGATGGATTTTAAATAAACATCTAAAACCTCCTGCACATGAACTGAAGTAAACTGCTCCCCAGAAATCTAGTTACTTTAAAACTCCCCTATTGTGACCCATGGGTTACTTAACAGAGACTAGGATAGTTACTCCCTGGCTTCAGGAAAAAGTTCTGCTAAATGTGGAGATGGGCACAGGGGAAGAAGAGTTGTAAAGAGGAATTGTCTCTTCCAGAGAAAATCCCCAGACCATTAAAGTTGAAACAGGTAGAGGAATTTAATTTCATGTGCTGACACAAGGTATCGCAATTTCAGTCAGTGCTGATGGACCCCTATAAAAAATGGTATATATATCTGTCAATAGAAGAGACACTGGTAACTCACAAAACTAAAGCAATTATTTTTTAAAACTGAGGTGATTCTAGAAGGCTACAGATATAGTGAGAAGCAGGGTGACAGGCAAGTAGGGAGATATCAGTAGGCATTCATACACTTCACCTACACTTAACATTTCATTTCTAGGTCACTGTTGCCATATCAAAGTAAATTGAGCAGTACTATTTCCCCTCTGACTACTAATTGGTTAGGTTTTTTTGCATAAGGATCATTTTCTTGAACATCACTCTTGTGAGAATCCATGAAAAAAATCCTATTAAACTTTTTAAAATTCCAATTCATATTTTGGATTCATTTTACTATTTTCACTTGTTAAGACTTTATAATCTAAATCCTCAAATAACACACACACCAATTAGGATTCAACTTCTAAAACCACTTGATTTCTAAGATCACCCATTCTTATCTAGCACAATCTAACATCCCTCATTCTTATTTATTTGCTGGTGTCTTTCTTGATTTAAGCGCTATATTGAGTGTGTGCCCTTACATAATCCCAATACAAACCCATAAGATTCAATTTGAATCAAATGGTCATCTCAGCGAGTATGGTGGATTGCAATTTGGTGAAAGTTCAAACACAAAAATGCATTGGTACAGGTTCTGATGATTTGTCAAACACTGATTCAACCATTCAGACCTCTTGATTAGCTGACAACCATTTCACAACTTAATTGTTCTGCCTTCAACTAGCTTAGCTCACAGTAGAATGTTTTAACCAAGAATTCCAAAGAAAACAAAACTCAGTGATGTAAGAAGCTTACAGTATGTTTGGTAATTCTAATGAAATTTTAAAGTAAGAAATCTGTTAGACTTAAAAAAGCAAGTAAACAAACAACAACTGAAAAACCCCAACACCAAAACTGCTACTGATGACCTCGTCAGTAGGTGTGATATCTACTGATAGCTACTACCCCCTTATATGATAGAGTGGGATCAATCCTCAGAGGTGGTGTTTCCAAGCCATGTTGTTGTTAAGCGCATATGTTTATGTAAAAGGCATAAATAGTGGTAAAAGTTTCACTAATTTATAGCAACATATTTGCATTGAAGCTGAAGAAACGCTTACAGAATCAAGAACCACTATTTCTAAACTCTAAGTCCTTCTCATTCTCCCTCTGACTTCTCAACAAAATAGAGTAAACTGAATGTCTTGCTGCTTTTTTGAAAATTATCTATAAACAATAAGTATTTTTCCTGTCAAATAGAACCACGACATATTTTAAACCATATTTTAAACAATTTCTAAATATTCAAAATTTTCTATTTACAAATGGAATTAGGCCTATCAGCCTGCAACTATTTAAATTGCTGTCAGACTTACAGTCAAGCGATGGGTCATCAGCAAGCTGGGATGCTCTGTTACTGCTCCAAAGGTCATTAAAGTAGTCTTAATCAATTCTTCTGATGCAGCTTGCCCTGTTGGTAAAAGTAATCATATTCCTTCATAAAATTCAATAGTTAGAATACCTATGTCTAAAAGTACTGCAATATCATAGGTTACCCCACCTATTGCTCTATCCAAGATTGTTTCTCCTGAGTCTATTGATCTGATGAACTCCTGCAAAAGAAGTAGCATTTATGTTAAAGCACTTCAGGGAAAAAATATTAAAAAGCATAATCACTGAATAATTACAACAAGAGATTCTTTGAAAAACTGTGTAAATACAAAATATTATTGCACCTACATTCATAATAATTAACTAAAACTGAAAGTACCAATGATCTAGTTGTTATAATTTTGCAAGTCTGTAATGCTCTTGGAACCTTGAATGTGGGGTACAGTAAGGATCATTGCTCTGACGAGTATCAGAAACCATAACATTTCTAGCTAAATAGACAGTAATTAAATGTTTTCACTGTTAACAGAAAACTGTAACTTCTTAGAAGACTTTGAACTATCTTGGATGTGGCTATGTCAAAATAACTCACTAAAATTACCAAAGACCCTTCAGAACATGCAATATTTTGTTATTGTACCATCTTTTAGATCTCTATGCATGCTATACATGCTATGGATGCAGTTACAGTCAGGAGAATATGCAAAAATGCATATATAACTTTCTATTTAAAATCACTTAAATTAAGGAACAGGGTCAATAAAATATTAATAATATGGATTAGGTAAATATTGTACAATTAGACCCACTGTTCTTCTGCTTTCATTTCTATGCATGGCTGTTTATTTCACTGAGATGCAAAAAACATTATTAAGACTTGCTAAGGAAGGAAAATTCTCAGCAGAATGTGTAGTATGCTCTTTTTTACTAATGTACTATTTAGGAAAATGGCATTCTTTTATATTTCACTACCAATTAAATTTTCCTTATTACATATTAAAATGGAAGAAGTTTCTACATGGGTTATCTTTTTCACAATATGTAAGTAACATCTGAAGGATTCTTCTCTAATTAAAAATACAGTTAGAAACCAATTATATAATTCATTATTTAAGAGCACCTCAGAAAGAGTCATAAAAAACAAGTGCTTCTATAAAAAAAGTTATCTTCCTGATCATTTGAAGAAAATTACTAGGTATTATCTAATTAACTTGATTTGGAAGAGAGCAAATTATTTTGTTTGCTCATTTTTAAAGAGTTTCACATAACCATAGTCTCAAGAGTGATTTGAAAACATCAAAATATGTCGGTGCAAAAATTGTTCTGGCTACTAATGCTTATTAATTGTATATTAGAAACACAGGGAAAATATGTGTGATTTAAAGAAATGCAACTATCTGGGGTTTTTCAAGCAATGGAGAGAAATGGTATATGTGTATTTTGCTACAGGTGAGTCTGTGCCCTGTGCACACCACCAGGAGCCTGCTATTAGCTGTGCCTTTGGGGCACGGTGTGTACTTCTGTTCACAGCAGAAAACATGAAAGGACTGTCCCGACTCCCTCTCCATTTCTTTGCTCAACACTACTGAAAATTATAGTGATGATGGAAGTAACTTCAAAGCAGCATGAAAAAAAATTCTCAATGAACAACCACTACAGGAAAATAACTATTCTTTTCCATCCAGATCCCAAGCACACATCTTTCCACTCCACATAATTTCTTACTGTTAAGAACAAGACTATTGAATAAATCAAGGGAAAAACAAAAAGAACAAAACAAACAAAAAGACTGCCTTGCTAAAGTCTTAGGGGCCTCAGTTATAGCACAGTATTTTGAAAAAGTACAGAGTGATGATTGAATGTCCCTTTATAGGTGTCAGTGGGAATGTCACTAAATTCAAATTTCCAGAGTAGATTATTGCCTGATAGAATGGTTAGTTACTCTTCCAGATGTAATTATATTAGTTATAGCATAACACAGTTACATAAAATGGATTAAAATTTGATATTAATTTTTTGGATATACTGCTGTCCCTCCATTTTTCATGTGTAAATTTAAACAGTGTATCTAAGTTCCTGAATTGCCTTTTTCAAAGGAGACAGGACAAGACGTAGGAAACATTGAGTAATGTGCTCCTCCTTGATTTCAGAGGAAAGCTGTACTAATATAACTAGCCTGACTTCCTCAGTCAGTAGTTCAAACAACCTGGAGTAACATCAAAGGAAACTTTCATTGTACCTATTTTGTTGACAGAAGAATTTCACCTTCCAGAAGGTTGATTGAAAACTACTAATAAATTTACTGCCTAGTTAGATATGCTTCAAAGGGAGAAAGGGCTTTGTAATTCAACATCTACAGTTTCAAATTTTTTTTCCTCATTCTAATGCTAATTTTTACACAAATATTTTAGTAGAGCTAAATTAAACCCCATTTTCTTGGAATAAAGAGTCAAAGGAGAAAGAGAAGTGAATCTGAACACATAACTTGAATGTAATTGTTTGTAGCAAACCATGTCTTCATGCTATCTGGAGATAAATACCTAGCCGTCATTTATGAACTCATGCACTTAAAAGTATTGGTTTAACTATGCAATTTAGAATATCCCTTTTTTTCTCATTTAACATAAGCAATTGTTTTCATATGAGGAAACTACATTAGAACTGTACTACTTCCTTTCTCCTGTACTATCCAAAGGCTAAAAAGTTCATTTTCTATGGGTAATGTCAGAAATAGGTTGTAAATGTCAACGTGAGTTCAGTATCTTAGCTCCATAGATTTCCATAGACTAAACACAGTTTAGAATTACTGGCAAGAAGAAAAAGGTGACAAGAAGAAACAATACCTTAAATACAGATTAACTATAATTTCTCTTTCATTTCTGCTTGTAAAATACTAGTAGGAAATTCCAGAGAGAATATTTTATGTAATTTAGAACTAAACTTTGCTATTCAGAAATAAAGCCCACAGGAAACTCTCAGTTTATCAAATATGTACAGAGTTTCCCTTTGAATAAATAGATTACTACAGAAAATATTTTCTGATTATATAGAAAGTTTTTAATACAACTGAAGCTTAAAATATACATTCAAAAAAAACTTCTCTCTCCAATTTAGAAATTTAATGTAATTTTATTTAATTGAATAACTTCCAAAATTTTATGCATAGGTATATCTTATGAAATATTTATCTTGTATTTTATACTCACAAGTAAGATGCCATAGTTGAAAAGAAACTCCTTTGTGACTATCTGGGGACGAAATACCTATTTGAAATTAGCCAAAGGAAAAAAATTACATTAAATGCATATCTTATGACCAGAAAAAGTAAAAAAAAATATTTCACATGTTAAAAAAAACAAAAAAAGAAGACAAAATATGTATTTGTTTCTGTCATTACTATTGTTACAGAATGCACATTTATCAAATGCTGCTTCATAGCTGGAATATTCATCAACATATCTATGCATTTAGAAAACCTTTATTTTACTCATTCTGATCATGATTGACAGAAATTAGATTTTGGGAAACTGTAAGAGTTTGTCCTCTGTATAACAAATTTTGGGGGAAAAAGAATCTACCTGGGATGTCACAAGATGAAGCACTACAGGCATCATAGGAAGACACATCTTCAGCTGTTTGGCCTGAACTGTTGATGGGTGTTTACGTCCAGAGACGTTAGTTAGGGCACTGAGAATGTCACCTACAGAAAACAGCATTTCAGGCTGATCCAACATAAAAAACATCACTAAACAACAGCAACTGACATATAAAACATCTCTGTTCCAGTAGCCTCTGTTCACTCCTGTCTTCTCTGTCTGCCAGAAGTAGTGTTCATGATGAATCCAGCACTTCTTTCCTACCTCTGTCTACAACCAGATAAATTCCCTACTCTGGCTACAGGAACATGCAAAGGTAGTGAGGATAGAAGCAAAACAATGAGGATAGAAGCATAAGATGACTGTTGAACTA
This sequence comes from Geospiza fortis, assembly GCF_000277835.1. Lineage (NCBI taxonomy): Eukaryota > Metazoa > Chordata > Aves > Passeriformes > Thraupidae > Geospiza > Geospiza fortis. The sequence continues at coordinate 1,649,922 of NW_005054361.1, forward strand.
AAGGTGGAATTACCCCTTCTTGGCAGAGTGGACTTATACTGGCTAAATTATGAGGACAAAGTGCTATTTCCAGTGAAGTAAAATGTGAAATTCTCATGGCTTTCAGTTAACCAAGAACTGAATGAACTAAGATTAGTGGGTGACATAATGCTGAAGGAGTATGTTTTAG